>NW_025764703.1:600000-952158 GCF_019669845.1 Emericellopsis atlantica | reverse complement strand
GGTGAGGCTCTTCGGGGTGAGGCTCTTCGGGGTGAGGCTCTTCGGGGTGAGGCTCTTCGGGGTGAGGCTCTTCGGGGTGAGGCTCTTCGGGGTGAGGTTCTTCAGGCTGGGGCTCTTCGGGGTGAGGCTCCTCAGGCTGCGCCTCTGGTCCAGGTTCGTCTGGTTGTGCTTCGTCAGCCACCACCGGCGGCTCTGGCCCATCGTTATGCTCCTCGGCAGGTGGAGGAGCTACGGGCACAGCAGCCTCGGTGTCATGAGTCGGCTCGCCCGTCGACTTCGACCCAGGCGCTGGTTGCTCCACTGGCGCATCCGGGAGAACGATGCCACTGTCCGTCACGACAGTTTCGCCGTACGGATAGCCTCCCTAGTCAATGTCAGCAACTTGAATCCCGATCCACTCCGCGGTGAGTTAGACATCGGATACGCGTACCGAAGACCACGAAAAGAGCACCAAGGCAATGATCGTCGCGAAAATGACGGAAATGAGCACCCTCGACGATCTCTTCGCGAATAGGGCCATGGGGTTGGGAGCGTTTGGGCCTGGATGGCCCAGTTGCTCGTAGCCGCCCCTCTTCCATGTCAACAGTCTCTGGAGTCTGTCCATGGTGTCTTGACGCAGCGGCTTCTAGAAGCTACACAGATAGGGCGCGTGACGACGAGACAATTGAGAGGTGAGACAGAAATTCTCCGTCAAGTTATTTTCCCCAGTCCTAGGGAAAAGAAAAGACCGGGTCCCGCCATGATAAGAAATGGGCGCCAGCCAAGAAAGCAGCCAAGAAAGGGGCGGATGTGTTGAGTATTCGATAGTTGCCACGGAGGCTGCCATTGATTGGGCGCTAGAAGACGATGTGGAAATGAAGTTTCGATACATCGTTATGCATCTGTACTGCATATCCTCCCTGGGAGAGCGATGCAACTAGCCAGGCAGCGTTATAGCCGATATGCCTACCCGGCATACAAACAAGCAACATCGCCGCCAACCGCCTGGCGTACATGAAACGCTGTTGCCTGGTCCAACTCATGATCATGAAGGATGCTCCGACTGCAGATATGCGCTATGCAATGCACATCATCATCGCTGGGGCCGTTGACCCAACATAAGAGCTAGACGGTACCCCGGATTCCCCACGTCTTGTTCCATTCCCTTCATTCATCAGCCCCAGTTCAACCATGTCGTTCAATGCTCTCACGGATATTCCAAACCTTCCTGGCAAGGTGATACTCGTCACCGGAGGTAAACCTCCCCTCAAGTAGTATCTTACACTTCGCGAATCATACAACTAACCTTCGCATCCATGTAATAGGCAACACAGGCTTGGGCGCAGCCACCATCAAGGCCATCGCCCCTCACAACCCATCCACCATCTACCTTTGCGCGCGACCCGTCTCCATCCCCAGCGCAGAAACACTCATCTCATCCATCAAGCAGACCTCGCCAGACGTCAACATCAAGATCCTCCCCCTGGACCTCTCCTCATTCGCCAGCGTCCGCGAGTGCGCCGCCGCCTTCCTCCAACAGGAGCAGCGCCTTGACCTCCTCTTCCTCAATGCGGGCATCTCCACCACCGCCCCTGCGCTGACGCAGGACGGCTACGAGAGCCAATTCGGCATCAACCACATGGGTCACGCGCTCCTCACGCAGCTCCTCATGCCGCGCCTCCTTGCCACCAAGCAGCAGGGCCACGACGTCCGCATCGCCGTCACCTCGTCCATGGCCGCGCACATGGACCCCCCACCGACTGGCCTCGCGCTCAACGAGATGAAGGGTAACGCTGACCCCCTCGCGTCGCCCTACCAGCGCTACGCGCACACTAAGCTCGCTGCCATCCTATTCGCCCGGAAGCTCGCCCAGCTCTACCCCTCCATCCAGTCCGTCTCCTTCAACCCGGGCCAGGTCAAGACGGATTTGTTCAAGAAAGCGACGGGCATCAACAAGTGGTTCATGTTGTTTGTCGGCACACCGTTCTTGTGGTGGACGGGCGTCAGTGTGGATAAGGGGGCAGAGAATGGCCTTTGGGTGGCGTTCACCAAGGACGCCAAGAATGGTGCCTACTACGAACCTGTGGGTGTGCTGACGGAAGACAAGAAGTTCTTCCAGGACCAGGCTCTGACAGATGAGCTCTGGCGCTGGACAAACGAGGAGCTTGCATCGCACGGTACGCCAGGATGGCCTGCAGTGGAAGATGCTTAGAACAAGAGCACGACTGGACAAATACTGCTACGAAATATCTCTATTGTGTTTCCATCTATTAGTAGTGTTCTATCACTCCTTCTTCTGCTGCTGCTGCGGCTTCTTCATACCAGCTTCCCGCTGGGAGAGGATCAGCGTCGCGAGCGACCGTAGGTTGGCCGCATTGACAATCTTGGGCAGAGAGAGGTCAACATTTGTCGCTCTCTTGATCCAGTTCCGCAGCTCGACGGACACGAGCGAGTCGAGACTGTAGTTGGACAGTGGCGCGTCCGCGTCCATCTCGTCCCTCTCAATCATGGTGATGGCCGACACCCTGTCCATGAGCGTAGCCAGCAACGCAGCCAGCGGATCGCTCTCGCTCGCGAGCTCGAGGCCCTTTGACTTGGTCTTGGCCTTGCTGCCGTCGCCGTCCCCATTGACGGTGCCGCCGTTGGCGCGCGACTCGGATCGGATGTAGTCTACGAGTGCCCTGGGGTGGAAGCACTGCCACGGCAGGATGCTGCTGTCGTCGCCGCGCGCGTAGCTGAAGGAGATGGCCTTGCTGTCGCGGTGCAGACCTGACGAGGCGCCGACAATGGTGCCCTTGATGACAGTCTGCAGGTGGTCGAGGGAAAGCACCGCGCCGAGGGCGTTGGTGAGCTTGCCCTCCAGATCACGGTCGGCCACGTAGCCGACGTCGAGGACGACTGGCAACTCCACGGAGACGGTTGGCTGCCCCATCGCACTGCGATACTCGGCGAATGCATCGTAAAAGGACGCCGTGCCCGAGTACACCGACTGCCCCATGTTTCCGCTGCCGGAGATGAAGGACGAGAGGACGACGAAAAAGTCAAGACCATCAGGTAAGAGCTCGTGCAGATTCCACGCACCGCGGATGCGAGGGAGCACAATGTTGAGCCAGTCTTGATGAGACGTGTTGCTCAGCAACTTGTCCTTGAGGAACAAGGCGCCGTGTATCACGCCACCGACGGGAGGAAGATCCTTGATAGCGTCGACAACGCTCGCAACGTCGTCTCGATTGCCCACATCACAGGCAATGGCACGCATCGAGACATCAGTGTCTTGGTACCGGGCGAGCACCTCCTGCACAGGCTGGCGTGAGGCGCCACTGCGACCCAGGAGAACAACATTCTTGGCCCCATGCTCGACCATCCAGGGTCCAAGGGCGAGACCGATGCCGCCTGTTCCTCCGGTGATCACGTACGTCTTGTCCGGACGCAAGAGCTGCTGCCCTGTCGCAGTCTGCAAGGTACGCGGAGGCGCCGCTTGCGCCACGACACGCGCCTCCGTGTCCATGGTGATGACAATCTTGCCAAGGTTCTGGCCTGACTGAAGCCTTCGCAGGGCCGCACCCAGCTGTGACACGGGCATCTCCTTGACCGGGCGGATGGGCTGGACCACGCCGCGCGCCACAAGGTCGTTGATGTCAGCAAGGCAGCGACGATGCTCGTGCGGGCGCGTGAGGAACATGGTGCGCAGATCTACGCCTGTAAAGGTCACGTTGCGATCGAACGGACGCATAGGCAGGTGGCTGTTCTGCAGGGCGTCTCGCTTGCCAATCTCGACAAAGCGGCCAAAGTCGGCCACGATGGCCCATGTGGCCTGTAGCAGGGCACCGCTGAGCGAGTTGATGACGACGTCGATGCCCTTGCCCTGGGTCATGGCCATGATGCCATCGCGGAACGTGTTGTTACGGCTCGAAAAGATGTGATCCTCGGGAATGTCAAACTCTTTATGAAGTATCCAGCGCTTGGCGGGCGTTCCAACCGTCACGTAGATATCTGCGCCAATGTGCTTCGCGAGCACGATGCACGCCTGTCCGACAGCCCCTGAGGCCGCGTGGATCAGGACCGTTTCTCCGGGCTGAAGACGTCCGATGCGGATGATGGACATGACGGCCGTCGAGTAAGCCACGGAAATACTGGCCGACTGGGCCACGGTGAATCTGTCCTCGGGAAGCTTGGTCGCGTGCCACGAGGGCATCTGCAAGTGAGTGGCGAAGCTGCCGCCGTGGAGCGCGCCATAGAAGACCTTGTCGCCAGGCTGCAAGTCCTTGACCGCGGAACCGGTACGGAGTACGACACCTGCACCTTCGAAACCTGGCCGTGTCCAGGGAATGCTGCCCAACACCAGAAGGAGATCTCGGAAGTTGACACCAGACGCCTCTACCTTGACGAGGATGGCATCGTCCGCCAGGGGCTGCTGCAGCGCGTCGCTACGCTGGAAGTAGATGGAGTCGGGACTTCCAGCGGCATCCACCGTCATCTCGAGCGCCACGTCGTCGCCAAACTGCCCCAGAGCTTGCTCCTTGCGTGTCTCGATGCCTGCCTCTGCCGCGAAAACCTCCTTGGCCTCAGGCAGGGCGCGGTACCGCGGTAGCCACAGGGTACCATCGCGCCATGTAAAGTCAAAGTCGACGGCGCTCTCATGCTCGCCGTCACGAAGTCTCTCGGACAACTGAGCGATGGCGGGCGCCCCCTCTTGCGTGCAGGGCAGATCCTCGAGGAGGAGTAAATTCCTCGAACCAAGCTCGAGGCGCACCGTGCGCAGAATGCCCTTGACCGTGTCGGCATCGGGGCCATGGTTCTCGGGGATCACCCAGAGCATGCCGCGCACGCGGAGGAATACGTCGCGTACCTTGTCAAACGTGGCGTCTGACACGTCGTTCCAAATACTGCCCGACGAGGAGTCGATGAACACGCAAAAGGGGTCGTCGTCGGGCTCCACCTCAGCAAAGGGCTTGACTTCCGTCTGGCAGCCTAGCTTCTCGGCCAGGAGGTCTGCCACGACCTGCGCAAACTCGACCTCGTCATCGTCCACCATGGGTCCGCAGACTGTGATGGGTGCTGCGCTGTCGATGGCCTCCGGTAGGCCCACCCTCGTCGTGGTCATGATGCTCAGGATGTTGTTTGGATCACCAGGGTATCCCTCGATCACGCCGTCAACTCCAGAGAAGCCTCGATCAGCAAACAATCTGCCCCATGCGTCCGCCGACAGCAGTGGTCCCTCTTCATGTTTGCGGTACTCGTCTTCTGCCAGCCACCAGCCTGGGAGGAGGGCAAAAGGAAGGACGAGAGGTGCATGGAGGCCTGCCTCGAGCACGACGAGCTGGCCATTGGGTTTCAGCAGGGCACGCACATGGTCCACAGTGGCAGCCATGTCGGCAGTGGCGTGCAGAACATTCGAGGCAATGACGAGGTCATAGTCCTGGAGTGTGAAGCCCTGCTGTGCCGGGTCGCGACTAACATCCAGCTTCTGGTACGTGATGTAGGGCGCCCACTTGGCGAGCTTAGCACGGGCCGGCTCAAAGAAGCCAGACGAGATGTCGGTGTATGTGTAGTGGAAGTCGTCGGGCAGCCTCTCCTGACCACGCGATATCGCCTCAAAGACAGGCACTGTGGCGCTCCCCGTGCCCGCGCCAATCTCGAGCACGCGAAGGCTCGACTTGACATCGCACTGGTGACGCACCCACGTGGCGAGGACGTGGCTGAGGCGCACATTGGTGAGGTCGGCGTCGTAGTAGCGCGACAGACGATTGTCCTTGAGCATAATCTCGAGCGCTTGCACCTCGCCTCTCAGGATCTGGGGGAGTTGCTCGCCCACGGCGCACACCATCTCGCCCTGGCCTCCAGAGTTGGCGACTGTTTTGACGAGCGATGCGGTGTCTACGCCTTCTAGCAGGCTGGTGTCCTTTGCCCTCTCTACGCTGGCTACAGCCCATGTGCGGAATCGAGCGAGATGGGGCGGCAAGTCGAGCTCTTCGTTTCTCGTCGCCTCCAGGGCCTGCTGCATGAAATGGATGGCCGCCTGGTTGAGCACATGCACGCGTTCACGCTCCGCGTCCGGCGTCGGACCAACCTGCAGAAACTCACGCAGCTTGTTATTGTCGGAGAGGTTGCGCAGACTCGGTATCAGATCCCAGCAGTAGCTTGCTGGAATGTTCTTGGACATTGATGAGGTCGAGCCGGCGTTGGTGCTCCCAGAGGTACCAGATGCGATGACGCGCAGCGAGACTGACTCAAACTCGACGACCGGGGTCATACTGGCGCTGTCGTCATTGTCGCCCTTTTGAAAGGCGGCCACGCTGATGCGCATGAGGCCTGCCTTGAGGTCGTAGTCAAGCAGGCGAGTCACGACTGTCAGGCGCAGCCCTGGGTTGGCAGGGATGTTGTTGGCGATACGCAGGCGACTGACATAGTTGGGCATCATGGCGGGCTTCTCCCCATAGGCCTCCAACAGCGGCCCGAGTCCCTGCAGGAAACTGTCGAGGGTCGGTGTGTCGACGCAGACGGGCGATCCAAACGGCGAACGGGATGCTATTGCGTCCAGCTCTCGCAACTCTGTTTCCATGACGGTGTACCCGGGGCCTTCCCAGAACCGCCTCATGCGTTTAAAGGCAGGGCCATATGTGGTGCCTTCGGTGTGGTCCTTGTGGTACTCTGCCTCGGGATCACGCTCCTGCAGCTGGCGCGTGTCGGTCAGGGGGAGCGACGCCTGGAGCGTTTGCGTGTACGCACTGGGCTCTGTCGCTTCAATCTCGAGCTGTCCGTGAGCATGAGACGTCCACCCGTACTCTTGCGACCAGCTCCAGACCTCAAAGACCCACGACGTGGAGGAGAAGACCTCAGTTCCAGACGAGGCAGGGCGGACCTTGGTGGTCAAGTCGACCCGCTCGTCCTCTTCCATCTCGAGACTACGTTTGGCGTGGAACTCGGACACGACGAGACTTCCAATGCCCTTGTTCGATGGCGACGCGGAAGCGACGTGGACTCTCCTGAGCGCCTCCATGCCGAGCGCGAGGTAGCCCGTCATGGGGAAGATGACCTGGCCGCCGACGGCGTGCTCTCTGATCCATGGCATCTCGTCCAGCGTGAACACCTGGCGAAAGGAAGTCTCGTTGCCCTCGTCATAGGGGCTCTTCCACCCGAGCAGGGGGTGGTACGGCTGGCCGGGGTGCAGCTTGGCCTGGGTGATGCGTGACCTGAGCATGTACTGGACTGAACGATCCCAGGCATACGGCGGTAGGTCGGAGATGATCTGTGCACGCGTATCCTCGCTGTTTGTCTGGTTGGCTGCACCCAAAGACACGGGTACGCCCAGGGTGAAGAGGCCCTTGGCGAGGTTGAGGATGGCTTCGTGGGCGTCCGTGCCTCGCTCAAGGGAGGAAAGATAGCTCACTTGCTTCTGTTGCTTCTGGTCCTTTTGCTGTTCTCGCAAACGGTCCACAATCTGCTGGACTGGGCCCTTGAGCGCAGAGTGTGGGCCAATCTCGACAACGACATGGGAAGGCTTGAGGTGGGTGGCGACACTGCTTTCCACGTCCAGCGTCTTCTCCACGGCCTCAGCGAAACGAACAGGCTGCACAAGATTGTTGACCCAATACGATGCATCCAGTGCCGTGGGCACGAAATCACCACCCTTGTTGTGGCCCGGTGAGCTGGACGAGACGAACCTCGGCCTCTTGACGTTGTCAGACGGCTCGACAGACGGAGCACCAGTACAGTACGGCTCAATGGCTGCGCGGTACGAGTCGGCCATGCGCTCCATGTGCCGCGAGTGGTAGGCTACATCCACCTTGAGCTTCCGGGCAAACAGGCCCTGCCCCTTGGCGAGTTCGTGGATCTTGTCAACAGCTGTCTCGTGGCCCGACACCGTCACGCTCGAGGGGCTGTTGATGGCAGCGATCGTGGCGTACCCATCCTTCTCCTGGTCGAGAGACTCCAAGAGTCCATTGGCCACCTCCGATCCGACGCCGAGAGCCAGCATGGCACCCTTTAGATTCTCGTCCTGGACGAGCTGGACGGTGGCACGCCCGCGGAAATAGGCCATGGCGATGGCGGACTCGAAAGAGACCAGGGACGCGGCGAACGCAGCACCTATCTCGCCGCTGGAATGGCCCGTGACCGCCGTTGGTTCAACGCCCCAGGATCTGAGCAGAGCCACGAGGGCAAGCTGGACGGCGGTGCACGCGGGCTGACTGATTTCCGCCTCGTTGATGTGTGACTCGTCTGTTGGGCGGGCGAGCTCTTCTGTTCATCGTGTTACTGATTTGCTCAGCAGTGTCTTGTCGAGGACGAACGTACCTTTGAGGGACCACGTAGCACCCAGTTTGGACAAAATCGCCTCCGCCTCATCCAGGGCCGCAGAAAAGACATGGTATGCGCGCAGGGCCATCGCCATCTGCGCGTGTCTGCGTGGAGAGTCCGAATCAGCAGGGGCCATACGACATGGAGGCGAATGTTCACTTACTGGGCACCTTGTCCTGTAAAGACAAAGCATACTGTCCTCTCTCTGCTCTTCCTCGGTCTCGCCGCAAATACCTGTGTCTTCAAGTCATCCAACGATGCCGCTGTCACGGCCGCACGGTAAGGGTGGTGCTTTCGATGCTCTCCGAGGGTGAAAGCGAGATCATCCAGCCATCGCTGCTCTGTTGACACTGTGCCCTCTAGGTACTCTTTGAATGACAAAAGGTAGGCGCTGAGACTGCTTTCTGACTTGGCAGAGAATACGAATACCCGGTTCTTGAGGTCATGATGTACCCCGTTCTGTGTCGCGGCGCCGTTGGTTAGCTTTGGAGTGGAGGATGTCCCTTCATCCATGATGATGGCCGAGTTACTACCACCGAAACCTGGTTGTTGGGGTCAGTCCCGAATAGTGACATTGTGGCGAGGGCTCTCATACCGAAATTGGTGACGCAGACTCGTCGCGGCTCATTAGCTGGCCATGGGAGCTTTGTAGGAGCCACTCGAAGTCGCTCGCTGCCTTTGATGCTCTCGTTGAACCGCTCGAAACCGGCGTTTGGCAAGACATGACCGTTTTGTAACATCATGATGGCCTTGATCATACCGAGGATACCACTCGCACCCTCGAGATGCCTAAGCGTGTTAGTGACCTGATATTGGTTCCAAGGTTGCCAGACTTACCCAAAGTTTGACTTCAACGACCCAATGTAGAGCGGGTTGTCAGGCCCCCTGCGAGTCGCGAGCACGTTGACGAAAGATCCAGCTTCGATAGGGTCACTATATCTGTCAGTTCACCGTGTCTTACACTTGGGGCCGTGCCACGAGCAGCCATACCCAACTCTAGTCCCTGTTCCATGTCCCTATGACACGTATCAGCAATGGCACTCTTCGGTCCACGAGTAATACGCACCTCGACGACGGGCGTCTCGTCTGGGCTCAGGCCAACTTCTCGATGGACCCGCCAGAGAAGCTGTTCCTGCGCAGACTGCCTAGGCATTGTAATACCATCCGATCGACCGCCGTGGTTGCAGGCTGAGTTGCGGATAATGGCGTGGATGGGATCACCAGCTTGGACTGCGTCGTCGAGGCGTTTCAGCAGCAGACACGCGCCGCCTTCGCCCCGACCAAAGCCTGACCCCTTGACATCATACGAAAAGGACCGTCCTTCTGGTGATAACGCGCTACACAGGAAAGAAGATCCGTCAGTCACTCGACATCGATACAAGGAGGCGTGGGACTGTACCCCATTGTGTCTAGGAAGCTCCATTGTCCCGGCCCCATGAGGAGCGCAGCACCGCTCGCAAACGCACTGTCACACTCGCCCGCGCGTAGGCTCTGGCAGGCCATGTGCACGGCATACGTGCTACTCGCGCACGCCGCATCGAGGGCGATACTCGGCCCGTGCAAGTCGAAAAAGTACGACAGGCGGTTCGCAAACATGCACGGCGCGCCACCGGCGCACGTCCACGTGGACGAGGCCGGCATGTCCTCTCCCAGCATGTGGCCATGCTCGGGGGAGCCAATGGCCGAGAAGACACCGCTGTTGGAGCCGGCGAGGTGTGGCAGGGTGACGCCCGCGCTCTCGGCGGCCTCGAGGGCGCATTCTAGGAGCATACGATGATGCGGGTCCACGGCACGAGCCTCCTCGGGTCGGAGGTTGAAGAAGGGTGCGTCGAAGCTGTAAATGTCCTCGTCCTCGGGCAGAAAGTGGCCGCCGGCCGCGGCGATGCAGCCGGCCTTGTCCTTGTCTGGGTGATGGTAGGCATCGTAGTCGAAGCGGCTGGGCGGCACCGTGGACCAGGCGGACTTTGCCTCGGCCAGATAGTCCCAGAGACCTTTGCGTCCAACGCCTGGAGCGCGGTAGGAGAGGCCTACGACGGCGATGGGGGAGGGATGTGGTGTGTCCATGCTCATTGTGGAGGCATGAGGAGGACCTTGGGAGAGAGGGAGGCTAGGAGTTGCTGAGGAGCGTGTGTATGTAGGTAAGTATTTAAGTTGTGATGATGTGATGTGTGCCCTACGGTCTTACATGGAGTCGAGGATGATGTACGTAGTCCATGAGGCACTAGGGGTTCCTGCTGTTGCCTAGATGTGGAGAGGAATTAATAGCCAGGAGGATGAGCGACTTGGTGCTCGTCTGGGACAGATGGTGGCATGCTACATGTACGTTTGCTACCTGCGCTGCTTCTGACTGTTCCCGGCCGTGCTAGTGTACAGTACATACATACATATAGACGACTGCAGGTAGGGTGTCATCGAGGTGTCTCTATTCTCACTACCTGAGATGACACTTGACGTGATGCTTCGTATCCGAGACAGGCTGACTTCATGTCGTCAAGTAAGCACAGGTATGGCTTCCCTCCTCTAGCCCCGACTCCCTCCACAAAGAACATTCTCCACCGCTCAGACATTTGCTCTTGAGTCCTACTTGCACCAGGCGGCCGACTCATCAAGCTACGGCGGTCAATTCAAGCTCCGTCACCGTGTCTTTGCGAATCATCGGTGGATATGCCCGACCCCTTCCCGCTTCCGGCATCGTCAACATGGACCTTGCTACCCACATCCAGCCCCCGCTGCCAACATACACGCAGATACCGGCCACGGCAGTCGGCTGGCGGGGTACCTACAAGCAGACAGACGGACATGATATCCCCGCGATGGATGGTGCGTGTGGGGATGGATGGATGGGAGGATCCGCGGCCGTGTGCGGCGCAGACGCATCCTTTGATGGGGAACTCTCCTGCTAGTTTCCCCTCGCGTTTCCCGTCATCGTCATCTATCGTCGATAGCTTCGCGGGACATGTCGTCTTCATTGGCGCGTCGCGCGCGCTGGCCACTCCGATCAATGGAGGATCCGCTCGGTCTGGTGGATGTGCCGCGTGAGTGCAGAATGCAGATACGCCGTTTTCGCTGACCTCCCGCATGTGATGATCCGCAACCAGCACGGCATCAGCACAGCGCGACAGACCACCAGCGCCGGGCGCACGCAGGAATACTGCTGCCTGATTTCGTGGTCTGACATGCGCACGATGAAGCAAGTTCCAGGTACATCTTGTCCATCACACAGTCCCGTCTTCTCTTCTCCAGTCGCGTCCGAGGGGGTTGCGGGTCTAGTCACCCTACGCCCAGCACACAGCAATGGCAACCCTTGGGTTCGGTTGCCTGGGAGAGACAGACAGTGCACAGGCGATAGAAAGCTGGCAACTCGAGTCGTATGGTCCAAGTTGGATTGATGAGAATCAACGCCAAAATGTCGCCAAAGGATATCGATCAAGCGACACTGGCTGCTGTGGCTGCGGCATGCCATGTATCGCCCGACGACATTGACCATGTCTACGATTGTACGCCGCTCCAAGTAGCGACCATGGCCGAGTCCACGATTCATCCTGGCGCCAGTGTCTTCCAGTTCATTCTCAGCCTCTCCTCGTCAGTCAATGAGGACCGGTTCTGCGAGGCTTTGGAGCAGGTTGTCTCGCTGAACCCCATACTACGCACGAGGCTCGTCGATGGCCCATCAGGACTGCTCCAAGTTGTCACGAACCAGAAACACGACACGTCACGCTTCAAGGAGGCAAACGAGAATGATACAGATCTAGCGCGGTATCTGGAGAAGAATAAATCACAGCCACTGGGCCTGGCCATGCCCCTTTTTCGATCTGCCATTGTCGGATCCCATCTTGTCCTGACGATGCATCATGCCATCATGGACCACGCCTCCCTAACCCCTTTATTCCTCGACACATTCGACGTCTACCATGGCCATCAGCCTGTGCAGCGTGCAGACTTCAACGAGTTTGTAGATCACTGCTTGCACATCGACGACACAGTGGCAAAGGAATTCTGGAAATCCCAATTCCAGGGCGCCCCTACTGTCTTCCCACCCGTTGACCGCGGACACATGCCACTGGGGACTCTCAAGATGACTCGCGAGGTTGCTCTGAATGATACCAAAGTGTCCGCAGCGCATGTTCCGTCGTTTCTCGAGACTGCCTGGGCCATGACAGCTGCCGTCTACACGAGCAGTGAAAATGTAGCTTTCGGGCTCGTTCTCTCAGGTCGCCAAGCTGCTGCGTGTCCTGCTGCCGCCACGACCCTGGGCCCTACCATTGCCATTGTGCCCTTGCAGATCAGCCTCAGTCGCGGCATGACGGTGGGGAGCATGCTGAAGACCAGGGCTGCAGCGCGCCGGCAGTTGCAGAACAGTCCATCCCTCCAATATGGTGTGGCCAAGATCAAGACGACCAGCGATGCCGCTAGTGCAGCCGCAGGATTCCAAACATTGCTCAACGTACGTCCTCGCTGGCACGACGCTTCCGACGGTGACGGCAGCGCAGAGCCCTTGGTGACATACCGGGATATGGAGGAGCCAACGGGCGCCTTTGCTCTCACCTTGAATTGCGACCTAGGCGAAGGCGGAGCTGTACATGTCCACTCGGTGGCGGATCCCACTGTCATCCCTCAGCAGCAGCTGGCGAGGATACTGTCGCAATTCGAGCACTACCTGAAGGCGCTAACACAGGCCAGCCATGAGACAAAGCTGGAACACATCCCGCACCTTAGCGCATCTGACTTTGAGGAGATCAAAAGTTGGAACAGTACCCCTTGGACAGATGTGGACTTTTGTCTCCACGATCTCTTCCGCTCCCAGGCCAAGAAAACACCAACTTTAACAGCGGTGGATGCCTGGGATGGACGTGCCACGTTCAGGGAGCTGGACGACATGTCTGACACCCTATCCCACGAATTGCAGAGAAGAAAAGTCTCTGGGTGTCTTGTTGGGTTCTGCTTTGAAAAGTCCATCTGGGCTGTCGCCGCCATGCTTGCCATCCTGAAGGCTGGGGGTGCCTGCGTGCCCCTTTCAACCTCCGATCCCGCAGCCCGCAGGAAGGACATCATCGCGCGGGCTTCGATCAAGCTTCTTCTATTGTCTGGCCCTGAGGCCGAGAATTGCGCCGATCTTGGTGTGGACGTGATGGAGGTGGACGCATCGTCTGTCTCGACACTGTCCAGCGGCCCTAGGGATGATGGCGAGGCTGCACTTAGGTCTGCAGAATCCCTTGCGTTCGTCATTCTTACAAGCGGCAGCACCGGTGTGCCCAAGGGCGTCATGCTGTCCCACCGCAACCTCAGATCTTCTGTCAGTAACCTGATCCAACGGTTCGGTTGGCAGGCTGGCGGGCGTATGCTTCAGTTCGGCTCATACGTCTGGGACATCCATCTGGGAGAGACCTTTGGTGCGCTGCTATCAGGAGGTACTCTCTGCATACCCTCTGAAGAAGACCGGCGCTCCAGGCTGGCGCACTGCATCACGTCGAGCAGGATAGACTGTGCATGGCTCACACCGACCGTCATCCGCACACTCACGCCGGACGAGGTACCCGGCCTCAAGACGCTGATATCAGCCGGTGAACCCGTGGCCTCTGATGCATCCACGACGTGGGGGAAACGTCTGGATCTGTTCAACGGCTGGGGCCCCTGCGAGACGTCCATCGTCAGCGCAGTAGCAGGGCTCAGGCCAGATGCCCCTTATCCAGAGACCATTGGCCGGCCAGCAAACTGTGCCATTTGGCTCACTAACCCAAAGGACCCCAAGCAACTCGTGCCGATCGGTGCTGTTGGCGAGATCCTGATTGACGGACCTGGTGTGGCACAAGGCTACCTCAAGGACGAAGTGAAGACAAAAGCCGCCTTCATCGAACGGCCCGCTTGGCTTCCATCGCTAGACGACAACTCTAGAGACCGCCGTCTGTACAGAACAGGGGACATGGCTCGCTACAACCCAGACGGCAGCATCTGCTTCGTTGGCAGACAAGACGACCAGGTCAAGATTCGCGGTCAGCGTCTGGATCTGGGAGAAGTCGAGAGCGCACTTGGCAGCTGTGCTGCGGTGAGGAATGTGCTCGCCACCACAAAGATTATTGACGGTCGCACCCATCTATTGTCCATCATTGCGCTCATGGATCCTGCCCTCCCCCGGGAGAGCATATTAGGAGAGCTTTCGGAAAAACACGCACAAACCGTGGCTGGCCACCTCCGGGCCATCCGTGATCACGCCCAGAGTCGTCTACCTTCCTACATGATACCAACAGCGTACTTATTCGTCGAGAGAATGCCCCAGACCCCGTCAACGAAGCTCGACCGCGCTCGCGTCAAGCAATGGGTCAAGGACAGGAAGGATCTCGGTGCGGCCGTGAAAGCGTCCGCGAGTGCCCTGGCGAGTAGCGAAACTGCGACGTCGCTTCCAGATACGCCCGATGAGCAGTTGATCCAATCCGTGTGGTCGTCTGTGCTGAACATACCAGGGGAACACATTGGCCGCGAGTCCTGCTTCGTCACTTTGGGCGGAGACTCGGTTTTGGCGATGCATGCTGCCAGTCAATGTCGGAAAGGGGGTCTCGAGGTGACGACGGTGTCATTGTTGCGGAATCTACCGCTCCATCTCATTGCTGAGAATGCGAGAACCTCACAAGAAGATCCGGCCCATTCTATAAATGAAAATGGAGGTGAAGTGTCCTCCAATGTTGATATTCTTGACCGTGACGACTTGGACATCAAGATGGACTTCAAGCCCAACAACATTGAGGCGATTGTTCCAGCCACGGACGGACAGGCCACAATGCTCGCGGTCGGTGAGTTGGAAGGACGCGGGTATTACGTCGACTTTGTGTTGAAGTTTGAAACGAGCCTTGACGCAGAGAAGCTCCGGCGCGCTTGCGTGCAAGTGATAGAGCAGCATGCGATACTGCGGACCGTCTTTGCTCGAGTTGGTCGGCAGCTCTACCAGATCGTCTACAATAGAAACAGCTGGCAGGCGGACATGGTGGCAGTCGTCACTGCGGAGGCAGAAAATGAGCACACAGACAGAAAACAGCTATCCTTTCGCCAAGGCGCTCCTCTGGCGCGTTTCCACATCACAGCCTCGACTCAGGGGGGATGCGAGGCGCTGCGTCTGGAGATTCACCATGCTCTGTACGACGCGGTGTCCATGGGACTCATTATGAGTGACCTGCAGCGAGGATACATCGCGACCGAATCTACCTCCAAAAGTGGTTTAGATTTCCACCGCTGGGTGACACATGTGCAAGCCCTCGAACAAACGCAGTCACACGCTTTCTGGAAGTCGGCGCTGCGCGAAGCATTCATGTCCGCACTGGTGCCCGTTCCCAAGGGCGCGACACGCAACCAACAGCTTCTCGACCAACAGAAGGAAGTCCGCATGTCACTTGACGGCTTGAAGGCGATCCCTCGGGTGACACCCTCCAGCGTCCTGAAAGCAGCCTGGACATTACTCCTTTCCCAGGCTCTCGACACAGACGACGTCGTCTTTGGCGAGGTCAGCGCCAACCGTTACCTGCCACTCGCGGGTGTAGAAGAGGTTCGTGGTCCTTGCGTGAACCAGGTGCCTGTTAGGACCCGAATCGACAAGAGCACGACACTCGCCTCACTCGTCGCTGCGATTCACGAGCAGCATCTCGCCAGCCTGCCGCATCATCACATCGGGACCCGGTCCATCATCCAGGAATGCAGCCCCTGGCCATCGTGGACTCGCTTCAGCACAGCGGTCGTGTATCAGAATCACCACTCTGTGGTGATTGACCAGACGCACAACATGTGCGGTGTGGATTGCAAGCTTACCGTGAAAGGACAGCTGGGCGATGCGACGGATCTTCATGTCGTGGCGATACCTCATGGCGATGAGCTTGTCGTCACGTTGCTCTACTCACCTGACACATTCTCGGACGAGAGGATCCAGTGGATTAGCACGCGACTGGAACAGATCTTGCGTCTCTTGCCGTTCTCTCTGGAACAAAGTGTTGGGCACTTTAGCGAGGCCTTGGGTGGTACTTCCTACCCTTCTGTCGACGTGCCATCTACAGCGGCTGCAACGAACGGAACGCGTCTGGAAGAAGCTGCTTCACCTCAGACGCACAAGGTCGTGGCCGAAGCTTGGAAAGAGTTGGGTCTTTCGCCAGGAGGGCAGACAGAGCAAGAGGACGCGCAGTCACAGACAATGTGGGACTGCGGAGCGGACATAGTCACGGCTCTACTGTTGTCTGAAATGTACCGTTCTTGTGGCTACGACATCAGCACCAAGGACGTTGTCGAGAATCCAAGTCAAATAGCTCAGACACGGCTGCTGGACGGAGGCTTCGGTCCTATAACAGGATAGCAAGATAGACCGAGAAGAGAACAGAGGACATGATCCTTGTTTAGACATCAGAGTGAGTCCAGAAATTCCACCAAGCTCGACCACGTATTCTCTGGCAAAACGCACGACATCCAAATGTTCCCATCGTGATCCGCCCCCATGACCACCACCAGATGCATAATATACGGACCCTCGACGTCGCCCGGGTCTGCAGAGTGATAATACACCGGATGCCCCCGTTTGTGTTGGTTCTTGGCTCCCGCCGACGATGCCTCCTCGACTATTGCCGGACTAAAGTCAATCTTCTCAAAGAGACTCGCCTTGAGCCAGTTGGACATGAGCTGAAAGGCCATGTTCCTATCTCCAAACATGACATTCATGTTGCGCGCCCGCACCGACTCCGCGGACAGGGCGGCGTAGGCCTTCATCTGCTCCTCTGTCGCCTGTGCCGCAATCGCCTGGCGGGCGCGGAGGGCGAGGTCCCCGAGGGACATGTCGACGGCGTCCTGCGCAGAGCACTCAAAGAAGACGGCCGTCGGCGAGTTGCCCGCGTACGCGACGTCGGCGCGGAACGCCGAGGGGGCGCGCGTGCGTGGATCGAGCGCCATCATGGTCACAATGTTCCTGCTCATCGTCGACTGGCTCTGGGCGTTGAGACGACACATTAACGCGGCCAGCACGTCCCCGTCCGAGATGAAGTGTGCGTCTCGTCCGTCCGGTGGGAGGGTGTCTGACGACTGCCTCGTCATCTGGCTCTTGGCCTGCGTGGCCAGCTTCTCCATCGTCGTGTTGGGTATGCACAGCGTGCGTGAAGTCAGGCGTGAACTCTTTGCTTGCCAGACCGCGCGCAGCCCCCAGTACCCGAGCCCCAGCCCTTGGAGTTCCTTTCCGGCTAGGACATGCTTCTCTTGCGTCGGGGGGTCGTACAGACCTTTCATGCCGTCCTCTTCCACGCCTCCAAAGGGCTTGATCTTGTCAGACTCGCCCGCCAGCTCCTGGCACCATGCCTCGATGACAGCTGTGAGGCCCAGCAAGTCGGCGGTCATGTGGGAGTGGCTGAGGCCAACGAGGGTGCCGTCCGTGAAGTTGGTGACATGAAGCGAGAACTGGGGCTTGTCGTCGTAGATCAGATCATCATACGTAGCTGGTGACCCGGGTCCCATGGCAAGCGCGTTGAAGGCCCGTGGGCCCTGGAATGTGGCGACCTTTCCAGTGGCCTGGGGAAGCTTGGACGCCAAAGGGTGCTCATCGATGCGTGTGTTGAACGTCTCTCGGGTGAAGTGGACCGGTGGTCTCTGGGCTGTGAATGGTTTGGGGATGTGAATCTCCAGCTTCCCGTCATTGCTCTGTGTGAAACCATGTTAGTGTCGTCAATGGATGATACGTTAAAGGCCAGCAACATACTCGACGCCTATATCTGCCCCCTAGCTTGCGCCATCCTTCCCTCTGGAAGACGCGTGAGAGGGAGTCGTGAAGTTTGTCAGGGTCCAATCGCTCGTTGAAGCGAAACAACCACACCAGAATGCAGGACTGAAGTGCCGTGGTGCTATCGAATAGATGCACTGGGACGATCTCGTCGGTTGGCACAATCGGGACCTGTGATCGCGCTGGGCCCTTGAAGAAGGGCAGACGCGAGGGAAGCCAGGACATGGCTGTAGGCTACACGTATGACGACGACGCACTTGGCTCAATGCTGTAGAGAGTCTTTGTCGAGAATCGACTGTACATGATAATGTCCAAAGCCATTTGCAAGCAATGCGACAAGCGTATCGCATTCTTGATCCTGCTCAGCTGTTAGAGACAATGTACCACGTACATTGCTGCCTGAGCGGGTGGGGCACACAGCTGCATGCCATCTCATGGGACAGAATTCCGCTAAACGCATGCGAACAGGAGGATTCGCATGCATGATTATTAGCATCGTGATGTATGCACTGGGCTGTGTGTAGTGCGTAATCAACAAGTGGTGGTGGCAGAATAGCGGCATTTCGTCGATTCCCCGCGTGTTCCCACACAGGATAACGGACGTTTGCGGGGGTGATCACCTTGGAAAGGGGCACTTGACTCATGAACGAGATACATCTCGTGAGCTTCCGACTCACTTTCCATAGCCTGTTTTACGCCGAGAGACCGACATCCGTGAACAAGGACGTGCAGCCACTGGCCGCAGAATGTTAGGGTATCATGTATTGAGGAGCACCAGCGCAGCTGTCAGAGCTTGATGTTCCTCGGCGCGTGCCCATGTCCCAAAGGCATCATTGCCCACCAGGCGACGAGCTATCAACAAAAACTATATACTAGTCTGGGTAGGCGCGGACACCTCTATATGTCCCAGAGGTACCTTACAACATGCGGCGGATTTCCTTCTCGCCCATGTACTTCTCAAGCCCCTCATCAAGATGCTCCCACCACTCAAACAGCATCGAGTTGCAGATCAACTTGAACCACGGCGTAAACTTGAGCGAGGGGTCCTCAAACTGCTTCCTCAGAACCTCGGGGGAGACGTATTGTGTGGCCTGCACCTCGTTCGGGCTGGGCGCCAGGTCGACATTGGCCTTGATGAAGAGGATGTAGTCGATCTCGTGCTCTCCCCACTTGCCGTCGCTGGGCGCCTTGTAGTGGATCCTGGTGAGGAACTTGAACTTGTCGACGGGGACCTGCTCGGCCTTGATGCCCAGCTCGTGGTTGAGCTTCCGTTGCGCGGCACGCTTGGCGCCCTCGATGGCGTCCTCGAGGTTGGCGCCCGTCTCGCTGGGGACGCTGAGGGGGTGCGAGCAGCAGGTGTTGGTCCACATGTCGGGGAAGGTGATCTTCTCGGAGGCGCGCTGCTGGAGGAGGAGCTCGTTCTTGTCGTTGAAGAGGAAGACGGAAAAGGCGCGGTGAAGGAGGCCCTTGTCAATGTTGGACATGAGGTGGCCTGGGTCATGGTCAGAAACCGAGGTTCTCTGGGGTTCGTGCGGCCCGCCAACATACAGATCTTCTTGCTCGCCTTGCCGATAGGCGCATCGTTCTCGTCAGTGACGATGCAGACCTCGTCCATCAGGCGGATCTGCTCCTCATCGTGACCGGAGAGCGCCTCGGAGCTGGTGTCGATGTCGGGGAACAACCGGAGCATCGTCTCGGCCGTGATGCCGGTGGTGGTCCCTGTCGTGGTGGTAGACATTTTCGCGGTCGCCAAATGCAATTTCGAAATCAAATCAGTAAAGAGAACCAGCTTGCAATCGGGATGTTGAGGAAAGCCGTGCCACAGTGATTAAATATTTGCCCCTCCACCAGGAGACGAAAAGGAGGGACAAATGGACAATCGCTTGGCGCCCCTCCAGATTCCGCCGCTAGTCTATTGTGGGGTAAAACAATACACCGAATCCACGCCATATCTTGCTTCGGTTGGTTCTTGATCTCTTAAGCATTCTCAGGATGAATGATAGAAAAGACGAAAGGATAACATCTATGTCTCTGTCCAGGATCTTGCTTTTGATTCTTCGGTTCATACCCCGGTCACGTGGGGCCCCGTCTCAACTCGTTCAACTTGACGGTACCGCGAACCCAGGGTCCGGTCTATCGTGGGGATGGTACCTAGTCCTCCGCTTGTACCAGTCCTCATTGTTCGTTCCATTGTGCAATAGGGAATAGAGAAACGCAGTGTATTCCGGTTTGTAGCCCCGTGACCATCTGGCATAAGGTATTCAAGTCAGGGCGTGCAATTTGTGGTGGAGTGGTTGTGCTTGGGGCCTTGAGCCCATCTTCCCATATGCACATACACGAGATATCGTCCAAGGCGAGCGTGCCTCAGCCACGTTGGCGCTGGGCACCTGGGCGGCAGCTCCAATCCATCCACGACTGACGACAGTCACCTACGCCATCCCATCCCCGTCGCTCATTTACCAGTATCACCGAGGCGCTTGACATTGTCCAACTACAATTGACCATTGCAGACATTGGCGCCTCTTTTTAAAAGATCAGATCATAACTATCTACCCCTTCGCCCGGCGAGACATCAGCAGATCAGACTGGCATCATGGCACCCAAGATTGAGCCCCAGGAGATAGAGACATACTGGAACATCTTCTCTGCGCGGACCGGCGGGGGGAAATACCTGACGGGCGAACAAGCTGCCCCAGTCCTCAAGAACAGCAGTCTGCGCGATGATCAGCTCGAAAGAGTATGGGACCTCGCAGACGTCGACAATGACGGCAATCTCGATTTCGAGGAGTTCTGCGTGGCTATGCGAATCATCTTTGACATCCTCAACGGCGTACGCCAGTCCCGAGCACACAGCCTGCCGAATACCGTTGCTGACGAATGCAGGAATACTCGGACGTCCCGACATCGATCCCCGACTGGCTCGTCCCAGAGTCCAAAGCGCATCTCGTGCAGGCGTCGCACGCGCTCACCGGCAAACAACCACAATTCGAGCAAGTCGAGGACGATTCAGATGACCAAGGTCTCAAGGACGGGTTCGATTGGTATATGAAGCCTGCGGACAAGGCCAAGTACGAGTCCATCTACCAGGAGAACCGAGACATGCGCGGCGAAATCTCATGTGGGTGTGCCTCTCTGCGTGGCTGGAAAAGTCACTAACGGTGGTAGTCGCCGCTTTGGAAGACCTGTACGAATCGCTCGATGTACCCGACACAGATATCCGATCCGCGTGGAACCTGGTCAACCCGTCTGCGCACTCGACCATCAGCAAGGACGCGGCCCTTGCCTTCCTCCACATACTCAACAATCGCCACGACGGGTTCCGCATCCCGCGCACAGTGCCTGCGTCTCTCCGAGCCAGCTTTGAGCGCAATCAGATTGACTACCAAGTCGACAACCAGAAGAGCTCGCGATGGGCGACGAAATCCGACGACTCGACCAGCACGGGGCGCAAGACAAAGTTCGGAGAGCAGTATCTGTCCAGACTAGGACGGAGCGGGTTCAAGACGCAGGGAACGGATTTCTCAACAGAGAAGACAGAAGACTGGGAAGAGGTGCGCCTGAAGCGCCAGCTCCAAGATCTGGAGGAGAAGATTCGCAAAGTCGAGGAGATTGCCGAGCGCAAATCGGGCGGGAAGCGGGACTCGAAACCGGCTCTCGTCAAGAAGGAGTTGGACCAGCTCTTGGACTACAAGAGGCGGCAGCTCCGCGAGTTGGAGGAGGGCTCATCCAAGAGCACGGGCGGCAACCTGAAGAGCATTGGCGAGGACTTGCAGACGGTGCGCGAGCAAGTAGAGGGCTTGGAGTCACATCTCGCGTCCAGGAACCAGGTGCTGGAACAGCTACGGCAGGAGATTGAGAACGAGAAGGCCGGGAGGTGAGAGCATACAGAACAGCGGGGCATTAATCTTCAAGGACATATTCTATGTGACTTTCCTCCAACCTTCTGTGGACTTATTAGAAAGCACTGCCATCGACGTACTTGGGTGTCCTCTCGCGACCGAGCGTGCGGCCCTTCATGGCCCAGATGGCGATGGAGGGAGCCGGCACCCAGCCTATGCGGCCTACGCCACGACTGCGACCCATGGAGCAGATGAAGATATCGGCCGGTAGGCCCTTGACGCGGGATTGGTGTTTGCCCTTGAGAACTGCTTCAATGTTCTTGTGCACGGCACCACCCTGCCGAACGTCAGTTTCCCTTGCGATAGCGCCCAAATACACGAGACAAGAGTCGACTCACCTGGGCTTCTGTCTCGGGGAAGCTCGCCCTTGGCCTGGAGACTGCATCACCCAGCGACCAAACCCCCTTCTCGCCCACGACCTGGAAATGTTCGTCCACGTTGAGGTACTTCCTGTCAGTCAACCACTCGGCGGGCAGGAACTCTGTGTTGGGGACCATGCCCATTGTCGCCATGTAGTAGTCTGTCGTGATCTTCTCGCCGTTGCTCAATGTGATCTCCGTCTTGCCATTATCGAGCGTCTTGGTGTCCTCCACCCGAGCAGACTTTTTAATCTCGACGTGCATAGACTTGAGCTGCTTCTCGATGGATGCGTGGCACGAGTCACCGCCCACCAATTTCTCATCAGCACAGAGGAGCAGGACCTGTTTGTCCTTGTACTCGAATTTCAGCTCGCCACAAAGTTCGACGCCTGTGGCGCCCGCGCCAGCGACGACAATGTGCTTTGCCTGTTTAATGTTCTCCTGCGTACGGTGAATGCTCTCAATGAGCTCCTCGTACGTATTGTTGGCCTTCCACGGGAGCGTGTCCTCGGTGCAGCGTGCGCCAGTGGCGATGACGAGGTAATCGTACTTGAGCTGACGGGTCCCATCCGCGGTCGAGACAGTCACCTGGCGGGACGTCTTGTCGACGCCCGTGGCGCTGCCGACGATGAACTCATTGCTCTCGAGGGGGTACTTGTCCAGACCGGGGGCAATGGCCTGAATGTACTCCTCATCAGGAATGAGTCCGGGGAGAACACCTCTTGGCGAGGCACAGTTCCAGTAGAAGTGGCTGTTCTGGATATCGATCAGTGTCGAGGTCTATGATGCAACACATGGTTCCCTACTTTGGAGACGAGGATCACTTTGAGATCAGGCTCATGGGGCAAAGTATACTTTAGAAGACGGTGGACGATGTTCAGGCCGGCCATGCTGCCGCCAAGCACAACTATGGTTTTCGACATTTTGAAGATGGTGTTTGTATTCGACAATGGCAAGTTCAGGTATGTGGTGAATCGGTGAGTGATGAAGCAACCTCCAGAAGCAAGGGCGGAGTGATGGGACTAGTACGGGCGGAATACATTAGCGGATGGCAGTTAGTCTATTCTCTATTGCCTAAGGCACCAACATGACAGCACTGTGCTCATGTTCTCTACAAAGGCTTTACAAGTCCCGTCAACTTACACACGTTGGAATCGATAGTCGTTTAATACATTCTTAACCCCTGTAGGCTTACATGCCTGCCTGCATCATGCATGTCAACCTCGACGCAGCTCTGAGGCACAGACACTGCCTACCCTGCACCTCTTCATCAGCGCATTTGGCTACATAATTTGCTGCACTTGCCATCGAGTAATTAGCTGTCAAACCTGTGATCATCAGAGTTTGTGCGAGAAATTTGCTATCCCTGGCTGGCTAAGACGAGATTGTTTAGTGCTGTGTGTGAACGCACCTAATTGCGGCACATGTGGTACAAATATGGCAACCATTGCGATCTTCTGGGTACAATGTTGGACGTGGCCTCTTGGCGCAAATCATTGTTCATGTTTGGCACACGGTATGAGGCCTCAATCTCCTACTGAAGTTGGATTGTGGGAATGCGTCTGAATAACACAAATGTCAAGCATACGCGTACCACCTGTGTGAGAGGGTGCCCACTCTCGGTCACACTCGCCTGGTGTCACCCTATGCGTCTCACCAGCAGCTCGGGCGACATCTGAAGTCTCAAGTTACACACCTCATGGTTCGTCCTTGCTGTGCCGAGGTAGCAACTCTGCCCAAGCAAGACGAGGCACATCGTCAACGTTTGCGAAATGCAACGGCCATGAACTATTAAAGGGCGTGGCGTATCCTGAGGCTGGCCAAAGGCAGCAGCATGACCAGCATGCTTTGGTAGATCGTTCCTGGGGCCATCTGCTGTTTGCCAATGGTCTTAACTTGTACTACGTATTCACACGTGCAACCTCGAGTTACCCGAAGAAGCCTTTAATAAACCACCTTGTGATGGCCGAAAGTTGATCGCCGCCTCCCGTCCGCCCCACCCTCGCAAGCTTCCACAGTAATCCAGACCCCGACGTCACCTTGCCCCGTTGGCGCCATCTGCTAACATTCCCCTCCCCCTCCTTTTCCACACTCGACCATCCCAACAAATCCTCAACAACGACGACGACAAACAAAAACCACCATTCTTTTCCCCGCGACAACACACCAGCAACTCACTCACAATGTCTGCCTTTGACACCGCCGTCGCCGACTCCAAGAAGTTGACCAGCAAGCCTGGCAACGAGGACCTCCTCAAGCTCTACGGCAAGTCTTTGCATGACCAGCCCCTTTACACAGGGGCGCGATGCGGACGGCAGACAGTCACTAACATGACTATTGCAGCTCTCTTCAAGGTCGCCAACGGCGAGGACATCTCCAAGGCGCCCGCTCCCGGCATGTTCGATCTCAAGGTCCGTCCGCCCCGGTCACCTCTCGTTCCCTCCCCCCGCCCCCGCGAGGACCCCCCACAGATAGAACAAGAGAACTCACAAATACCAGGGCAAGGCCAAGAAGAACGCGTGGCAGCAGGTCGTTGACGAGGGCACCACCCCCGACCAGGCCAAGGAGCAGTACATCCAGCTCGTCGAGAGCCTCAAGGAGTCGTGCGGCTACGATGCGAACAAGGAGCCCGAGGCGGTTGGCGCATAGACGTATAAAGCTACAGTAGCTAAGATAAATGGCGGAAGCCAACGCCTGGGACCCAGATTTGAATAATTTTGTCGCGCTGAAATATATTGCATATCTTTGGTCGCGCCTTGTGTTGCAATGACCACGCCGAGAAGAAGACGTATTCTCATTGCATGCCTTCTGACTTGGCTGCTCCCTCGAGCTGAACAGTATCGTTCGACAATAACGTGAGCTTCACTAAGACCGCACGCGGGCGAGTGCAGGAGATGCCTGCCACACTCCACCTTCTGGTTAAAAATAAGAATCGCCTCTCCACGTTGTACACTGCGTCGATCACCAACAGCCCGCGAGACATACATGAAGCAAGGCACAAGGTGCCTATCGCGCTCGTATTTCGCATGAAGCAGCTGGGAAGCGGAGCAAAGCTATCTGCGTGCATGTCTCCCACGTCAGACGCTACCTCGATTACGTTGGAGGCGCGCGAATTGCCGATGTCGCGTCAACGGCTCCCGCATTCCAGAGCACACACGCTTTTCCTTTGTGGGTTTACGACGTGGGGTCTACTGTTATGTCTCACTTACACCAAACGACAGTCACGTAGTGCATATCAACGCCAAAGTCGTCGTGTATATCAGGTCCATTAGGTGAATACGTACAAACAAGTGAGACGCTAGAGCCATATGCCTCTGCGCCCACCAAGAAGAGGAGCTACCGCGCGCGCGCGGTAGGAGGTATAATGCGAAGAAATATGTACCAAATCCAAAAAACAAAAGCCACCCAATCCCGCCAGGGCGGCCACCATGAAAAAAGTTCGCTCCGAGAGATCACGTCAAATCCTTTCCAACTCCTAGCTATGAGACATGGGAGGTGGGTCTGGACAAAACTTTCATACGCAGACAAGCCTAAGTTGGGACCATCTCACCCCCATTGTGTGCAATCGCTCGCAAGAGGCAGCGGGCGTCATGGCGCACCGCGTCTCTTGCTTTTCATAAACCTCGTCAGAATCGGCGGTTCGAAGTGCTTAGAAGAGAGCGACGAAACCAGCGCCAGCGATGAGCAGGGCAAGGCTGACACCAGAGGTGGCAGCAGCACCAGGCTCATCGGTGTTGCCGGGCTCCTGGGGCGAGGTGGTGTCCACAGGGGCGTCGACGAGCTTGGTCGAGGTCACGACGTGAGCCGAGGTGTAGGCGCTGGTGCTGTTGGTACCGATCCACTTGCTGGTGAACGAGCTGGAGATGGTGGGGGTCTCGCAGATGGTGGTGGTGGTCTCAGGCTCAGGCGTAGTTGTAGGGGTGACCTCGGCAATGACAAAGGCGGTGGAGGTGGTCTCCTCCTCCGAGGTCGTGCTGGTCGTGCTTGTAGTGCTGGTGGTGGACTCCTGCTCCGAGGTGGTGGTGGTGGAGGTGGTGGAGGTAGACTCGGTAGCAGTCTCGAGACCACCGTCAACACCGTACGCAGCGGCGCACTCCTCGAGGTCCATGGAGTCGGGGCAGCACCAGGTCTCAAGCTGGGTGTCGTGGGTGCAGTAGTAGCCCTTGTCGCAGGAGTCTGGAAATTGATTAGCATTGCTCTTTCTTTCCAGGAGCGCCGTGTCACTCACTGCCGGTGCCGTCAGTGCAGCACAGCTGGTCGACAGTCGGGTTGTAGCAGTGGACGGTGGCATCGTTGGATGGGCACTGAACGTAGCCAACATCGCAGGCATCGGCGCAGGTCTCGCCGCCCTTGTTGCAGACAATTTCCTCGGGCTGGTAGCCAAAGGTATCGCGACGGGACAGGCTCAGGTTGGGGACGGCCATGACAGCGAGCTTGTAGGGCTGGGGCTTTGCAGCCGCGTGGGCGGCGCACGCCAGAACGGCGACGGAAGCAGTGCGGAAGAGCATTTTGGCGTTTGAGGTGATTTTCAAAGTGGTGTTGTGAGGGCGGTTGTGAGAGTCGCGTACAAGAGCAGACAGATAACCAAGTGCGGCGTGTGAGCGTGGGGTGCTGAAAGAGCGTAACGAGATTCACTAGGAACTCTGAAAAAGAGGGAATGAGGCGACAAAGGCCGAAAAGTGAGTGTGAGGCACGAGGAGATGTTGCTGTTGTAGTTATGGAAGAGAGGAAGCAGAGCAAGAGACCGAAATGAGCGAGCTGAGACGGGGGGCTGCGAGGGTTATGGTGGGTCGTCGTCGAGAGGGATCTCCTTAATCTTACTGAGGCGGGCGCGGCGCCAGCCGCTGGTTGGCTGCTCATTTCCCCAGCGACGGCCACCCGCTGGGCGCTTTGGGTGTACAGCGGACCTGGCGCTAGACGGTGGCCCGTGCTCTGGCAGCAATCCATGTCGCGTGCCTGGCGCTAAGCCTTTCTGGGACCGCCATCCATCTTGGCTTCATGTCCAGCGGGCAGCGTCTTGCACGGTGATTGGAAAGTGGCCGCCTCCCTCCACGGTAGTTGTAGACAACCTTGCAAATCTTGATTCGATCCTAGGATCGGTCAAAAATCACAGGCAAGTGGAACATTTCTATAATCTTAATTTGCTCTCGTCTCTGCAATTACTGACTGCCTCCGCGCTGGCTTCAAGCAGAGTTGTTGATGGCGCGTGTACGTACGGACTGGAGATGCGCTGTTATGCAACCGCATAGCTGCTGGCGATGCAGGAACGTGGACGCTTCATGTTGCGCCACGTGAGTAATGGTGTCCTCGTCGTGGGCCCACCGGATGCAACTCTGTGCTTTTGAGATTTTCTTTTCCAGCCAGCAGTTTGACTCATTGTTGAAAAACAGAATTTTCTTCCTCACAACGGGACCGAATGAGGCGGTTGACAGCAGGCCGTCGTCTGCGCTGAGTGACTTCTTGCGTGGTGCCGTCAACGGTGAGCGATATGTCACATGCAGTTTGGACTCCTCATCGTCAACTTCAAATCTGTCGATGCAAGTTCAGTAAGCGCTGGTGGACAATTGTGCATTCAACGAGAATCGTCTTGCCGTAGTCCGATGTGACTGGTCTCAACTTGGCCGTACCCTTCATGTCTCTGCCGTCTTGTTTAAGGCATCTTTGAGCCTTGAAGCTCTCCCTTCCTTGTTCTATTTCGCTGTTTCGCCTCCCGGGATCGCTACCCTACTCGTCAGAATGGCGCCAATGAGCCCAGAGCTGATTCTCGCTATCCGGATGGTCTCCTGAGGCGCCACCGAGTCCACTGTCAGTCGAAACTGAGTGAAATTACCCATAACTGGACAATCTCGTGGCGTCTCCTACAATGACAGAACTTGCCTACTGTGCAGTAATGATTGTGTGTGCAGGCAGACAAGCCCGGACTTTCCTCAACTTCAACACCATCACAGTTGACCCAGGCAGTGCCAGTGATCTGGTTCCAAGTGAAGCAATAACATTGTATATCTGTTCCAGCTTTATATGTTGTTCATGTTCTTCTTTCAAGCCGTGTTCCTTCTTCAATCCAGACTCTTCGTCTGCGACGTCGCCAGTCCAACTCCCTCTCGAATATCTGATACAACACGCTCTCCTGTTACACGACCTCTCCACCTCTTCTCATGCCAAGGTTTCAACACCAAGTCTTCGGGCCATGTCCATCAGAGCCACCCTAAGCTGCATCTTGCTGCCATGTTGAACGGATCGCTTGAGCTCAGCAGCAGTCGCCTTCTGCGCTTCGAGCTCACGCTTGATCTCCTCGAGCGCTGTCTGCGTCGCATGCTCACGCTGTTCAGATTGCGTGATCTTGTTCTCCGCTTCCTTCAGACGTCTCTTGACCATCTTCATAGCCTTCTTGGGCTTCTTCTTTGGGCTGGGCGTGTCCTGTCCGGCTGTTAGCACCGTGCTTGCTACACCAAGCTGGGGCTTGCACTGACCTCGGCCGTCCCCCCTTCTTCCTCAGCAGCTGCACCATCACTTTGCGGTCGCTTGCAGCTTTGCTCGTGTTCGGCGTTGAAAAATCCAAGTCCAGTCGGCTTGACGGGCCAAGCAGTCGTCTCGGAACAGTTCCCCCAGTTCTGTGAATCCGTTAGCATGTTATACAGTCGGAAACTGAAATCACGTACAGTTTCCATGCATCTCTTTCCCTGCTCCATGATGTCTGCCTTGCTGGTGGTAGGAGGTGACAATGCCATACCAACAGCTTCAGCGATCCCACTGTCATCCCCATCCTCATCCTCGCTGCTTACGAGGTCAATGACGGATGCATCCCTCTCCGCCAAGATATCTTGGGCCCCGGTAAAGTCGATACATGGCCAGCTCTCTGTTCGTGGGGGAACTTGTCCTGGATATGTCTCTTTAAAGTCACCTCCGAACACGTCTTCGTTGCTGCTCAGCCTGTACCGCTGCGCAATGAGCTTTGCTGCTCTCCCGCGCTTGAACGTGGTCAGCGCCTTCAAGTGATGCTGTTCGTGGAAGCCATTGTCTTTGTGCTGCTCGACGTAGTACAGCCTCAGTGCGGCGAAGACGGGGTATGTGTAGTCGTAGTAGTTCTTTGTGAGGAAGACTCGGTGCAGGTGGTGCTCCGAGGGGACAGACTCTACTCTTCGGGCAACAAGGTCTGGAGGGATGAGGTGGTCATACGCGTACTGAGCATGCTGACGCTCCTCAAGCGTCATCCTCCGTTCGTGTTTAGAATACCAATCGGCGTAAATGCGTTTGATATCGTCGCATTTTACCCGGCCATCGCTATCCAAGCGGAGCTCGAAGCCTGGGTCTTCAGGGAGCGGATCGAGCTCGTCGATCCAAGGGCGAAACATGATTCAAGGTGTGAGTGAGCTAGGTATTGGTTACTAGAGAATTGTAGAAGGAAGAAGGCAAAAGAGTTGATTGTGAAGGTGAAATACAACGTGAGGGTCAGACTGAGCGTCGAGGGGGAGGTTGGAGACTCCTGGGAGCGAGCATACTAAAGGCATTTGTGACAGTGAAAGTGAGAAGAAACTAAGACGAGTGTTAGAGCCATCCGTCATTTGTAGCTCAGTAATTTGAACTCATATGGGAGTTGGCTTTCACGCCAACCGATCTCAACTATTCATCATCAGCAGACTCACGTACGAAAAGGAGTTGCAAAGAGCACACACCCCAACCCCTGCAGAATCAAACAATGCAAACGCAACGCCTATGAAGATTAGCCGTACATATTATACTCTAGTATTCACCGTCTACACATCAGAGCCAGTCCCTTCCACCGTATCCGTTCTATGCGGCTCTGGACTCTTGGCCCCCGACGGCCTCGCCCTGCCTCCCTTGCCCACAATCTTCTCCTTCCAATTCCACTCCTTGGCCGGACTCGCCTCCCCGAAGTCGATATCGCTCTCCACTTCAGAGTCGACCCAGTCGCGATCGGACCACGACATGGAATCGCCTCGCTCCAGCTGGCGAGGCTCCGACTCCTGCTTCGTTCGGCTGGGCGAGCTGGGCGCGGTAGGACGCAGGTCAGAGACTTTGTCTTCTGCCTCGCGTGATTCACTGTCTGTCCGCGCCTCGGATGTCTTGCGTTCGGCGCTCTTCGTGTCGCTCTTGGTCTCCCCGCCGTCCTCGTGCGGTGGTTGGTTCATGTCCAGGGCACGCTCGCCGGACACCTCGTCCTCATCACGCATGCGCGCCGCGGCCGAGTCGCTAAAGTGTGCATCGCAGATGTGCTTAACAACAGGCCAACCATACGCATTCACAAACATGCGTCGCACAAAGATGTTGTTGTGGGCATCTGGCTCGAGCTTGACAAGCACCTTTCGCCAGGAGAGGTCTCTGTGGTAGCCGCGGGCAATCTTCTCCTCGACCCGCATGTTCGATGCATCGACGACGTGATCGGCTCCTGGCTCTTCTGGGCCGGATGCCGGGTTGGCCTCCTGATCTTTGGCCGCCGTGTCGTATTCATCCGTCTTTGACGACCCGTGTGCGGAAGACGACGCATTCGACAGCGTTCCCGTGTTCGACCTGCCAAAGGTTCTCCGGCGTACCGGTTGCGTGGGTCGTTTCTTCATAGGCGGCGCAGGGATGTCTTGCGGGTGATACACACGATCATGGAAGATGGTCCGGGGCCGCTTCGCAGGGTCCACCAGATACTCAACGTCGGGCACGTGTGGGTTGAGGAGATCGCCTGCCGCCTCGAAGAAAGTAGTGCGAGGCGGCGTATTCAGGGCGTTGATCTCCTCTTCAAACTCCTGACCTGTCGTTGCCTTGCCCTGGGCCCGTGGAGGCTCAACCTCGGTAGAGTCTGACGTCCCAGAGGTGAGTGTAGTGCTAGATGCAAGCTCACCCTTCTTGGTCTGACTTTTATCATAGATCTGCCTCTGTTTGTGTGTCATGGGGGCCGGCTTAGACTCGTTGCTTCGGAACAAATTGAAGAAGCCTGACAGGGGACCCGGAACGCCTTGCTGAGATGCCTGCTCGGACGGCCCATCCTCGCCACGGGGCGTGACCACTGATTCTAGGCTCACGCGGTCATCTTCCTCGACAGCATTCGTCGACGGTTGAGGGACCTGAGACATGTGACCCCTGGGCGTATCCGTTCCAGAATCGGTCGTCTGCTCGTGTGATGACGACCCTGGAGGGAGTGATTGCCTGAGCCTCGTGTTCGCCATGTTCGTCCCCGTAAGCTCAGCCCAGCCAAAGCCTACCATTGTCTCGACGAGACCGGCATCTCTTCTAGCCTTTTCAACTCTGCCCAGGCCGTGCCAGTCTAGGAATAGCAGACAACTCGTTCGCAAGGGGACGATGCCATCGTTTACAACGTTTGAATACACCGTGCGATTCCTGAACTTCTTAAGCGCAGTGTGTGCTGGACCAGTGGGCAGAATCCTGAGAAGCGGTTTCGACTCTGGCTGCGACTCGCCATAGACTTTCTTATGCGCGGTCTCGCCGAGGTTGCCCACAATGGCGCCCCATCCGCTTCTGGCCAAGGTCGGTGCCCGCCAGGTCAAGCCCAAGTCCTTTCCTGTGCGGCCCACGAGACCAAAGTCCAGCGCAAACTTGACATACATGGGATTCTCGTTGCTAAGTCCTAGGAATGGAGTGGCGAGTGCGATAAAGTTGATTGGCGTGATGAGAGTGAAGAACTCCGGTGAGTGTTTTTGTATGTACGCAACGGCATAGGTCTGCACGAGGCCTCCTAGCGAATGCGCGATGAAACTGATACTGGTGATCTTATAGGGTCGATGCTCTTTGGCATGGTCACGATGTCTCCCCGCGTGGACAGTGCTGTGCTTGTGCGTTGCTTTGCCTTCGTTGTTCTTGTCGTGAGCCGCTTTGCCCACCCTGGTGTTATGCTCGCTGTGGTCGGTCATATCCTTGCCCGCGGGCAGGAAAGGTTGATCGGGATATGTCATGGAGAGAACATATCGCGCCAGTCGCTTGCCAAGGTACTTGATACCACGCTCCGTCTTAGTTGCATTGCCTGAGTAACCTCGGACAATGACCTCCTCGTCGTCATCATCGTCGTCGTCAACAACTGGGTTCTCCTGGTCTTGGGCTGACCTAGGCTCTGTTGGGGTGGCGCTTCGCTCGTCGTCGGATGTCCTCCTGGAAGATCTCTCCCTGGCACGCCTCTCTTTGCGGTCGATCTTTGCCTGCGCCACGGCTGCATCTATGCTCTCCTTCATGAAAAGCATATCAGCTCCGAGATTGCTGTGCAGCCCATGCGTGAGGACCACTAGATGCACCTTCTTCTGCTTCCGTGGCATGTGGTCCTCCTGCGTCTCTTTATCTCCCGTGTTGACCATGCTCTCTACCGGCTTATCCGAGCCCGCACGTTTCTCAACTCTTTCGTCGCCCTTGTCGTCCCATTCCGGTAGCCGCGGCGTATTCCAGAGCGACGCAGTATCCTCCACCGAGAGTTGTACAGCACCGGAAAAGATACCCTTTGGTTGCCCTGGATGATGCCCATCCTTGGACCCGATGCTCTGCTGATGGTCTGCGAGCTTCCCGGGCTGCGACTGATGGTTCTGGTTTGACATCCCAGGCACCGCGCCACCGAGGCTCAGGGACTTTTTGTCCCGCGCCAGGAGCACTTCGTAGCCAACGGCGGCGCTGGTGGAGAAGATCACCTGGGAAGAGACCTCGACCACCCAGCTCGCCTTCTCTTGATCATGGTCGGCGCTCTTTCCAAATCCACCGTGGGCGCCCGCACCAGCGCCTTGTCGGATGTCCTCTGGCACAATCAACTCACACTCCCAGGAGCCTCCCGCCTTGACCATGGGCTCGAACTCGGGTACGCCATACTTCTTGGGGCTCGCGAATTTCTCGTTTGGATTGAAGCCTTGCGGGTAGGCAGCGACAGAGAGCGTGTAGGGACCGTGGACAAAGGCCGCACGGAGAGCGATCGCAGACGTATTCTTGATTCGAAGGTATAGCTTCTCGGGGGAGGGCAAGATGCGATCTTGGGATGGCGTGTAGGTGACGGTGTAGCGGATGACCTCGCCGACCTTGACGCTGCCTGTCTGGTGCACGAGAAGCATTGTGATGATGACAGGCCCGAGCCGACAATCTGAGCGCCAGGTGGCGCTGGTAGAGATGACTGGAAGCGGTCGTGCTCGCGCCAGCCAGGTTTCGTCCGTGTGCGCGTGACCCAACAGGAGGTGACGGCAACGACGACGACTGGACTGACTGTCGGTGCGGTGGTGGGGGGAAGTCGGATCGGCTGCCGATAGAGGTGCAGAATTATCTTGGCGGGATAATACCTGTAGGCAGCACCTATCGATAAGTCTGGTCCCTGACTTATTCATGGCAACAAATCGACGTCATCTCTTCTCTTTATATTCTCCTACTCAACGCTACTACTGAACGCTACGAAAAACTACTTCGCCACAACTTGTAGTGCAGTTCGATCGGTAAAGGCGTACTCATTGCACACTCAAGAACCTGAGAGCTGAGTCTGGACGTCACTCTCTGCAAGCGGATGTCCTGGGCACGAAGCGCTGGCTTGCATAGCCACATGGCAGCCGGTCAGTATTGTCCCCTCGGACCCCAACTGAACCCGAACATGCCGGCTCATCAGCGACCTCGCAGGCTCGGACATCCGATTGTTCATTGTTGCGTATCATGTCGCGATTAGCTTCCAGAGCAAGAACAGTGTCGCGTGGCCTGGTCGCGTGATGAATAGCCAGCCAATCGGCAGTGAGTGTGGGTGGCCGACTCATCTATGATGGCTCGTCGAACACGCCAGAAGCCAACAACTCCAATTGTTCCAAGAGTGTCATTTCAAGCCACGCGCTGTGGTTCTTAACGGCTAGCTGATGATCAGTGCAAGCTCAAGCGTATCATTGGTCGTGATCAGACCAATCAATCCAGTCTTTATACTGTCTGGAGCAAATGGGAATTCACTGCACTTTGGTGATACCAAACTACAGCGCAGGAGGCCAGTCGTTTGGCTCACGAATCGGTCATCACCAACCTGTCTCGAGCACACATATCGAACCAGTTGCACAATTCGTACGAAAATTCGTCCTCCGACTTCGAGTCTTCGCAAACAATCGATCTTTGGAGCCAGCACGTGTTGCAAGCTCAGCTATCCCAAGTTGAACCTGGAGCGTCGAAATATATCTGTCTGCATCTGCACAAAACGTCAAAGGCTCAAGTTTGATCGTTTGCGCAGTATGATGCCTTGGCCGAAAGACAACACTCTCACTTGTTGGAACAAGCTTCAGATACTTGGCAATGTTGAGAAACTTTGGGCAAAGTAACTATCGGATGCCCAGAAAAGCAGTGAGAATGGCCACTCCACCACCTTCGACACCCGGTCAGCCTGCCCAGTGAAAGAATGTGCATTTCGTGTCATGCTCTGCTTCGTATTGCCGGTCAGTTGTGAAGGAGTCGAGCTAACTCTGACTTGTCGCATGTCACATCCATCCGCTTGACGCGCAAAGTCGACCTCGTTGAGTAGTGACCGTGATGAACAGCGAGCCTAGAGCAACCGACAGCGCGACTACACACTCATCTAGGCCAGCCAAGATTTGAACACGGAGCGCACCAGACGCATTGGGTATTTTCAACACATGCTGCACCCTTCCTGCATGCTGAAGACTTGCACTCACGGCGGGGCGTCCGCGAAACACACCATCAGTCAAGCACAAGAAGGACCAGTATGCCTAATGTTATGCGGGAGTGGTTCACAGCTACTTTATCCTGCCCGAACCCGCGTCAGAGTGTGCTCAAGTCCGATGCCGAGCGATGTACGGCTGCAGCCGGGGGCCAAGAATGCAGCTTGCCATCAGATCTGATACCCGAGATGGATGGTTGTGTATGTTGTGCAGACAGTTTCTCTCCCCTCACGCAAGCAAGGCCACAGATCAGGCAACTCGCAGAGGAACAAGCTTTCGGCAATTGCTATCCCCCGCCTCAACCGCATCTGCTTGAAACCCCGCGGGGACTAGGCATCCTTTGCCGGCTCCGGCAGTCCTTTATGCAGATCAATCATCACATCTCCTTGCTGCGTGGGTCACGTCCAGATATGGTTGTTTCGGACGTTTAACGTCCGTGGATCGTGAAACGCGCCGCGTGGGACAGTGCGGCAGATTGACATGAATTAATTACTCCAGTTTACCCGCCTGAACGACCTGGCAGAACGTGATGAGGCTGTCGTTTTGGAAAAGGACGTTGCACTCCGACAAGGTTGGATTCAGTGACGGATCTGCACTTGGCAGTACATCTTCATATACTGCGAGGGCTCGCTCATTTTCGCCTCGTCCCTGCCTCGCAGGTTGACCACTCTCTGTACTCCTGAAAGACCAGCCGTATTTCGCCATGAATGCTCTCGCTGTTCTCCTCCTGGCAGGCCAGGCGTCGGCCACTTACCTCTATGTCGCGTCCTACTCCGGCTTCGTATCGACGCTGAACCTCACCGAGACTGCGAGCGGCATCGACCTCGACATCATTGCCCAGGACAACAACTGCGGTGCTATTCCATCGTGGCTCACCCTCAAGGACGATGGAACATTGATCTGTGTCGACGAGGGCTGGCGAACCTGGCCAAGAGGCACGACAGCCATCTACTCGACCAACGACGATGGCTCACTCTCGCTGCTAAGTTCTGTCAATGACGTACTAGTTGGTTCTGTCAGCACTGTCGTGTACGGTGATGATGACTCCCACTTCGCCATTGCCCACTAGTAAGTCGCTTGTCGTACAAATTCACACGCGTTCCGCCTGTTGACGTCTCCAGCGCCGGGTCAGGTATCTCTGCTTGGGACATTGCCGACCCTTCGGTCCCATCCATGATCCAGCAGGAGATTTACGACCTTGAACAGCCCGGAGCCGACCCTGTACGCCAGGAGGCCGCACACCCTCACGAGGTCATCAAGGATCCTACCGAAACGTACATCTTGGCCCCCGACCTGGGCGCCGACATTGTCCGCATCTACTCGATCGCCAGCGACGCTACACTGGAGCCTGTTGAGCCTCTCGAGGTCCCTGCTGGCAGTGGCCCGCGCCATGCTGCCTTTGCCGTCATCGACGACGCCACGTATCTTTACATTGTCAACGAGCTCGCCAACACGATTCTGGCATACACCGTCACATACACCGAAAGCGGCATGTCCTTTGACGAGATCTATCACAGCAGCATCTATGGCGAAGACGGCCAGGTCCCTGATGGGGTCACCAGTGCTGAAATCCTCGTCACGGTAAGCTCTATCACTAGGGAAGTCGGAATGACACGGTAATCGCTGACACTTGACAGCCCGATCAGAAGAACGTCATCCTCTCCTCCCGCATGGACAAGTCCTTTGAAATCCCCGCCTTTGACGGAGACGGGTCAGTCACGTCCGATACCTTGGCCAACTTTGCCATCGACCAGTCGACCGGTGTGCCAGAACTTCTCCAGACGGTACCCGCCGGTGGCATGCAGCCTCGCCAGTTCTCCACCAACGCCGAGGGCTCTCTGGTCACCGTTGGACTGCAAGGTGACGGTCGAGTAGTCGTTATCGAGCGCGATGTCGAGACGGGTATGCTAGGCGACTTTGTGGCATGGCTTGATGTCGGGGGCGAAATCATGTGCGTGGTCTGGAATGAGCTTTGAGAAGAGATAGGGGGAATATGGAGTGCTGTCAGCGGGATGCCGCAGTCGAGGGTGGTTCCATAGACAGGTTAGCTACTCAGGGCTTCGGACGTATGGAAACAGAGCACAAGCCTCATTTCAGGTGGTCCATTATCCTCTGCTAGCATCCCAGGCTCGAACGATATGCATTGACCCTGCCTACTGTCGAGACAAAGACAGGAGCGGTCACATCATGCCAGGATTTGTTGGTAGCGCTGGGCCTTCTCAAGGGTGGGTATAACTGGTAGCGTCGACGACCTGATACCCGTGGCTTCATGCAATATTCGACTTTTGAAATTGGCGAAACCAGGTGAGATTACTGGCTTGCACCGAAACATGCAGACTACCCCATATTCAGGATAATTTGCGAGTCATGCACGGGATGGGGAATTCAGCCTAATGAAGATGGACCGATCGTGTGGCATGGGGGGCGGCCGGGAGAACTTCACATTCCCATTCCTGTACGGCTACCCATGGGTATCCCTAGCAGAGCAAGAGGGCTTCGCCTTGGCTGCATACGTCTGCCGCCCCTAGCGAATTATGTCGTTCTGTCGCATCTTCTGTTCAAGTGCTCCTGTTGCATCCTCGCCGAAGATGAAGTACTTTCCCCTACGGGATATCCCGTGCTCTTTACATGTATACTCGGAATCTTCTCAGTCATCCACGTACTCCTTGCGATCCTGGCTATCCCCCGCACTCAAACGATTCCCATATCTTGCCCAGAGGGGCGACGAGGGTGTGATATTTCTTAGCCCTTCTGTAGCAGCTGCCCGTAATGTCTCATCGATCTGCTCTCCACGATGCTGGGCTTGGTCTTGGAACACAAGTGTTCATTCGTCCTCGCACTCGGGCCAGTCTAGCATGCTTGGTCCTCGTCTACACCAGAAGCGATTTGGCGCCTCTTGAGAGATAAGTGGTGACTTAGGCTCTCGTTCGTAGCGATTTCTGAAGATATGGTGATCTGTGAAGGCGTCTAGTGTGTCCCACCGAGGCCTATTTTCTGCTGTAGCGAGAATTGGCAAGGGACATGGGGTGTTTGCGAGAACTCCCGTGTCATTCAGCAAGAACCTGATGAGTGCATCAAGCTGAACTGTCGTCGGAGGATATAACGTACAAGCTCCGTGTATCCGATGGCCTTGCATCCATATGGCTTTGCACTATCCATATTCAATGAATCAGTCACATGAGTTCCAGGGGTCAACCTACGTCCGTGTCCGACTGTCCTCGGTCAAAGAGCATGACCCCGCCAAAGATCTCACCCTCGAGCCAGTACGCGGCTGCATCGGCCAGACCGTGAGGGTATCTGTCCGGATCATGGAACTCCCGCTGTACAAATGCGGTGTACGGCAACATGAAACCACGGCTGTGTCGACCATTGTTGGTGGAGGGTAACTGGCCTTCGCGCCATTCACCATGTAGCCGATGCTTGTATCTCCCTTCATCAAGCGAGTAGATATGCACAGCGATCTGATGAACGGCGGTGACGACCATCTCCACGAGTCATAGATTAAAAGCATTCGAGCCAGGTGTAGTGTTTTGAAACTGCGTGAGTAGCTACGAGTATGAGCTGAAGGCATCCGCTACGAATGATAGAGATACTCGCCAGTGAAATCCAAAACCAAACGACTCTTGTTGAATGTAGATCTTAGCTCCTTGGACTTAGTCCGCGCGCTGTCTGACACTTCCGCATGGTGAAGCTGATACACTGGGTGAGACTTCAGGTACCAAAAGCTCTGGCGCAAAGAGGCTTCAGTTGGCAGTCCCTCCAGCAACTGAGAAAATGCAGATTCAGCACATGCAGTGGACAGCAAGTTGTCCAGCGCTTGGTCGAATGTGCGCACATGCGCAGCGTCCAGTATATCGGCATGAGAAACGACGTCTGTAAGGAGGGGCGCCGACATGATGTTGACGAGACGAATGTGTTTCAAACGGGTCTCCAGTGTTTTCTTCATTCAATCAACGATGAAAAATTGCAAAGTGATCAAATGATCTGAGAGTTACACGAGGGCCTAGCGTGTGGTCGCAACGCCAAGGCAGACGACATGACAGAGTGCTTACTAAGGAGTGATAAAGGCTCTCGGGCAGGATGAAACCTAACTCGTTTTCCCTAATGATAAACGACATATAGACAAGCCAGTCGACCGAGCACTTCCTCGCTGCTGCCGGGTCCGACGACCCTGTCGTGACGATGACTGGTCTTCCTCGAGGCGCAATTGGAGCCAGTACTAGTTGTCCTCCCCAGAAGCTCTGGAATACTTTTTATCGCAGACCTTCGCTGGAAGCCTTGTTATGGACTTATATCTAACACATATGTGAGTTTATTGTGCCACTATCCGGCCAGAATGTGGAGAGCCAGATCCGAAGCCGTGCTTGGGTTGAGGGAATGAGCACAAGGTGAGTTTTATAGTCCCCTGGCTCTAATATCGTCATGCATGCTCGAAGGTTGCCGACGACTTAATACGAATCTCGGCTGTTGTGTGTTTCTGTTAACCGTATCACTATTTGACTTTGGGGGCTACGTTGCGGAAGCCTTTGCACACCGCTACAGCCAGTGGCACCTACATGAAGCTAGCGATGGAGCCCCCGAACTGAAGGGTTGCTTTGCAGGGCTCCTCGCTGACTTGGGTTGCTGATCAGTCCAGGGTGCCCAAGGCTCTTGACCTGCTCTTGGGGACACTATGGTCCCTGCCACGGGGAAGAGCGTTCACATGCTGGTCGCCAGAAACATGGCGAACATGGTCCAAGTCCATGGCAGTATCCAAAGTGAAAACGTGGGGAGCGCACGACGTGGCTAGGCCACCTTGAAGGCGCAGTTTTTAATCAATAGTGCGTCGTCCTTGCATTTCAATGTGGCCTTGTTGATTGCTCCATGTACGGGACATGCATGCCTCTTGTTAGAAACATAGATGAGGAGACAGACACGCTACGCTGGCCACCCCCGGATTTTCAGCGCAAGGCCCGCGCCGGGGCCCCCCAAACAAAATAGGCTCGGCCAGGGGAGGCAACTGCAGTGCTTCTCCAATTCGGCCCGTGGCAGTAATTATGCAGTCAAATCATCATGTGTTGAAAACTGGAGTGCCCAGAAGCTGCGAAGACATTACTCAATCCTGCTCTTTGTGCGGAGTAACATTGGTGGAATCATCTTGGTCCAGTGCCGACGGTAGCAAATCCTGTCTCTGGAATGATGAACGATTAATGCTCGCATGAGCCCCCACTGACTGGCAGGCAGTCGTGTGAAATGATGACTTTTTGCGAGGCAGCCAAAGAAGGCCAGCGTCAAATCAGGGCCCAGGCAGGCTCTGCGATTGCCCCCTGTGGGGGAGATCAACGCTGAGGTCTGGGGACGACGGTCGATGGTGGGATGGTGCCTGCCAGCTTCGCGATGGGTAAGCTTTTGGTCATCTGCAACGAGGGTGCATTGCGTCGCGAGGTGTCGCGCGCGCGACTCGATGCGAGGGCCAAGAGAGTGCCGGGATGCGCAACTGCTGGAGGGCCGGTGTCGAGCCTGTTGGGTGGTGATGGATGTGGTCTGGTGGGAAAGGTCGGGGGGCCGGCCGACTTGAGATGGGAAAGGACTCGAAGGGGGGCGGGAGGTACAGTGTGCGCACCGTGCAGCGTCCAAGCGATCGGCCTCGTGCGGGGACGGGCGCGTGCTGCAGTGGCAGAAACAGTGGACGCACCGTCACGCACCCCCGCTGTCTCTGACCGTGCGGGGGTTGAAACCTCCTACTGTAGCTCCGGGGCCCCACAGGGACGTGCCTCCACTGCTGTCCACTCCAGGCTCCAGTCCAGTCCAGTCCGTCGGACGTCCAAGACTCCAGTCTAGCGCTCAACTGGACCCCGGTCTTCCCTCTTTGAGCCGCCTGGCGGTGCACCAATCGCTCTCTCGCAATCCTGGTCTACCTGTCAACTTTCTCCCCGTCGCCGGGTCTCGTCTAATTAACTGACTGACTGACTGACTGTGCTCTGCCCGCTTGACAAGTGCGGTGGTGTGGTGTGGTGTCTGGTGGTTTGGGTGTGGCTCGCTCCCGCGTCCGAGTCCTGACTGCGCTCGCTCGGCTCATTGTTGTATCAAGGGTCCATGTCCCCTCTGTCGTTTCCCGTCGTCCGTCCGTCCGCTCGAGACTTTTCTTCCATCAACGGCTGTCTTGTCTTGAGCCACGTAAAGTACGGCACCCTCAGCGAGTTGGACGGCCGCAAAGCCTCCCTCAAGACATCACCACAGCCCACATCATCGTCCAGTCGTTAATTAGCAGGACCAGACCAAACCAGACTGCGCTCGGCTCGACTCGACTTGAGTCGCCCTGCCTCCAGCTGTGTCGTGTCCCAATACTCTGCCGTCCCCCGCCATGTCGCCTGTCTGATGGTAATTACCTGCAGCCTCCCACGTTTTCGTCGCAGCAGTTCAGCGCATAGGTACTACTACTGTACACGCAGTCGGCTCTCCAGTCCTCCTGACGGTAGAAGCGCAAGGCTCGCCTGCCGAGACAGCTTCGCCTTACCACGCACAGCCTTCTACGTTCTCCGCCTTCCGCGACGGCTGTGGACCAGACCTGTCGAGTCACTGGACTGAACAGACGCACCATGTCCCCGTCCTCGACGGGCGACTCTCCGCCCTCCGGCATGGGCAACGCCTCCATGAGACACTTCCCCGCGCAGAGTCGCGAAACATTCACTATTGAAATGCCCAATGCGACCCTGACCGCGGTCCCCAACGGCTCCCACTCCATGAGGTCGCCAAACGACTTCAAGGTCCAGCGCACGCCCAGCATCAGCACACCAAGCATACAGGCGCCCTCGATCGGCCGAGAGGGAATCCTAGGATCGACCAACAAGGGGCGCAACGGCTCACAGTCGAATGAGAACCAGTCGAACGGCTTAGCAAAGCTGATGCAGGACGAATCTTCCAATCCGCTCAAGCGAAGGAACACGGCGACTGACGTTGGCGTCGACTATCCCCGGCGACGAGCCACGATAGCTGTATGTTCTCCCATGAGGGCGTCCTCTCCTAGTGATAGGCACTGACACGATGACAGTGCGAAGTATGTCGCTCTCGAAAATCGAGATGCGACGGCAACAAGCCCAAGTGCAAACTATGCACAGAGCTGGGCGCAGAGTGTGTCTACCGCGAGCCTGGCATCAAACTTGACGCTGGGGACAAGCTGATCCTGGAGCGCCTAAATCACATCGAAAACCTTCTCCAGATGAACATGTCCGGCGGCCAGATCAACGGTGTCAACCTCAACCACAACCAGGAATCACCACCCATGAGCAACGGAACAGGCGGCGAGAATGGGCTCATGTCTGGTTCGAACAACGGATTCGTCTCGGTCATACCAAACGGCGGCTTTGGCACGTGGACCACACAGCCAACGACGACAAACATCAACACTATGCCCAAGGTGCACACCAATGCCGCGATGCACCTCCTGCAATGGCCACTTATACGTGATCTGGTCTCGCGCCCCTACGACCCGCAGATACTGCTACAACTCGAGATGGACAGGGAGCCGCTTCACTCGCTCACAAAGACACCTTGCGTCGACCTGTCCAACACGCAGGCCTACATTGAGGCATACTTTGAGCGCGTCAACGTGTGGTATGCCTGCGTCAACCCATACACCTGGCGCAGCCAGTACATGACCGCCCTGTCCAACGGCTTCCGCGAGGGCCCGGAGAGCTGCATCGTGCTCCTCGTCTTGGCGCTCGGGCAGGCCAGTCTGCGCGGCAGCATTTCCAGAATCATGTCAAACGACGACCCGCCTGGTCTGCAGTACTTCACGGCCGCCTGGTCGCTGCTGCCAGGCATGATGACTACCAATACCGTCTTGGCCACGCAGTGTCATTTGCTGGCGGCCGCCTACCTGTTCTATCTGGTGCGGCCGATGGAGGCCTGGAACCTTCTGTGCAGCACCAGCACCAAATTGCAGCTGCTCCTCATGACCCCGAACCGGGTGCCACCCAAGGAAAAGGAACTTGTGGAGCGGATCTACTGGAACGCACTCCTATTTGAGAGCGATCTACTTGCCGAGCTGGATCTACCCCATTCCGGGGTCGTGCAACTCGAAGACAACGTCGGCCTGCCCGGCGGCTTCGAGGTCGAGGAGGGCGAGGGCGTGGGCCGCGACGAGCTGTGGTACTTTCTGGCCGAGATTGCCCTCCGACGACTGCTGAACCGGGTCAGCCAGCTCATCTACTCCAAAGACTCCATGGCCTCGACACAGAGCCTGGAGCCCGTCGTGGCTGAGCTCGACTACCAGCTTACGCAATGGTACGAAAGTCTACCGCTACCATTGCAGTTCCCCTTCACCCGAACCATCCTACAGGACCCCGTGCAGACGGTGCTGAGACTACGGTTCTTCGCCTGCCGGACCATCATCTACCGGCCCTACATCCTCGCCGTGCTGGACAATGAGCAGGCGCTGCTGGACCCAGCGGTGCGAGAAAATTGCCACAAGTGCCTCGAGGCCTCCATCCGGCAACTCGAGCACATCGGAGAGCAGTAAGTAGACCGCCGATCCAGAATGTTTTTTTCTGGCTGCTTTATTTATGGATCACGGCGCTAACTCGGATAGTCATGCTGGTCATATGCCGTACATCTGGCAAGGCGCACTGTCCATGGTCTCGCAGACCCTTTTGGTGATGGGGGCGTCCATGTCACCCTCCCTGCTCAGCATCCTCCTCACCCTCGTGCCGCATCGAGAAGCCCTAGACCAGATCATCAACGATGTCGTCATGGAGGTTGAGCGCTACGCGTTCCTGGCGCCAAGCCTGGGTCTCGCGGCCGAGATTATCAAGGAGGCTGAGATTAGGAGACGAACTTTTCTCGCTGGTTGAGAGCCCTCCGTGCCGCCACTAGCGCTGCGGCGGCGGCGGCGGGACCAAGGGTTCCTGGAGGTTGTAGTAGTTGAGGAGACGGGGGGCTCGGGAGGACCGAATCGTATTGGGTGTGTGTGGCCTATCATGGACCAGAATCCTCCTGCTACCGTCAACAATCTGTTAAAGCCAAGCCAGGCCAATCCTCTGGGCCCAGCAAAGACACCATCTTGAACCATCTGTGACACCCCGGTGGTGGCATCGTGTTCCTTGCGTAATGGTGTACTACACTACACTAGCTATCAATCTGGGCACTGAACAGCGGAGATACCCCGAGATGACGATGGCACGATTCGTCGCTCCCTACGTATACGTAGCATAGTCGGGCGCGAATCCTGTTGAGGGCTGTCTCGACGTGTTGTTGAGTCGCCCGCGAGGCACAGGGTTTCGACGGGGGGGATGCCGCACCTGGCGGCCTTGCGGCCCGACTTACCGACCGCCCTTTCAGGATCCCTTCCGTCACCGATGATGATATAATGGACGACGTATTTCGGGGACTTGAGAGATTTTTTGGCTATTTTCTTTTCTATTATTTTCTTTTCTCCCCAGCTCGACATGCTTGAGAATGTCAGCATCTTTCCGTTTTGTATAAGACACACTGCATTTCATATCTTCTGTGTAATCGTCGCCTCTGCGCAAGAAGCTTGCCTAGGCTGGACCTGGATGGAAGTACCAAACCCGGCTAGGCTCACGTGGCAGGCACTTTGTATATCTTATTAGTAGGCAGGATGTTTCTCATCGTCGACGGGGCGTATGGTTTAAGATGGCCGGAGCAGGCCGGAGTTCACGGCGAGGTAGGATCAGGAAATGACATGGGTTTCCAGCTTCGTCGTCCAGTACGTTAAAGAAACTCTCGCCAGACATCCATTGTACCAGCAAGCTCTACGAGCAGTGAGATGAGATCCTTGTGTTGCCATTGATGAATGAAGCCTCTAGTGAGTATCAATGTCGTGAAGTTGGCAGTACAGCTGAGATAGCCAGTCTTCCAGCTCAGGTCGTAAGTCTAGTCCAGCTCCAGCAGGTCTGATAACTGCCGCGTACACATGCTCTTGGTCCATACGCCAGTTTCGTCTGCTGTGAATCGCCCTGGATACACCGCATGATGCGTTACCCCAAGGTCCATCCACGTGGAGCGCCCGAAAGTCTAATCAACACGGAGCCGGCCCGGCCCTTTGACAGACTCAAGAGACCCATAAAAAGTCCGGCGGTCTCCGATCCCGGCCCTGAAGCGTACCCCGACGAACAAGCGCGCCACAGTCAAGCTCCAAGGCGTATACAGCTCGTGCTCGTACCTGTACGTACGTAGCTCCCTTACTACTCCACCTCAAAGTGGAAACAGCGTTTAGCGAGGACGCGTGTGCTGGCTGGTCTCGAGGCATTTGTGCTGCGTCGCGTCCCATTAGCTGTTCTTGGATGGAATCGCAGGTCAGCTGGTCAGGTCGTATGCAACACGACCAAACGCCAAATGTCTCAAGCCAACGGCAGGCCCCCCAGCCTGCCCACGCATATCGCTAGGCTGATCCTCGCTTGGCGGTCGATGGGAGGCGGGGGACCAACTGTGATGAGGATCATGAGGTTCGCTTGGAATGGTTTCATGCTACGGACTGTGATTGACAATGATGGGTGCACGTGATGAGACCAGTGCTCTAGTCTAGGAAAGAGCGAGGCTGGGACTCCTGCCCAACTTCCTCGTTCGTCAATGGACGTCGCCCCGACCTCGTTTTGTCTCGTTTCTGATCCATACTTCCCCCTCATTCTTCACTTTGCCGTGGCTCAGCTCCATCGCCAGGTACGGCAGACGAATCTCACTGCGAGCGCCAGCTGCGGAAGCCCCAGTGGATCACCCGGTGGGTAGCGGCATCAGCCCGCCAATCCATGTCCCTGCACTGCACCACCTCCGCTTCTTCCTCAATGATCAATCGATAACCCCCCCTGCCGACGTGCTCGACCCTTCTTCCGATCGACTGCTGCTGGCTGGTCCAACATCGCCTTCCCATCGTCACCCGCCATTGCCAGTTCGTCACCTGATTCATCACTCGCACGCCGACTCACTCTGCGACAGCCAAGCAAACGCGAGGCGTTTCCCACGTCTCTCTCCCTCTCAGCCTCACATTCACAGCTGGCTCAGGGCAATCAGACCGTTACGTGTGGTGTGTGGCCCACGATCATGCATCTCCATCTCCCCGCATCGCCAATGGTGATTTGAGCTCCGAATCAGCAGCGCCGGCCACCCTTCATCACACGCTCCTCGTCTCTTCCCTCTACCGACATACTCTCTGCTCTGCCAGCGTGGTCACGTCTGACTGGCCCGACACTCGCCCTAATCCCTCGTCCGATCCAATCCAATCCCACCTGCACACCTTCTTTTGCCCTACAAACCCTACCGACATTGGGTCGGTTCCTGTGTCGACGCCCAACCGAAAGCCCGCCCTCTCCCTTGGGAGGGATCTGGACCACACCATGCCGAGAGACTCCGATCGACGCCCTAGGCGTCCCTCTGATTTGTCGTCGAGAGACACGCGGAGTGCCATACAAAGGGAGGACACCAGAACCTCAATGGGTTCCTCAAGAGGCGGGGACAGGCGTCGTTCTGGGGACATTGTACCTCCAAGAGTCGCCATGCCACCGCAGGCTGCTTCGACATATGTTGCGCATTCGTCAGGACGAGATGGCAGGGAGTACCGGAGACCGACTGCATACACCGCCGCCGGGCATGATGTTCCTAGATACGGCCACGCATACCAGCCCGCAGCGACCCGGACCCGGAGAAAGAGCAGCCCGAGTGTGGACAAGGAGTATCGCCAGAATAGAGTCTCGACAGGTCTCACCTCTTCGTCGGAAGAAGTGGACTCTGAGGATGACGATGATGACTCGGATGAATCCGACGGCGACGTGATTGTCACCATCAGCAACACCAGACGACGTCGGAGGGATACAATCGTTCCACAGCCGGAATCGGACGACGACGACGACGACTCCTCGTCGCCCACTCGCGGTCGTGGACACAGGGAACGTTATGGCGAATCGTCGGAAGACGATGACCCTCGTGGAGCAGAGCTGAGAACGCCCTCCACGTCCAGCCGTGACGAGGACATTTCGCCCTCTACCAAGAGAACGAGGCGAAGGCTTATTGAAGCCGCGCCAGCGCAGTCACAGTCTCACCGCCCGAGGGTAGCTAGCGATGTTGTAGAGCAACAAAATCCGCGGTCCACGAGACGGTTGGTCTTCTGAGCTTGTTTGTGGCTATCACGCTAACTTGCCTTCAAGATCTTCCAGGCGCACTGAGCCCGTTGTTCTGCAACAGCGCGTCAGTCCTCGCAAGGTACGCAGGGAGCCATCGCACAGCGATTCCAGCAGGTTGTCGAGCATTGTCTCTGGCGGGGCCGGCACGCACTATCACGCCGATCAGCCCAGAGTCAAAGTCCGACCTGCCATGCCTGCCAGAGTGTAAGTTGCACCCGTCCCACCCTGCCAACCTGGCTGACACCTCGCCAGGACCAATTGCCTATCTTGCAACACTGACCAACCTGTCGAACAAGTTTCAAGGTTACAGTGCGGTCACAAAATGTGCGAAAGCTGCTTGAAGCATAAATTCGAATTGGCTTGCAAAAACCCACAATACATGCCTCCGACGTGCTGTACTGACGAGGCTATTCCATATGACTACGTTGAACCACTGTTTGACACATTGTTCAAGAAGGCCTTTTACCGCACATCACGGGATGCGGCGACGCCAAGTCGGCTATACTGTCCTTCAAGATCATGTGGCGAGCACTTCGTCCCGAAGCTCGTCAAGAGCGACGGCGTCCGGAACAGCACCCGTTGCGACGTATGCAATCAGAAGATTTGTCTCTCTTGCAACAGCAAGTGGCACACTGCGCCTGACTGCCAAGCCGAAGCCGCTGGGCCCAATCACGCGAGGCACCCTCGGGATGCGGGACGGCAGAGATGCCCACCCAGCATCACCACCACCGGCAACAAGCAATACTACGCTGACAGGAACGTTGCTGATGAGGAATCAGAAAGCGACGATGACCCTCCTGTAAGACAATTTGCGGGGCGCCGGGATGCCAGGCCTCGCGTATATCACGCAGAACCCACGCGCCAACGCAAAGTGCAAGACAACTATGACGAAGACCTGGCACGGCAGATGGAGTTAGACATGGCATTAGAAGATACAGACGATGATAATGAAGAATACGACATTACGGTGGGCCGAGTGGACCGAGATGGTCTAGGTATTTCGTCAGGCCGTCGACGCAACACGCATTACAGTCACAGCAGCGGGCGAAACAGAACCCAGCCGCGCGAATCGCCTCCAGTCCATGAGCCCGGCTACAAGACACCTCCGCGATCCGTCTATGACAGAGGCAACTATGTCTCGGAAACCGGACGCGCCAGAGGATTGAGGAGCGACTCGTTCAGGGAGGGTTCGATGGAGCGACGCCTCGCGCAAAGACTATCTGAGCCGCGGCCCAACGCAGGCCCGCCCATGGGGTTCCCTCCAGGTCCGCCCCATGGTGGTCCTGCGGGCATGATGCCGCAGGGTGTACCGCCTCCTCCAATGGGACCTACGCCCTATCATCAGCCTCACCAGATGCGCATGCCCCTGGGTAGTGTGCCCCTGACGAGCAGCCCTCCTATGATGTCTTCTCCTCCACACCCGTTTGGCAGCTTCCCACCGCACCCGTCACAAGCGATACACTACCAGCCACCGCCGGCGAGAAGCATGATGTCCGACTACGATCACGGCGGTAGTCCCAGAAGCAGCACCGGGCCGCGGTCGTCGTCCATGGCGGGCTTGAGCTCGCACGGCGGTGAGGGCAAAAGCAGGGTGCACGAATGGCGCAGGCATGTGGACGTCGGTGTGGCGGCTCACGAGGAGTACACTGTCCCAGCGACGATTCCGGAGGAGCGGATGATTTCCGGGTGAGGTGATGGTTTCTCGGTGTGGTCATCTACTCGCTGCTATCTTGCTCTTGTGTTATCTGCTTCTTGCTCCTTGTGCATTATGATGAATACGACGTTAATGATCTGTGCAATGTGCGGCCATGTGACGTGATGTGCCGAGGTGGAATGGTTGAGTCTGTTGCCTTCGCTATGCCAGTGCTGAAGAGCCATTGTCCAGAACTTGTGTACAGGAGTTAGGCGCTACATCGTAGGAGGACGAGGCTGATCGCGGGCCTCGATCCGAGCATTCGGCGATGTGCATGGAACGCAAGCAGTCTTAATCTCAATCTACTGTTCTATTAAGCTCGACACACAATCAGGAATAACTCTCAAACTGCGTGTCCAAAATGGAGCAATTTGCTCTTTTAACCTTTTAGGGGCAGCCTTTATGGGTGGGTGGCTGTGGCTCCCTACCAGCTTCAACATTTGACACCGCGCCTCAGTGGTTGATCGGCGTCGTCGTCCCCCTGGAAACCGACATGCTGTATGGTGCCTAGGAATCAATTAGTAGGCGTTTCCAAGGAGCTTCACTGGGGACGTCACGTACCAAGACTTGCTTCGCATTGCATATTCTCCATGACAACTTCCTCACGTTGCCGTCAGCTAGGACGACAGCTGGGGCAAAGTCGATGCCAAACATCTCCCGAATGGCATACACCACGCGACGCGAGTACTTGCCATCCCTTTCAACGTGGTTGCCGAAGGCCTCGTCAATGCTGCTGGGCGCAATATCCGGGTCACGGTCGAGACAGTTCTGCACCACTGGAAGTAGGGCCTGCTGCACGGCTCGCTCGTACGTCTCATCCGCGCCCGTGTCCGCGGCATCGTCGTCGAATTTGCTGACGCGAATCTCAAAAGGCTCAGAGATGTTCATGACCGTATGCTTGCCGTCATGGTGGTAGCGGAATTCATACACACCCTGGGTCCACCAGAGCTTGTCACCCTCGAAAACGACCTCGCCCTCCACCAGGTCTGTACTCGAACCTTTCTGGGCAGGGATAGGGTGTTCCTCGACAAGAATGCTCTTTTCGGCCGTCATAGAGTCGTAGACGCCTTGACTGGTAGGTGACCAGCGCCCAAGGGATGACACCTCTGTCATTTCCCTGGAGCGATTGTCGGTGACCATGTACAGCCCAATCCAGTCGCCCTTGGCATGGTTCGCGGGTGCCCGCCAGGTCACTTTCAAGGACGTGCCATATTCATAAGCTTGGGTCTTGACCTCCTTGGGGAACCGGCCTGTCACGCTCTCTTTCCCGGTAGCCCGTTCCTTCAGGGCAGCTTCCATAACAGTTGTGCCGGAGACTGACATGCCATAATCCTTGGGGTCGAGTCCAGCCAGATCTTCCGAAAGACGGGTGATGGTCAAGCGAGCGGGCGCAACGTTGAACAGTGCGCTTGTGTCTCGTACGATAGTCTTCATGCCAGAAGTAAACTTTGGTCGAGCTGCCTCGAAGAACTCCTCGACGAAATGAGTCGTGTCATCCAATACTTTGTCCACGCTGTCGGACCAGGTCTTGACGTTAGCAGGCATGGACTTCTTAATGAACTTGGTGAGGCCAGCTTCTTGGCGCAAGGATCGGCCGTAGATCTTCTGCATATGGGGCCGCTCAATGTACGCAATGAAGTACAATGTGAGAAGCTGCGTTGTCAGAGCCATGAGAAAGATGGACCGACTCCAGGTAATGAGAGCGGCGCCCCAAACACCCGCGATGCCAAAGACTCTGTCAGGGTTGTTGACGAAACGGTAGATGGATGTGTATGTGAGCTTGGCCTGGCTGTCGAAAAAAAAGTCGCCGCAGAACCAACCAAACTCGCCTAGAGACTCGTATACACTGAAAGCGGTCCACAGCTGCAATGCAACCAGGCTGAATCCGATGGTGTGCTTCAAGAGAACGCCGCCGTACGTCCAGTCTGCGGGGAAGTTGTACATCTTCCAGCAAGCTGCCATGAAGGACGCATTTGCCATGATCATACTGATGTGATGCATCCCTTTCCATTGACGCCAGGCCTCGGCACTAGACTCTCCGAATTTGAGGAAGTGCCGAGTCCACATCTTGTTCTTGGACTGCTGGTCCAGGATGAGGCCGAGGCCCAAGTGGTACCATACTCGCCAGGAAAGCGCATGGAGCACGAACAATGTCTGCCAGAAGGTCGTCGAAGGCGTAGCAAGGGTCAAAGCAGCTACATATCCCGGCAGCAAGATGACAGCGAGGTCAGTCACGCGGAATAGGTCAATGTTGCTCAAGCCGACCATGTTGTGGACAGGCGCTAAGCTTTCCTTGTCGGGAGATTTTCCGAGTGACTGCTGGTCTGATGGCAGATCTATCACGATCGATGGTTCACTCTGTGTCCTCGGTTCCTCCCTCTTGCGTGGGGCAGGAGGGTTGTACGTCTTTTCAATGTGTGGGTTCTCGACGAGCACAAGGAACGCAAACTGGGACATGTGAGCGACGATGGAGACGAAAAGCACTTCGTAGCTAGCCGCCATCATAGAGATGCCATAGTAACCAGCGTAGCCAATGCTGTACATGGGATGCGGAGCCATTTCAAAGACGCCGTCGAATGTCAGATCTTGGTCGATGAGGTAGAAGAAGTCACCCCAGTACCAGGCAAAGTCTTTCACAACACGGTGCGCATCGAGCTTGACCCACAGATTGAAGAGGACGAGAGCAATGCCCATGGACCAACGACCCAGTCCCATCAAGATGTTCTCGCCCTCGGGACGGTGGCCGCAGATTATTGCAAACAGGCAATAGGAGACAAAGTCGCACATGAGTATCAAGTCGACAACGCGTCGGAAAACGAGCCAGGTGTTGTACTCAATCGGCGCCTCCTCAAACTTGTAGTCCTCGGGGATTTTGGCTTCCAGCTCCCTCTTGAGCAGCTTGTATAGCCATGGCCGTGGGTTGTTGCCAGTTTCCGGGTTTTCGAACAGCCTCCAGTGGCGAGCCCAGGTAATCATCTGTCTACTTCGAGACTGATTCTCGAGCAAGATGCCAATGCCACCATTGTAGGCTGCACGCCAACATGCAAAAAGCACAACAAAGACAGGGCGCTTCCAGGCCTGGGGCAGTAGCCACGCGGCGAGAACATGCAGTGCGAGAACGGCTAGAACGATGATATCTGACAAATTCTTTGGCTGTCGCGGATCAAGTAGTTGTGAAACCATATCATGAGTAGTTGGCACAACGAATACTGCATTGTATGTGAGCCATGGGAGCACATTGTGTCATACATGTTCTCTCAAGCAACTTACTGGTACCGTCTGGGGTTCGTCCATAAGTCTTCTTGGACTTTTCTTCAGTCACCTTGATGGCCGGAGAGTCTTTGGTAGGATCAGTCGCATGTTGCTCATCAGCCGCCGCACGATCCTCCACATTCCCCTCCACACCAACCCCAGGTTCTGCGGAGGTAGACGGGTGAGGAGCTCTTTTCCGAAGCTCGGAAACTTCGGGAGCTTCTTTACTCATGGTGTATGTTTGAGCTCAATGGTCGTTTGTGGGACACTCTGTCGGCTGACTTTGTAAAATCGTGAAAGGCCGGGGAAAATGGTTGAGGTTGCGAGATTTTGGAAAGAAGTGGCAGTGTGGGCCAGGCTCACACGGGACTCGACGGGTACATCCAGCTTGTACTGACGGTCCCAAGGAGATTTAATTAGCGATGGGGTCGTAGCTGCAGGCTGTCGAGGCAAGCTGTCCTCGATGACTTCAGAATGCTCAGTGTGTCGTTCGATCTTCGGGATAGGCCAAGTGTGGGCTGCTGGGCGATTCTTTGGTATTATTTTTGGGCTCGTTTTAAAGAGGCTCAGGTCTTCTCTTTTATGTATGCTTTTCTTTTTCTTCCGTCTAAATCACGCTGTTTATTCGCGGTTCTGTTCAAATGCGCTTCGTGAGGGGACTGGACTTGCTTGTCGGACAGTGTTGCAAGTGGGGGATCCGCAGCGGTTCAATAAGCGGGTAACAGCGCAGCAACAGTGCCAGGGTCGCGAGCAGACCGGTGTTGAGACCACGTCTGACCTGGGCGCGTTGAGCGTGGGATGTGTGCGTTCGGTTACAGTTGCAGCTGCAGGACAACGTCGTGCTAGTGTCCTCGGTTGTTGTTTTGGTGGGAGAGATTGGATGTGAAAGCTGGAATTTGACGTGGTGGTCCCCTCAACGAAAGATGCCAAGCCAGCAACAAACGTCACATGGTGGGGAGGGAAGGTGACCGAATCGCGCCTGGCGCCGTTCCTCTCAACAGCTAAGGCACCTTAAGGTAAGGTACGTACCGGATTTTCACGTGCAAATGCTCCTGTGCTCTAGCGAGCATTCGACACAGAGAGGACATTCATCAACATGTTTGTAGCCGCTTTTCGGTGACTATCTTAAAGCGCCACCCATTTATGTATACGTTCCTTAGTTAATGAAAGTCCCGACTCGAATCGGCGCTTCTGATGGCTGCCACACTTTGCAGGGCTCGGTACGTGGTCGTGCAGCTTCTGAGGGGTTGCCGAACCGGATTTCGTTCATGTCGGTCATTGTGAGTGCTGTGGATTCATCGATGGAAAGTAAATCAGGCTACGTACGGTAATTTCAGTGCCATCTTCACCTTGCCAAGTCTGAGAACATCTCGGATGTCCAACCTATGTCCGATCTAATAATACGTGGCTTGAATGGAACCAACCCCGCCTCACGAACAAGTGATCGAGGAGGTGCCTAATCCAGTGACATCTAGCGCCGAGCATCTCAAGGACCATGGGCGCAAGACGGCTTGATGGCAATGTTAATGTTTTAGACTTTGTGGCTCACTTCTTGCCATTCATAATTATGACCCACACAAATCACATCAACAATCGACCTCAAGTCAAGACTCGGCGTCAAGATCAGCTGCGACAGCAACCTCAATGCTCAATGTTCAATACACAAACGCCATGATATTGATCAGTGATGCATGACCTGATCCACGTCCCTAGCCCAAGTGCCCTACAATGGTCATCCGAGTCCAAAATAAACCAACCCCAATATTGCTTTTACTGAGCAGCTTTCTTGGCGAATTCGACACGAAGAATGAGATGCTTGAAACCAAAGCCGTCCATCTTGGCACAGGCCTTTTCGGCATCGGAGCGGTCCACGAAGCTGATGAATGCGAAACCCTTGGCCAACCCAGTCTCGCGATCCTTGGCGAGGAACACCCTTGTGACGCGACCAAAGCGCTCGAACATATCGCGCAGCTCGCCCTCCTCTGCCATTTCGGAAACCTAGACACCCAGTTAGCCAGTGCTTCCACGAGATACCATGGAAGAAAACTCACGTTGGTGACACGCAGGGTCGCCAGGTCGTCCCTATCACCAAATTTGCCGCCCATCGATTCACCACGTCCCGCAGCAGCAGCACCGCCAGCTCCACGGAGCGCCGGGGGCACATAGGAGCCCTTCTTTGCGCCAGCGGCGCCAGGCCCAGGGCCGGCGGACAGCGCGGGATCCTCGCCGATCGGTGCCGCAGCTGGGTCCGCCGTGCCTCCGACGGGCGCCATGGTGTCCTTGTACGGACAGCGTGCCGTGAAATGCTCTCCGTTACAGATACGGCACTTGACCTTCTTGTCCTTCAGCTTGTCCTTGAGCTGCTCCTGCTCGCCCATCTCCTCCTTGGCGTCCTTGCGCCAGTTGATGCTGGGCCTGAAGATCATGTTTTCGGCGATGGAGGTCGTATCCGGGGCAGGGCCAGCACCGTCCTTCTCTGACTGGCCGAATTTGCTCCATGACTTGCGGTCGGCGACGCGGGGGTTGACGGTCTCTCGTTGGGTGATGTAGCGCACGCGCCGGGTGGTTTTCACTTTCTGGCCATCTTCGTTGATGCGGTAGGAGATGATAGTCTTGGTTCCGTCCTTGTTGGAAATGGTCTGAACGGGCGGCAGCTCAGTGCTGGGCTCCTCGATGCCATCGTCGTCGTCGGCCCAGTCTTGCCTATTGGTGGGGTTAGTCAGGAGGACCGAGGGGGAATACAAGGGCGCAAAGCCCGCAGCGCGAGACGTACTGGGGCTTGTTGCTCACGGCGGCGGCCATGATGATATTCTGAATGTCGTTTATTTTCGTTTGGCGATATCTTCCAGAAGGTTTGAGCTATTGCGAAGGGTGTGCGGGCGTCTGTACGAGCGGTCGTGGGGTTTCTCGATGATGGCTGAATTTCACTTTTTCGTGGTGTGTTTGGATAGTGGCGGGGCTACTACAAGCCACATTGGCTAGGATGTGGCGCATGGAACGACCACGTGACTTTCCGATATCTAACTTCGCGCAGCTTTAACCTCTCACTCCTAACGCGGGCTTACAAGTATTAGCGGCAGTCCCTCACATGATACATCCCTACTCGTGTTACGCCACGGTCGATGCAAAATAGACCTGGGGACACATAGGTCCATCATACTAAGCAAGGAGCTCTTTCTGCCCGTGACGCCTTAGCTATGGAATACGACCACGCTTGCCTCACGGTACTAGCAATGAGGCACGAGGTCTCTCTAACGCGGACTCTATTCTATATTCACCGGCGTGGTGAGACGTCCAGGACCTGGTGACCGCAATGGTTGCGCCAACGACGGCGCGGCCCTCTCTTAGGGCGATTCGGGAGCTCGGGGAAAAGATGTACGCTACGAGACCAGGCACGCTCTTCAGAGTATAAAGGTCCCCATGGAAGCCATTTCAATTGCATACTTGGGTTGACTTCTCAATAAACTCACCGTACGCTGTTCAGACCTACCTCGGAAATTGCGCAGACTCACTCAGTCCGAAGAAGCGTGTCATCTTGATCAGCTTCCACAGTGCACCCTCAAGTTGGCTCCCGATTCCACGTGCCTTGTGCGACTTATTAGACACGATGTCCGACAAGCCAGTCAAACGCGACGAAGCACCGCCGCCCTACAGCGAGCAGGATCAACCTCCGCCCTACAGTGAGTACGGCCAGACGCAGAATTCCATCATTACGGACGCAGGTGGTCTCCCAGATCAGAAACACGAATCACCAGCATGGCAGCCATCAAATGTTCAAAAGCCCGGAGACTACCAAAATGGTCGAGGCGGCACGCCATCAGTGTACAGCCCAGGACTTGGTGGCGGCTCTAACCCGGGACCCTACTCGGCTCGCTATGGTTCATCTGGCTATCGCTCATCCAGCTATAGTGCGCCTCGCTATAGCTCAACTTCTTACGGCTTATCCCCCTTCTACAATCCAGCTCTCATGAACCTCTGGGCTTATACGCAGCCGTCAAGCTACAGAAGAGGCTCTTCTAATTCGAGCCAGAGACTGCAGGATTCTGGATATTTGAGAGTATATCTTGCAGTCCTAGCATGTTCCTTTTTGATAGGCATGCTTTCCTGAGCGACTGCACAATTCTAAAGTCGACGGAGGTGTCACGAGTGGTTGCGCTGCGCACTTCTTAGCTCGGACAATACGAGGCTTGAGGCAACAACCGGCAAGCAAAGTACATCTATGTCGGTCCATGCTGGGCCATGGGTGAAATGCATGTCTTTCGATACCAAGTACCAGTTGGGCACATCGGATACCATGCGATACGGTCTCATGGTGTCGTCGAAGTCACCTACCCTGTGGTACAACACGACGAGAACAACCGCGGTCTGAGTTTGGCTTTAACATGGTCAGAGTGGCTTAATCACATCTGAGAATATTAGTTGAGAATTAAAATGAAAGTCTGTGCGGCGGAGGATGATGCCATTGTTTCATCCTATTCCACTTTCAATACAAAAAAGATGCCCAGTGTATTGAACAAAGATGTTAACGTCCAGGCGACAGAGTTATCCAAAAGTCCTATTCAAAATATTACCTACTCCATACACTGCACAAGATGTCGCAATGTAAAGCAAAGACACCGTAGGTTTGATTACTACATCTCTAATATCTCTTGGTACCAGAGCTGGCGCGGTATTAACTTCGAAAGGCGCTGAAGGCATTCTACAGCACCTTACCTGATCCAGCTGACATCATTTGGTGAGATATAGTACGTGCCTTACAGGTACCTTGCCTCGCATTGGTCTCGTAAATGTGATAGTACGAGCACATGCAGGTACTTTGTTCACATGACGAATTTCAAGTCTTCAAATGAGCTGAACTTTGATGAAAAGAGAATCAGAGCAGGACAAACGAACGGAACGACCCACACACTGTGACAGGGGGTGACGATCTATAGATTAGAGAATGGTTCGAGCATCACACATGGCAAGCCAACCCTGGCTACGCTCACTCATGACAATGCCATCCACTACAACTTAGTTTATGGTAACAAAGCCAAATGAGCGCTGCATCAGCATCTCTAGAGGATCTCACTTCCCAAGACCGGTGGAGTGAGAGAGACTTGTTGAACGGAGCCACATCATCCATCATCGACTCGCGGGTAATAGATCATGGTTGGGATCGAGGGCTGGTTGGGTTGCTTGGCGGATCCGCAGTCAAGCCAACGGCGTGGTCTCGGTCCCCTTATTTTGATTACTGGCTATAATTTTACTCCACGGCGTATTTCGGCAATCCTCGCGGCGACAAACGCACATGACTGAGCGCTTCGCGCGCTCGGCTGGTGATGGACAAAGACACGGTGAAACAAAGTCTTTGCGACGGGCGCCAAAGGTTGCGGACATGAGGGCGTCAACTCGCGTATCAGGGGGTTTTGGGGAAGGAACTAATGGCCAATGACGCCTCTGATGTCACCAGCTGCTTGGAGGCTGGCGCTTTCGACAGTGGATCGGAGGTTGACAAAAAGAAAGCGGCACCATCCTACGTAAAGACGAAGACTACTACGTAGAAAGGCTCATTACGAAGATGGCAAAATAGGCCGCATTAAATGAGTGACAATGCTGCAACAAGGGTGTGTAATTATGCGTCCATATCATTCCTTGTTTGTTTGGGTGATGAAGGTCCCGGCTTTGTGACACCCCGACTTTGTGTGAGCAAACACACGTTCTTGACGTAGTGCAGGGGCACCTTGGCCGTTCACAGTTCACACACAGGCATAATGCGACTTATTGTGTCAACCTGCCGCCAAGGCGGGACCGGCCCCAGAAAGTCGCATGGCAATCGTGACCGCGCTTGCTTGGGTGTCTGGCTTGACCATATTCTCTTTATATACCGACAAGAGGAGGAAGGCCTCCGGCACACACAATCGCTACTCTTCTATTCAGCCTTGGTTCGATATTGATTTGTCCTTCTACACTGTTTTACCACCGAGTATGGCCACGACGGCCGCCTACACAACACTCTCGAACCCTCCCTACAACTGATTCTCAGGCACAATGAAGCCAACCACGCTTCACCACCTCCTGTCGCGGAGTGTAGAAAGCTTTTCGCGACGGCAGAACAACCCGGAAGGCTCAGCAGGCTCCGCGCAACAGGACCAGGGCATTGGCATCGTCAGTTTTCTGACTGCGTTCATCGTTGCGTCGATCATTTTTGCCGTCCAAAGTGGTTTCTTCCTGCTCCTTCGAAATAAGCTCGCCCGCATCTTGTTAGTCCTCCTCGCAGCACCGTGGTATGCCCGTGGTGGTCGCAAAACGCTAATTGCACGACAGCAAACCGAAAACCTACCTCGTCCCCGAGCGCGAGCGAACGCCTTCCCCCCCGTCGAGTTTCTTCCCACTGGTGAAAACGCTCTTCTCGTTTCCCGATCGCAATGTCCTCCACAAATGCGGCCTCGATGCCTACTTCTTCCTTCGCTACTTGCGCACTCTCTTGGTCATCTTCATTCCTATCGCTTGCGTGGTCATGCCCGTGCTGATTCCGCTCAATTATGTGGACGGCAGAGGCAAGAATATTAACGTTAATGAAAACTCCTCGAAGCGAACTTCGAACGAGACCGTCACCGGTCTCGATACGTTGGCTTGGGGCAATGTCAAGCCCGAGAACTCGAGCCGCTACGCTGCGCACCTAGTCATGGCCATACTGGTTGTCATCTGGATCTGCACCGTCTTCTTCTTTGAGCTCAAAGTGTACGTCAAGGTGCGACAGGATTATTTGACAAGCGCCGAGCATCGTCTCCGTGCTTCTGCCACGACGGTCCTCGTGAGCGAGATACCTGGCAAGTGGCTCACCGAGGAGGCTCTTCGCGGTCTCTTTGATGTTTTCCCCGGAGGCGTTCGCAATATCTGGCTCAATCGCGACCTGTCAGAGCTTCTCGACAAAATTGCCCTCCGCGACAAGTATCACTCGACCCTGGAGCAGGCCGAGACTGCTTTGATCAAAGCAGCCAAAAAGGCTCAGCGGAAACAGGAAAAGTCACAGAGAAAGAAGACGGCTCATATGAATAAGAAGGAGAGAGCCGCAGATGACGCCAAAAGGGATGCCAAAGCCGTGCAGATGGCGAATAGCGATGGGGGTATCAATGCTGGCGACACGCATGAGGTCCCTCACATTGACATCGACCCCGCGCAGGACACCCAGCAGGCAGAGCTTGGGCACGACAACCAGGGTTCCAAGGGGTTTAAGAAGCCCCTTCTCGGGGACCCGCTCGCAAAGGTTGGCCTCGGTATCAAAGGCGTTGTCAACAAGGCGGAGCACGGCGTGAAGGGGGCAGGCCAAGATGTCGAGAACACGCTGGAGACGACCAATGGCTTTGTTGGTCTGACTGCCACACAGGGGCCCGATCAGGATGCGGCGCATCGGCGGGTCCGCGTGCCTGGCCAGGGCGAGGCTGCGCCTATGTCGTCCCCATCTACTGTCAAGACTAACGGACACCACTCGCCGGCGAATTCCGAAAGCTCCTTGAAGCCGAAAACCCAGAAGGCCTTCCAGGGGCCAGCTGGAAATACGGTCCGCCAACTTGACAACATTGAGGACCAATTTGTCAAAGAGGAGACGAAGTTTTGGCAATTCTGGAAGCCTCCAACTGGCGGGTACGCGTCACCTGTTCCTCAAGGCCAAGAGGCAGCCGACTACATGGCCAAGGAGGCAGCCGATAACAGGACAGCTTGGGAGAAGTTCAAAGAAACTGTTCCGTTTCTGATGTCTCAGGAGCTGACGCCTGTTGAGTACAAGGAAGCGTACAACCCCGACCATCAGGAGCAGGACGAGACCGGCGCTGTATGGGAAAAGTACCTTAAAGCTAAGGATCGACCAACCCATCGTCTACCTCTTTTCGGGAACAATGCTCTGTTTGGACTGCCGTTCATCACAAAGAAAGTGGACACGATTCACTACTGCCGACAAGAGCTTGCCCGCCTCAACGTTGAGATTGACGAGGACCAGAAGCACGTCGAGCGCTATCCTCTGATGAACTCCGCCTTTATTCAGTTCGAGCAGCAGGTAGCAGCTCACATGGCCTGCCAGAGTACGATGCACCATCTTCCGAAGCACATGTCGCCTCGCGTAGTGGAGATCTCGCCTCGCGATGTTATTTGGGAAAACATGGCCATGTCATGGTGGCAGGCGTGGGTTCGCTCCTTTGGCGTCGTCAGTCTCATCGTTGCTATGGTCATTCTTTGGGCTATTCCCGTTGCGTTCACCGCTACCCTTGGCCAGCTAGATGAGCTCATTGCCAAGAACGAATGGCTGTCCTGGCTGGACGCTAATGACACGGTCAGAACGGTCGCCGAAGCTGTTGCTGGTGTCTTGCCTGCTGCACTGCTCGCCATCATGCTCATCCTTGTGCCGATCATCTTCGGCTTCTTTGGACAGTTCAGGGGTGCCAAGACCGGCGCGCAAAAGGCCGAATTTGTGCAGATCTTCTACTTCTTCTTCCTATTCGTTCAAGTCTTCCTCATTGTCTCGGTGGCGTCCTTCTTTGCCGCTAGCATTGACAAGCTGGTTAAGAGCTTCGAAGAGCTGAGCAGTGTTTCGGCTGTGCTTAACTTGCTGGCGATCAACCTCCCCAAAGCTGCTAACTATTTCTTCTCTTACATGATTCTGCAGGCGCTATCGACCAGTTCCGGTACATTGCTGCAGATTGGCACGCTGTTTGTCTGGTTCATCTTGGCCCGCATCATGGACAGCACGGCCCGCGCCAAATGGCGCAGGAACACGACGCTGAATACGGTGGACTGGGGCAAGTTCTTCCCCGTTTATACCAACTTTGCCTGCATTGGCATCATCTACAGCATCATCGCCCCTCTGATCTCCATCTTCGCCATCATTACCTTCAGTCTTCTCTGGCTTGCCCACAGATACAGTATGCTGTATGTTACTCGCTTCGAGCACGACACAGGCGGTGTTCTGTACCCCCGCGCGATCAACCAGACATTCACCGGTATCTACTTCATGGAGGTATGCGTTGCCGGTCTATTCTTCATAGTGGAGGACCCAAACGGCAAGAATGTTTGCACACCGCATGGCATCGTCATGCTAGTCGTGGTGGCCTTTACCGTGCTGTACCAGATCCTACTCAATCGCTCATTCTCACCGCTCTTCCGTTATCTGCCGATCACGTTTGAGGACGAGGCGGTTCTGCGAGACGAAGCTTTCCAGCGTGCACAGAACAAGCGCCTCGGACTGGAGGAGTACGACGAGGAAAAGGATGGCGAGGCTCCCGGCAGCCCCCATAGCGTGGGTACGCCCAAGGGACGCACGCCAAGACTGGGTAGCCGGGAGGAGGAGGAGATTGAGATGGAGGAGCTCCGTGAGCGAAGGCGGTCGCGCGCGAGCGGCAAGGGCATGCGCAACCCGGTCAAACATGTTGGCGCCTTTGCAAAGGCTGGCGGCGACCAGTTCCGCAAGGTCACCCGCACCGACCAAGGCGCGGCCCAATATCGAAAGAAGCAGCACGCCAAGGACCTCGAAGCGCAGCGTGCGATCGGTGACGCGCTGTATGGCGGGATGAACGACGACATTGAAGATCTGACGCCCGACGAGCGAGATCTCCTCGTCCGCCACGCATTCAAGCACTCTGCGCTGCGAGCTCGTCGTCCTGTAGTCTGGATCCCACGGGACGATCTGGGTATCAGTGACGACGAGATTCGTCGGACGCAGGCATACAGTGAGAACATCTGGATCAGTAACGAGGGTACTGCGCTTGACAGTAAGACGCGTGTCGTCTATGGAAAAAATCCTCCCGACTTTTCTGAAGTGGATGTGATCAATCTGTAAAGATTGTGCAGACCGGCCTGTCTGATTGTTATTGTTTGGTTATAAGCGTTTTCCCCCTTTTCTGTTATCGCATTTCTTGTCAGGGTGGCATTGGTTTTGAAGCATTGCGACACGAGAGAATACCCTTATACACGTCGTTAGATCTCGATTAGTGAACACAATTAGAACAATTACTAGATTGATTTTCTCGAGCCACTATGGTGTCTTTGTGAATGTTGTCGTGCTGAAATTGTCGAGAGATCTATCATGTATAAATGCATTGATGTGCCGCTACTCAAAATATCAACCCATCCTGTCCTGAACGCCAGCTATGCGAATGACACAGGCAATCCTTTATTGATGACTCCTTCTCTTCTCATCGTCCTGCCTTGTCGATGCAAGTTCCTTCATCATCACTTCGTTGAAGTAATCCGGATTTTCCAGGTAGAGATGATGCCCTGCTTTGGGGATCATGACCACCCTGACACTCCCATTCTCGGCCTTCTTCTCCTCCTCGGTGGCATTGGCCAGGATCTTGGCCTGTGTCTGTTTGAGTTTCTCCTCAGCGGCGAGACCGCCCGCCACATCCATCCAGTCTTGCTCGCCATACATGAAGACAATGGGGAACCCAGTCTCCTTCTTGTCCGAGTTGGGCAGTTTCTGGCGGCCGACATGCTGGATACGATCGATAACAGGGCGGCGAGCGTAGGCGCCTGGTGCAAGAATGTACGACAGAGCGTACTCGCCGCTTCCTTTCTGCTTGAAGATGGAGAAGGTGTAGTCGTGAAGAGCCTCGGCCTCGGGGGTCGGGAGGTGCTTGAAGCGACGAGAGGTCCATCCTGAGATGAATCGGGGACCTAGAGGACCGGCCATACGGATCAAACTGAATGGAGAGACGTTTGCGTCCCAGAGCCAGACAGCCCAACTCGGCAGAGGTCGTTTCGGCGTGTTGGCGCCTGACGCATTTTTGGTTTGTGTCCCGTCTTTGGGTGGTGGCGAAACAGCCTCTTCTTCTTGAATGAATTCCTCAGCAACCGATTGATCGTCAGGATCAGGCATTGAGGCGTTGACTGCATAAGGGTCCTTGGGGACGCCGACCGGGGATGCGAGGATGAGCTTCTTCAGATGACCGGGGTACTTGAGCGCGTACGAGACGGCGAGATAGCCGCCCAACGAGTGGCCCAGCAAGGTGAAACGCTCAATCTTGCGGGACTGTCGCCACTCTTCGAGGGCGTCGATGAAGAAGTTCTCTGCCTCGATGACCTGCTCCTCCTTGGTCTTGGCGTGAATCTTGAACGGCGGCCGTGTCGAGTTGCCCATGCCCAGCATGTCGAGGGCATACAGCTTCATCCCTGGCTGCCGCGAGAGCGCCTCAAAGTTCTTGTAGAAGAAGCCTAGGCCCGCGCCGTACCCGTGGACCATGACGAGAGTGTCCTCCGCCTCCTCGCCCACTCGCTCGATGGAGACTTCGTTCAGGGCGCGGTTCTTCCCCGGCAGCTGGACGAGTTCGCGGCGCCACACGCGGGTGCCAGGTGGGTAGTCCTTGTCGTCCGCCGAAGGGTCCTTGAGGGTGTCGACCGCCTCTTTGAGGTGAGGCATGAATGACAGGACATTACGCTCAGCGATTGGTGGTGTGACGCTCGTCCACTGTGGGTTGGTTCTGTCAGCCTGGGACACTTGTGACGACGGGAGACTCTCGTCTTCCAACTTACCCATTGATAGAGAGCGTCTTTGTAGCCTAGAGGAAAGAAATTGGACGTCGGCCTCTTCTCCTGGTTCTGCTGCTTGTACTCCTCAGGCGGAGCACCCGCGCTGCCGCTCGTTGTCATTTTGGCGAACTGGTGTTGTTGATGATGATGTAGGATCGGAGTTGGGGCTCGTGTGGCGGGGTGACGCGAAGAAGACGCAATTCTGGCGCTGGATCTCAAAGCAGCTCTGGCAAAAGGGGACTTGGGCATGTCGGAGGCGGCAAACGAGCAGAAGTGGCGACACGCCAGCTTTATGGACAAAGTCCGCAAGTGCTCAGCCCTACCAATACCCTTGACTCGCAATTTGTCGGCGATGCGGTCTTGATGACGGGCACGAGTGGAATTCGGGTTTAAGGGCGGAATTTGGGGATTGGCGCGCCCGAGTCCGTCCGTGCCTTACAAACCCAAAGATACGAGGTATGCGAATGCGAATGGAAGGCTGGATATGATGATGCGTACAAGGCAGCAGAAGCAGGACGTGGTCTCTTTTTGTAATCCTAAAGAACACCTTTGAAAGAGGGGTCGAGGGGCCTTTTGAGGTTCCCATGATGCCCTCACGTTGCCCACTTAGAACTATATCAAGGCGTCAAAGTACCGACTAGTAGCGATATGGCACGCAGGACTGGACCCTGAGGAGCGCGTGGACAGTCAACGTGCGGCCTGAATCAGGCACCGTTGGCTGCCTGGAGTGTCCGTTTTGGGTGCCCCTGTGGCGCACTGGTGCGTAAATGCCGCTGCGGAGCGGTGGAGATAGGCTGTGGCTGATCTATTTGTACCTACCTACCTACCCTACAGCCAAAGGTCTCGGCTGGAATCACGCCCGTGAGATGACGTTTGCTAAGGTAACCATCGTCACAAGCCTCATCACAAACCGACAAGACTCGACGCGCTCAGGGCGCACGCCGCGACAACGCCACAGCCCACCGCTCACCGTGGCCGCCACTCTTTTCCTGATTCACCAGCGCATGGCAATTACAAACCACAGGCTCTCGTAGCCACCTGTGCTGTACGATGCCGTCCGACCTCGACTCGATCGTCAAGGGCGCCGCCCCCCAACCCGCCACTGCCGAAGCTGCCAAATCCGCGTCTGGCACCACGCCCATCCAGCATGCTAATCCCTCCCACGTCGATCCCCTGAAACCCTCGAGCGACCCGACGAATAATGCGCCCAACTCTCCGTCCATGGTCTACCTGAACCTCCTGATCCTCGAAGCGTCCCTCCGCGCCCAATTCCTCGAGCTCCGCGCCCGCCGGAGGCACCACACCTTCTTCTTCGCCCTCCTCGGCGTGTGGATTGTCTTCTTCACATACAAGCTCTTCTTTGCACCTCGGGAAGATGGGCAGGGTGTGGGCGGATCCATCTACTGGGCATTGGAGGGCGTCCAAAAGGTCTGCTTCATGGGTGGTATCTGCACGGCCATCCTCGTCTGGTCAGTTGGTATCTGGGAGCGCGGTATCCGCTGGCCTCGGCGGTGGTTCGCCATCTCGAACCGCGGCCTGCGTGGGTTCAACTGCAAGCTCGTCCTCATCCGCAGCTCCTGGTACGCCGAGGCCCTCTCAACCGTGGGGTTTTTCTTGACGTATGGACTCTTTTCCCACACCGCTAGCTCCTCTTATCGACACGTGGAACCTGGGATCTTGCGGGAGGTGGAGCGTGAGCTGTCCCTGACAACGGACGCCCATCCTACGCTTGTGCTGCCGCAGGACGACGAAGAAAAGGGCGGACATCAGGAGGACCTGGCCCCGGGAGGAGACTACGTGAAGCTTCTCTTGCTAGCCAAGCCATTCTCGTCCAACTTTCGAGAAAACTGGGAGCTTTACCGAACAGAATACTGGGAGAGAGAGAACGAGCGGAGGGCTCTGCTGCGCAAGAAGGTGCGGGAGCACGACCGTAAACTGGCCAAGCAGCAATTTGGCTGGCTCTGGTGGCTGCCGTTTCGTCGCGTACGCTCCGCGCACCACACGCATCATGCCGAGCATCACGAGCCGAAGCCGCATCTCCATCGCCATCCGGCCGTCGAGCGGGAGCGGAAACGTCGCAGTAGTTCTGTGCGCCGCGGCTCGACGAGCTCTTCGCGACCGCAGACGCCCGCCCTCGAGTCCGTCGAGGAGCCCTCCGTGTCTCGCCGACCGAGCTCGGCGAGTGAGAAGAGGAGGAAGGCAAGGACATCCGTCTCGTCCCCTGGCACTGGAGGTATCGCGGCAGCCAAAGGCGGCAAGAGATCGGGCACTGAGTCGAGGAGCGTGACGCCCGAGGTGACGTCTCCTCTGGCGAGGGAGAGCAGTGCTTCCGGGACAGAGGGGCGGGTGTTGAGGAGCAACAAAGATGCGAAGAAGTCGGTGGAGTAGTTGGTTGATACGGTCCGCAAATAGATCCATGTGTATACAAAGGTGCAAGTCATCGGGCTCGGTCGTTTTGCACATATGAATTGACGTGAAGACAATAAAATACGGATGTGAGAGCTCACTCGGCCTGATTCACACTCACCCCGCAAATTGGATCTCCTTGTTGAACTGCCCCTTTTCCGTGGACCAGCGGCCCTAAGAGTTGACTCGGCGCAGTGGCAGACGTTGGGCAAACATCAGAAACTGGCTCAAGCAATGTGATGAGTACGTACTCAAGTAGCCGTTGAATATTCGTAGGTATCTTTGCTATGTCTTCGTCACAATGTACCATATGTCTGGTTCATACTTCTTCTCCATCCCCGAGGAACCAGCCCTTCTCCAACAAATCTATATACAAAAAGTCGTCGGTCTTCCCATGTGTAAACGCCGTTCGGAAAACAAAAAAAGAGGTATAGAAAATACCCAAGTGGAAAAAAAATAGAAGAGGCGCTTTTCCTTCAAGCATTCATCTTCCCGTGCTCCCAAATCAGTACAATGACGGAATCTCGTTGATCGCTTTCCGGATCCCTCTTATCTGCTCTCTTCACGTAGGCCTGCCACACGGCACGATCCTTACTCAAGGCCGAGTCTACGAGACGCCACATGTTCTTCCTCCCCGTCCAACTGAGGGAGGCTTTGTCGATGCCTTCGAGCTCGTCATCAATGATTACCCGCTGCGGGATTGCAACCGCACCAGACTCTGCTGGTGTTGGTGCGTCCTCGGTAGGTGTGTCGAGAGATGGCTCCTCGTCACGTTTACCAGGCGATGCCGCTGGAGCATCGGGCGAGCCTGGCGGCAGCGGACGGCTCACTTTGACACCATCAGGATAGTGCGAAATCGAAATACCGTTGACAAGGACCCATTTGTCGTCGAACAAGTACCTCTGCATAAAACACGACTCGCCACACACATTAGTGACCAGATGCGCCTTGTTGATGTTGAGAAGATGTCGCTGGGCGTAGCGACGCAGGAGGAGCGGCTTCTGGCCCGTCTCATAGCTGTCCAGCTGCCGGTCGTATGTGTCGTCCTTGGGGTTGTAGAATCCGGGCAGAACATGCATGTCGATCTCAGAATGGAGCATGAGGCAATCATGTAGCAGTTGGTCCCATCGCTTCGCCCTGAAAGCCGGCCCGCTGGCGCGTGATTCGAAGCAGGGCAGGGTGGGCACCACGGAGATGGATTGCCTCGTCAGGAGCACGGCGCCACCTCCGTACGTCCTGAGCCCTTGGTCGTCGTCGCTTGCCTCCCAGTCTAGTCGCTCGCTGGGTAGACCAATGTAATGCTGCCCATCAGTGTTGTATGAGAAAAGTCGGTCCCGGAGGTGCGACAAGCTCGGGAAGAACACATCGTCCTCCACCAGTCCGAACCACCTCTTGTCCTGGCCATTGGCCGCCAAGTTTGCCGCGAATGTCTTAAGAATGCGTGAAAGCTCAAAGTATCGCCTAGCCATGCTCATGGGTTCCTCTGTCGTCGTGACCCAGGCATCGATGCCCGTGGCCTGCAGCGTCATGTCAATCTCCTCCAACTCATCGTTGCGCGCCTGGTTCAGGACAACCACCAGACTCGCGCCGTTGCTGTGGTGGTGACCATCGGTGAGCCAGCGGGACCAGGCCTTGATCATGGCAAAGTCGCGATCCTTGATGCGCGCATACGTCGTCGAAATGCCGAATAAAAAATCAGACGCGTCTACGCGACCCAGCAAGGGACTCGCGGGCACGGGCAGCTCCATGCGCTTTTTGGCGTACAAGTCTAGGCGGTCGGGCGCGCTAGTGTCGACGAGTTTTGGCTGCACGGCTTCAAATTTGAGATTAACCTCTGTGACGGAGGGCCAGTCCTCTGACTGCTCGCTTGGAACAATGCGCCATGCGCGCCACGAGAGCTCACTCGTGAGGCCGAGATCCTTGCTCAATCGCTGCAAGTAGAGCTCCTCGGGCGATGTGCTGCCCTCTGGTAGTATCTCTGCATCGCGTAGCAGGGCACTGGGGGGTTTTGGTCGGCTGACGATTCGGAGTGTGTGGAGGAAGAGCACAATGATGACCAGCGTGAGGACAATGTGCGAGCTGCGGCCCTGCAGCGAGATTGGACCCTTGATGAAGGGCATGGCAGGCAGCGCAATGCCCGACGTCGGGCGGGCGAGGGCTCACAGTGAGGTCGTGAGATGAAAAGAGTCAAGACGGATACAAGGTGTCGTGCGCGCTCTGGCGGCGCCTTACTCCATGCTGCAATCAGTGGGCTGGAGAGAGAGCGCGACGTGTCTGTCTCCTTGCGACTGGCGCTGAGGAAAATGGCGAAACAGGCGGTCGACGCGATTGGCGGCTAGATAATCAGACAGTGCGATTGAGAAGGAGCGACAAAGGGTGAGATACGAGTGGTCGGACGCGAAAAGGAATGAGTTGAGTGTGAAGTGGTTGTGAGGCACAATGACGCCGGAGTGAACATGGGAATCAATTCATCAATCACATCATCGATCATCAACCAGAAGGGGACTGGATGGATCCCTCTTCCATGGCGATTCGGATACAGCTGCTGCCGCCGCCGCTGATCCTGTGTCAAAACGAGCAGCCCCAGGCAATTAGGGCCTGCCGAGGTGAAACCGTCAGTGATTCTGAGGTGGGACGCGGGCGTTCGATACAGAATTGGCTCTGGCCTACTCCGTACAGCAGCCCCCTAATTAAACCAACCTTGGGCCCTCGAGCCTTGCGTTGAATCTCGCTCACTGCGCAGGCTGCTCTGCGTATCTCTTCTGCCATCCCCTCCCCCTCAGCTCACCCCTGACTGCTTCTGGACAGAAGTCACAGGCGCAAGTGGGCTTCCCACTTTGCCCAGCCTTGCTAGTCAGGAACGGACTTGGCTGCGCTGCGGCGATCCTTGTTAGAAACGATGATACCCGACGATCTATCCGTGTCCCAGACTCCCAGACTCCCAGATGGCTTCTCTAGCGCGAGGGGTTCCGCGATGTGGGAGGCCAACTGAGTTCCATGCGGTTGATGATACGAACATTCTTTTACCATTTCGTAGCTCATAAGGCTAGGTGAAGTTTGAACCGCGAGATGCTCCATCGGGCGCGCATCTTTTCTGCAGGAGATTACACGACACCCAAGGCTAGCTGATTTATTAGCCATCATAGGGCACTGATTGTGTAATTCCTTGGCCAGACTAAGCAAAGACAGCTCATTCATTAATCCGTCTTGGCAGCCCTCATACTCCGTATCCGTACATAACGGCCATGAGGTGCCGGAGCAAATCTCACTCAGGCTCAGCTGCACGGAGTCGTCACTGGCCTTGATGTGCTTGGCATCATCCAGGCTGGCTGACTAGCGGCGCCCTCGAAAGCCTCGCCATTGTTTCGAAAGATATCGCCCGAAAAGGCTCAGGCTTGTGCGCGCGCCCTGGCTCTCTTTGTCACCGCGAGCGCATCGTCTGCAGTACGGAGGGCTAGGTACGGATTTGGATGAGCCTTTCGATGGTTTCGTGCCACATCTGCGCCTCACCAATAGATCACATCCCTTTTACATCTTTTTCAGGGTCTAGATCCCCTGGAATAATTTGTCTAGTAGCCCAAATCGCGCGCTACTAGCAGCGGGGCCCAGGACTTCGCTTGCGATAAGCACGGATTGTGCTTTTGCGAAGTCACTCTCGACATGCCATACAAGCGGCTCATTGATGACAAGGCTAGGAATGAATTTGTAACAGATATTGACCTACAGTTATTGACTTGGGACTCAATCCCGAGCTTGGCATTGACGATTGCTGAAACAAGGAACACGAGTGCCAATGCTCGTTGTTTCCAGTGGTTCAGCTGCTGATAAATTGAAAAAAAGGGCTTATTAATCGCAATGTGGGGTCGTGGCGCAGCGGTTAGCGCGTGGGATTGCAGATCCTAAGGTCACTGGTTCAAATCCGGTCGATCCCTCACTTTTTGCTTTTTCTACCCAGTCGACCGACCGCCCTGGCGGTACGCGTGACAGAATTTCCTAAATTTTTGGCGTCGACTTTGCTCTGGCCGCCGCGAGCTCCCTCCACGCTGGGCTGATGCGCGCGTGTTCCACATGAACCTTACACGTTCAATTCGTAGACTCACGGTCCGCGAAACGTGCAAAACCCTGCACGTACCTCTATCTCGGGCGCACTATTCTTCTGTGCACCTGGCGCACTCCAGCAGGCAGCCCTGCTTGCGCCTGTCGCAACCCTCTCGACTTCGACCCTCACACCCCACCTTGATAACACGGACCATGGCGACCGAAGCGAACGGCCAAGCGCCGCAGACCATCCAAGAGGGCAAGGCCAAGATCATTGTCCCCGAGGCAGCATCGACGCCGGCGGGGAAGAAGGAACAGGGCGATGTGCAGCAGGTCTTCTACAACCCGATCCAGCAGTTCAACCGCGATCTGTCTGTTCTGGCGATCAAGACCTACGGCGAGGAGATTGTGGAAAAGCGGAGGGCACAGCAGGCCAACAAGCGATCCAAGAAGCGCAAGCGCGCAAAGACCGACGACGCCAGTAAGGACGACGACGCCCACCCTGAAGTAGTCGACGAGCGCCAACCTGCGCCCGAGCCCGAAACCGCGCCTGAGACTGTCGAACCGGCCTCTACCGTCGCTCCCGACTTCAAGATACTCGATGCCCTCTCAGCGTCTGGTCTACGAGCGCTGCGCTATGCGCACGAGATACCATTCGTGACCGAAGTCACGGCCAACGACCTGTCCTCGTCCGCGGCCAGAAGTATCGAAGCCAATATTGCGTACAATGGGTTGCAAGACAAGATCAAGGTCACCAACGACGACGCACTGGCTCTTATGTATCGCTCTATAGCCGACAGTCTGTCCCTGGCCGCCAGGAAGCACCCTGGCAGAGCGTCTCCGGACTCGATCCGGTGGGACGTGGTCGACCTGGACCCGTACGGCACGGCGGCGCCATTCTTCGACGCGGCTGTGCAATCTGTGCGTAGCGATGGTGGTCTCCTATGCGTCACATGCACCGACAGTGCCGTCTGGGCTGGCCACAGCTACCCCGAGAAGACATACTCCCTGTACGGAGGAACGCCCGTCAAGGCGCCCTATTCGCATGAGTACGGCCTTCGCTTGATCCTGAACTCGATTGCGACGGCAGCCGGCCGGTACGGTCTCTCCATCGAGCCTCAGCTATCCCTGTCGATCGACTTTTACACCAAGGTCTTTGTCAAGGTCACCAAGTCGCCCTCAGCGGTCAAGTTCCTGGGAGGAAAGACGATGATGCTCTACACCTGCGATCAGGGGTGTGGCAGTTTCCAAACACAGTACCTGGTGAAGAACAAGGTCGCCGAGAACAAGAAGGGCTCGGGTCACTTCTACAAGCACACATTGAAGCAGGGGCCCACGACAGACGAGCACTGCGCACACTGCGACACCAAGACACACATCAACGGACCCATATGGGGCGGGCCGCTCCATTCACCAGAGTTCGTCAAGAGACTGCTCGCGAAACTGCCAGAGGCCGACAAGGCAGTGTACGGGACGATCCCGCGTTTGGAGGGCATGCTGCAAACAGCTCTGGAGGAGGATCTGCCCTTCCCCGAAGGCTCCTTTCCACCCGTAAACCCCCGCGACGACGCGCATGCCGCCATTGAGCGGTATCCCTTCTACGTGGACCCGCACAAGATCGCCAGCGTGCTGTGTGCCGTGGGCCCGTCGACGGACATGTTTCGCGGCGCCCTGACGCACCTCGGCTACCGTCACACGCGCAGCCACTGTCGCGCGGGCAGTGTCAAGACGGACGCGCCGTGGTCGACGATATGGTGGGTGATTCTCGAGTGGATTCGGCAAAAGGCACCCATCACGCCCAAGAATGTGCGGCCGCGGACGGCCGGATTCAGGATACTGGAAAAGGCCGGAATCCTGAAGCTCAACGAGGCCGGTGAGGTGGTGGCCGCCGGGCCAGGGGCGCTGGTCAAAGGCGAGGAAGATGTGCAGATGGAGGACAGCAAGCTGGTAGAGGCTGCGACCAGTGGTCAGGACGACGCTGCCGTGGCGTCTGCCGCTGATGACAAGACGGAGGTTGAGCAGGAGGGCGCATCTGCAGCCGAAGACAAGGACGACAAGGCGGCAGCTGCGTTCAAGGAGGTCGAGCTACGCAAGACGCTCGTGTTCAACGAGGATCTGGCTGCGCTGGGCCGTCGTAACCAGGGGCAGAAGAAACTGGTGCGATATCAGACAAATCCACGCGAGAACTGGGGACCGATGGTCAAGGCGAAGAGGCAGTGATTTCGGGCAGCGGGAGAGGGCATGCATGCATGGTAGGAGTTTTGGGTAGATTCTGTGTAGCGTATCTACGGTCATGATTGTTTGTTCATTTGTGCGAGCCCAGAGGCGTTGGAAGCAATCATTACTAAAAGTCCGATTGACAATCTGGATGACTCCTTGCTCTGCGGGGACGACAATCTGACTGCATCAGCAAGCGCCATAATCTCACCCTCTTGTCACCAATCTTGTCATTTTCGTAAGCTACATACAACTGTGATTGTGAGATAATCGTTCAATTTACGTCGAAGGAATCATGCCGGCGGCAGCGGCGAAAAGCCAACCTCGTCCGCTCGAGCTCACCATCAGTAAGCTTTCGATAGACATTGCCAGCGGCGAGCTTGCTCTGGGAGAAGCAGCTGGAGACTTGGACAGCGCCATTAAAAGCAGACATATTCTCTTCTCGCTGCGACGGAATGGCGCCAACGAGTCCTTCATCACAGCCGTCCTCAAAGAAGCAGTGGCACCTGATGACAGTGAGCCCTTCCAGCTCGTCCTCATCCACAGCGACGCCATCTCCGACGAGCTATCCGACGCATATCTGATCGACAAAGTCCCGCCGTACCTCGTCCACGACGCCTCGAACCAAGTCGACGTTGTCGTATCCACAAAGTCGGGGACAAACCTCGCTCTGCCCTTCTGGTCGACCGTCCTCCAACCTCTCATGTCCACCGTGGCAAGGACATTCCCCGAGTCAAAGGTCGACCAGGCCAACATCCTTGTCACAGAATCTGCCGAGAGCGTGTCCAACTTTGCACGCCAACGCTGGTCATCACAGGCCTCTCCAGCCCGGACAATCATCCTCCTCAGCGGCGATGGCGGCGTGGTGGACATGCTGAACGGACGACAAGAGGGCAGCCAGCAGAGACCGACCATCGCGATCTTACCCATGGGCACGGGGAATGCGCTCTTCCACACAAACCACAAGCCTCTCTACACACCCTCTAGCCCCTCCCCTCTCGTCCTGGGCATCCGCACCTTGTTCGTCGTGGGCGTTGCTGCCGCCCTGCCCATCTTCCGCGCCTCCTTCACGCCTGGCGCGCACATTGTCCACGGCGACGAACTACAGAGACAAGTCAGCCACCTCGACGGCGCCATCGTCGCGAGCTACGGCTTTCACGCCAGTGTCGTGTACGAGAGCGACACGCCCGCGTACCGCGTCCACGGCGACAAGCGATTCGGCATGGTGGCGCAGGAACTATTGCGCGAGGCGCATGCGTACTCGGCCCACGTCGAGATTCAGCGCACGGGGACGTCCCTCGAGGCGCTCGACAGGGAGAAGCACGGCTATCTCCTCACGACGTTGCTATCAAACCTGGAGAGGACGTTTACCATCTCGCCAGCCAGCAAACCTCTGGATGGGCAGCTCCGGACCCTGCATTTCGGGGATATCGGTGGCGAGAGAGCTTTGGACGCCATGATGAAAGCCTACGACGGCGGCAAGCATGTGGACGTCAAGTGGGACGATGGTGAGAGGATCTACTACCAGGATATAGACGAAATCAGAATCACGGTCAAGGAGACGGATCAGCGGTGGCGCAAGGTCTGCATCGACGGGACGATTGTCGACGTACCAACAGGAGGCACAATGACGGTCAAGAAACTGGACGAGAGCCCGTTGCGTATCTTGGTGAACAAGGGGGTGCGATAGACTAGACTAGTCGGCGAGGAGCTTGCTCACCCGCTTCTCCACGATGCTCTCAAACTCATCGACTCCGTTCTCCAACAGGCTCATTTTACCCCCCTTGAGTCGGTATACGGCTCTCCGCCTGGCCAGTTCCTCATCGTCGTCGTCATCGCTGTCCTCCATGCCCTCACCTTCATCGTCCATGGTGCCCTCAATGGCACCGCGCATGAACCATCGGTCGTGGCTGACGAGAACGACGGCCCCCTCCCACTCGTGGATCGCCTCCCGCAGGGCCGTGACCGTCTCATAGTCGAGATGTGTCGTGACCTCGTCCAGTACCAGCACGTGAGGCCTCTTCCAGAATAATCGTGCCAGCTCACACCGAACGAGCTGTCCACCACTGAGCTTCGTCAAGGGCACGTCCGATGCAATGCGTCCCCCCAGACCAAGCTCGCCCAGCAACGCCCTGGTCGAACCCTCGTCCAGCGCACCATCAATCTCTTTTGTGAGTAACGATAACGCAGTGAGCGTCGGGTCCGCACGGCCGAGGGCCTGGAGATCCTCCACGGCGTGTTGACTGTAATAGCCCATTTTCAGCCTCGGATGTGTCGTCACAGACCCAACGGTCGGTTTCGCTTCGTCCACCAATAGCTTGATCAGCGTCGACTTACCGGCGCCGTTGAGCCCGAGGATCCCGATCCTGTCGCCCATGCCAATCGCCAGCGTGATGTCCTGGATCGTCAGGGGCGCCCCACGCTTGTAGCGATACCCTGCCTTCTCGAGGGAGATGAGACTTCCCGGGAACCGCAGCTCCTGGGGCTCCGGCAGACGCATGGTCACACCGCGCGCCTCGGGTGGGATTTCGATTTCAGCGCGCGCGGACAGCTGGTAGCCCACGTGGTCGCGGTTCAGCTTGAAGCGACCGCCCCGGGCGGACACCTGCAGACCCATGCGGTCGTCGAGCTTCTTCTGTCGGGACTTGGCCTGGCGCAGCTTATTCTGGTCATTGTTCTCCTTGCCGGCTGATTTGTTGGCCGCGATGGACTTTTCCATGTGCGCGCGCTGCTTGTCCTGCGCCGCCTGCATTTTCAAGAGGTGTTCTCGCTTCTCGGCCTGGGACGACTCGTACACCGGTAGTGTCCCGTGGAAGTAGGAGATGTCCTTGTCCTTGAGGATGAGGAGGTCGGTGCACAGGTTGTTAAAGTCCCGGTCGTGGGTCACGAGGATGAGGGTCGGCGGGTCGGGCCTGTCCGCCATGGCCTCGATGTAGCGCTGCAGCCAGATGATGCCCAGCATGTCGAGGAAGTTGGTCGGCTCGTCCAGGATGAGGATGTCTGTCTCGGCGAGGAGGCACGCGGCGAGGGACGCGCGCATATGCCAACCTCCGGACAACGAGGCAATGGGCTGGTCCATGCGTGCTTCCGTGAACCCGAGGCCCGTGAGGATGGTCTTTGCTCTGGACTCGACCTCCAGCAGTCGGGTTGGTTCGATCTGCAGCTGGAGATCGGCGAGCATGTCGACCGCCTCCTGTGTCTCAGCTTGCAGCGTCTCTGATGAAATCTCGTCGCCAGGCTGCTCTATGAGACCGTCAGATTCAGCGACGACCTTTTCAAACGCCACGAGGGCCTTTCTAGCCGCCATGCCACGGGCGCCGCTTCTGAGGCGGGCGTCCTTGTCTAGGCGGAATAGCTTCTGTTGGAGACGCTCATGCTTGACCTTGCGCAGCGCACGGATAGGGGCATGAGGATCTATCGCATCGACGCCTGTGGACAGTGCTGTTCCTGTTTAGCCGTGGAAAAAGACAATGTGCCGTCTGCTTGAGAAACTCACCCCTAACCTCCCGCTCGACATTAGACTTTGAGGTCGCCTTGTCCACCACGCTCTGCAGAACTGTCTGGCCAGCGTCCTGATCCTGAGCGCGATTCTCATCATCTGTCAATTTGGTCTGCTGGAGAATGGCGATGCGCGTTTCCTCCGGGATGCCAGGGATCAACTTCTCCGCAATGGCCTTGAGCAGTGCTTTGTTCATTAGCGTGGGCTTTGGATGATGCTTCTATCATAGGGTGGCCTACTCGATTTCCCGGTGCCATTTCGCCCCACGAGAGCATATCGCTGGCCCTCTTTGAGGCGTAGCTTTGCGTTGGTGAGGATTTCTAGTCCATCTGTTTTGGCCTTGCCCCTAGATTTGGTGGCTTTGCCATCGGCAGGCTTGGCCGCGGCTATAGTGATCTGCAGACCCTCGACGTCGAGCTTGCGCTTTGTTAGGATAGGTCGAGGAAGGGGACTGCGCAAGTGGTCTTACCTCGCGATAGTTGGGTGATTGTATGTCGAAGCGCGTCTGCTTGGATGTGCAGAGGATGGTGGTCGCCGACTCCGAGTCCATCGACGTCATCTTGGAGAGGCTGGCCTGTTGGCAATTGTCTGTAGGATAACGATAAAGTTCAATGAATACGCGAGAAAAGGACCAATTGAGATAGTCTAGGTTGTGCGCAGGGATGTGAGCGTGCCAGAAGATTTATTATTTCACATTGTTGCCGTGGGAAAAACAGTTGCATTCTTTATTGGTGAACCCAAAGTTCCCCAGAGGCGACTTTTGTGGAGGGTTGGAGATGATGCAAAATGAGTCATTCTTGGGGATTTCCTCAGCATAGGTAGGAGCAAGAATGACCATGGACAACGAACCCAACCGTCATTCATGTACAGCATTCATTATTCACAGAGATTTACTATGTGGTCTAACCTTAGGACGCCGGCCTGTCCCTCTCGACGTTGATGAAGCGCCCCTTGCCAGCGCGCATGTGCCGAATGTGCCTCTCCACCAGGGCAGCTGTCTCCATCACCTCGGCAAAGGCCACCTGCTCGGCCGCTACCATGTCCTCTCGACCGGGAAACCCAGCGTAGAGCCTCAAAACCGTGACCTTGCCCCAATGAACGGCCCAGTCGACGTGATCGTGCTCCGTCTCCAGCATCAGCGCCTTGAACCACGACCCGCACCCCGTCAGATCCAGGTATTCCAACTCGTAGAAGCGCCGGCTGAGCTTGCGCAGCACGAGAAGCGCCTCGCTCCAGTCGTGGTCCAGGGAGTGGGAGTAGAAGTTGGTGCCACCGTAGTAGATCTTGTTGCCCTGGGGCGTCGTGACCTTGGACGTTTGCGCGCGCGGGGCGAGGCATGGATCGGGCCAGTAGGCGAGGCTGAGGTGCGTAATGTGCGACGTCTTGAAGGCAAAGTCCAGGAGATGGCGCCATGAACCGCCTTCCGTGTTGTGGGGTGACAGCGCCAGGGATAGATGTGTGAGATTTGGGAGCAAGGCGCGAGGTGGGCTTGGTGTTGCGTCCACGGCAGCGTCCCAGGAATCTTCGAGATCGTTGTCGTGGACTTGGGGGGCTGGGGGAAACAGCAAGTTCGTGACGTCTCTCAATCGGATTGAGCGTCCTAGTGATCTCGAGAGGTCGAGATAGGTGATCTCGTTGGTGGTATGGGAATCTTCCTCTAGTTCGCCTTGCTCATAAAGGTCTGCGGGCGGCAACAGTATAAGCTTCAGATCAGCCAGCGTCACACCTCCGTCCGAGATGCCAATGTGCCGCAGTAAAGCTGGTTTGAGGTGATTTGGCAGAAAGTACAGATGATACTGCTGATACACCCGCTGAAACTCCCAGTCGGACGCAATGGCTCGCAGAACGCGGTCTATCAGGCTCCCTCGACCAGGCAGGTACGCACCAGGTAGCGCATTGTGATCACTGGGCGCATCTTTCAACTTGAGTCCTCGCATGCGATGGCTGAGGTCTACATCTTGACCCCTGGTAGCAACCCAGCTCCGCGGTGGAGGGGGCCCAGCCGGCAGTCTTCTCCCACTGGCATCGAAGCGAGTCCGCACTGGTCTCCTCGGTGCTGGTGGCGGGGTGTCGGGGATCTGGAGGATCGAGCGAAGATCAGGGTGCAGACTGGGGCCGTTGGCCAGCAAATGCGGCGATGCTGCGGATGAAGGTCCAGCTGCTTCGCGACGTAGGCCAGAGAGAAGTTCGTTGACGCCCTTGGCTGGCGCGTCTGACCCGCGGCTGCTCGATGAGCTCAGCGCTGGGGACACGGGCACAGTTGGTTTGAAGGACTTGAGATGCTGATATTGTCGTTTCTTTGGCATAACCGCAACGTTGCGGTGGAGGTATCCGTCTCAGGTCTGTGGAATGATAAAGACGTCGAGTGTTGATGACATGAAGTCGCCCCACCAGCGACGAAGCATCAATAATTCATCGTCACGATGAGTCGAGATTAAAGGCGGACCCACAGTCTGACATGAGTGCCTCAGTGAGCCATCTTTCTGTCACCATCGAGCATCCATGCGATTTACTTCTATATCCAAATATTACAATATATAAAGAAGGATTAGGTTCGATAAAGATTGATGAAAGGATGGCGGTTCATCTTTGCAAAATCCCACACTACAGGGTAGGTAGTAGGCATCCGGATTCCGGACGCAGGATCGTGTAGCGCTTTTGTCATTTGAGCTACCCTGTAGTGCAAACATCCCTCGCGTGGCGCGTAGCTGGCTGTCCCACTTAGTCTGAGTACTCGACTGTCAACATTCGCCTCCTGACATGGAAGCACATTGCTATTTCTGGACATCTTCTGTATAAAGCCCCAGACAAAGTTCTCATGCTAGTATGTGCGAATATGAGGCCATCATCTCTCAATACGCCTGAGCATGTCCCGGTCACTCCATCTTCTGGAGCAGCAACCCTCAAAAGACATCAACAAACGTGAGGCAGGTCTCAAAACAAGACACAACATCGACTGGACACCATGCGCTCAATGGATGCTGCCTTTCGCGCAAACAAGGCCTACACTTCTCGCGTACGACACCACTGGAGCCTGCCAGTCCGAGTTCGCAAGGTCGCCACGCGCTTGTGTCACTACACCGACGCACGCTCTCCTGTCCGCATCACACACCGGACACCCATCGACGTGGGGGAGAGTCAGCGCGTGCGGCCAACACACGATGTCCTCAACCTGATTCTAGCTGCTTCTACCGCGGCCATGCCAGGCTGAGCGCAGCCTGCCAAGCAGCCAGCCTGGGCTCCTCCAGACACACTCTCGCACAAGACCGACAAACGATCTTGGCCCTGTCTCACCGACACCCAGACCCGAATAAGGGTTGGGCAAGCAAACGGATGGGGAAGACCTCTACGGAAGGGGGAAATGCCACGCAACTTGGTGGTCCAGTGCTTTCTGCCCTCCATGCCTTGCTCGTACGCTCGCAGACTTCAGAATATCTGGGTACTGGCAGAGAGGCGTACCGTTCATGCTGTGTCCTTTCCCCAGGTTCAATGTTGACTTCTCCCCCCTGGTATCGAGCCGGTTGCGGTGGTACCAAGAGACAGCTGAGGCAGATCTGCAACAAGGAGGGCATGCAGACAGGCAGCATGCATTGTCCGGACCTCAAATCACGCTGTCGTCGCTGCTGCCCCGGATACGCACAAGGCTGGTGGTTCAGCTTGGCATCTCGCCCCCCCTATCTTAGAGGTACACCTTTTTTCTCACCGAGAGAAGCGCCGGTCACTCCAGTCTCTTGTTGTAGTAAGCTCACCTGACGCCGGCAGATGGAGCCCCTGTCCGGACAAAGGGCCCAGTGTACGACGCCTTGTCTCGTCAGTCCGTTACCGGAATGGTCAGTCGTGTACGACAGGCAGAATCAGGCAATAGCCCTGCGTCATGTTGCCATTTGCCTTTGGGTACGGTTAGGCAGACAGATATTATTGCCAACAGACCTGGGCAGGTATCATGGCCCATGGCCTGCTTGGTTTGTTGGTTCTGCGCCCTGTGGTCTGGACGATGATTACTGCCAATGTGGTCCATACACCCTTTGCCAGCGCAACAGGCAGAGAAAGCTCTGGCTGCTAATCGAGTTGTCGGCTTTGCCTTGCTGCGGGCTTCTTCTTAGGCAGACTATGTCCTGCTCTGGAGCAGTGTCTTTCAGTATGTTCGTACGCATGGTTCGAGACCCCTTTTCCAAGGCCATCCGTCGACTGAGGTATTCGGCGACAGCCGAGATCGGCAAGCTTCAGTCGCAACGCCACTTTCATTATCGTTGCGTGAAACATGCATCGCGCGGTGCGCCCAAAAACAACATGATAGTTCGCAGATCATGGAGTTGAGCATGGAAACGCCGTGACCTGCATCTGTGCCCGGTGGGCGTCGACCGATGCGCCAAAACCACCCATGGCAGTACTTCCCTCCCTCATGGCTTCTCGTTACCTACGCACATGCTTCGCAGGACGATGCCACAAGGGCTGCGATCCGGGCGGACTTGAAACGTTGACAGGACTCCTGCACAAGATTCATGCGCTCGACTGATTCTGGTGCCCTTGTATTGTACCACGCGCTGCCGTCCTGCCCGTGCCTCATGGGGTCAGCCTGCCTGCTCTTGGATCCTGCAAGCTACGGCCGATGCTGGTTCACCTGCCATCCTCAAGGAAGCATGGCATGCTGCCAGACCGCCAGTCCACGAAGCCAGCATTGGCGCACGACTTGGTGGACCATGTCATGGAATCGACATACCGCCATTATGCACGCAGCCGTCGAAAAACGTGGTCGTCCGCCAATGTTCGACTGTCAATTGAACGAGTGGCCAGGCGCATATCCACTATCACGAGATGCTGGGGCCCCCTTTTTCGAGTCTTTGATTCAGCGCTCCCGACAGCCAAACTGATGTTTCGAAGATTTACGGCCGCTTGCTGTGCTCTCCGGGGGATGGTCGCAAGGGAAGCACATGGATGTCTGAGTTAGCATGGAATCTGACGAGGCTCGGCTCATAGGAACGTGGACTTCGCGCATCCTGGACGGGCACAACATCGATCTAGGCTGCATGGCTCAGACGAACCTGTCAGGAAGATCACTATAAACTCTACCTGGCATCTCCTGACTGAGGAAACAGACAGCGATCTCGAGTCGTACCTAGCTCCCTCGCTCGCTCGCTCGCCATCGACGAATGTCCCCCCTCTGCCTCTGCCATGTGCATGCAGACGCCACCATGCAACCCGTGCGCGGCGGCTTGCTTACGGCAGATGGCTGCAGCGATGAAAAGGGCCCGTGAACTTTGGCTTTGGCTTTTTATTTTGTGATGTATCACATTGCACCAGATCCAGATCGTGTCGAGCATGTGTCTATCATCTGCATTGCCGCGTTCTTTAGCGAATGGGCCCTCGTCGATGCGGAGACAGGCCCATTTGATCCCGGCAGCGGGAGCCGGACACGCGATGAAACTAGTTTCAGCGATAACTATAGGATTCTGGGTCCTGGCGACGCCTTCAGGTGTCATGGCAAGTCGGGTCACTGCTGGCATCGCACGCGATGCGTTGGAGTCCGGCACTTGCTGTATCCGTCCTCGCAACCGACCTGATGATTGGATCCGAATGGTCGCTGTCAAGAATAGACGAAAGATGTATATCGACCACGGAAAGATCAGGAGAAAATTGCATGCAATCACCGCGCTGCCGACTAAAGGGTGAGGCAGGTGAAGCACCCCCTCCCTCTCGGGAGTGTGCTCTTGTCATTGGCTGCTACATTCGAATGCGCACGACCATGCTCGCCTGGAAACAATATATCGGGGGAATGATGGAAGTCTTCTTGATTCATCGTACTTACTCCCATCAAGCCCCTACGTCTGTGCAGAAATGCTCGAGGTACATGTGGTCGCCCAAGCCTTGGCGAGCCAGACCAGGCTCCTCAAAGTTACCCTTGCCTCCAGTCCTCGACAATTTAGCACGCTCTTTGTGTGCAAACATCAAATCTTAGCTACAGAAAGGAATATCTGACCCTTCAGCACTGGTTTGGTTCACCAACACGACTCTCCAGTGAGTGAGTGACAGAGGTGCGCCTGACCTGCAGCAAGTCACTCGCCGGGTGCAGACCACAACCATCCCCGAGTCTATCATAAATCACACTGAGTTTGGAGACATTCCAAAGCTACCTCATGATCATAATTCTCCGAGCCTCCGATTTCTCCATCATTCTGAGACAATGCTACGGTCCACGTTGCCTTCAAGTTGAAGGCGACTCTACCATGAGGCCATGTAGCAAGCCGTGGCTTGGCGTGGTCTCTTGGTCAACGGACAATCGAGCCCAATCACGGCTCTGCGTTTGCCAGTAGTTTTGACGGACTGCCGTCGCGGATAGCTGCGTATCCTTCGTCGCAGATTCAAAAGGGGGTGTGGTTGATCACCTTGGATCGTGGGCGTGGCTCGAGTGAACAAATGTCCAAGAATCGATGCTGAATCACTCGTTCTGGGGAAACACATGGTGCCTATGACGGTGCCATTGTTCATGGATAGAGGAGAGGCGCAATAGGGGGTGGCCTCGTCAGGCTCCCCCTCTCCTCCGAGAGAGAGAGAGAGAGAGAGTCAACTGCGCATGATCTCCTCAGCAGATGATGACCCGGTTCTTTGACGCAAAGGTGTGGTTCTTCATGCGCAGTGCGGTGCGTTGGTCGCTTTTCGTTGGTTCCAATGCCCTGGGAAAAGCTACCCCTTGCCGCCAAAGGCAGCGACTGGACATGGCCTTGTGCAGTATAGGTCCTCGCTGAGTCCCCGGTGAACTCTGATTATCGCCTCGTTGCCCTCAAGCCCAGGCTCTGCCGGCATGAGCTAGCCTAGATCGCTGCTGGTGTTGTTGGCTCCAGCCTCCAGCCTCCAGCCCAGTCTAGCAGCACATCACTGATCAACAAACGACCCACGGGGGTGTGGGCAACGTGACGTGCCTCCTCCTACTGACTAACTCTATGATAGGTAGCTGCCAGCGTCCGCTTTTTGACCGGCTGCAATCTCCCTGGTATGAGAGGTGCTGTAAGCGTGCAGTCTGGTCACTGGGGTGGGAATCATAGAGCGAGGCTCCGGCTACCGATCTGATTCTAGGCTGGGCGTATAGTCACGGGCCAGCCCCGTGGACATGTACTCCTGTCGGACTCTCGTCACGTACAGCTCACCTGGTTTTCACCTCGTGGGTGTATTTTTACCGGCTCTCAACCCAGCACAGTCCATGACTGCACAAACTCCTCATCTTAAGCTTGTGATTCTCCCGGCCAGCCGGGATCCTCGAGTTCTGCCTCACCTTCTTCACATCTCTGTCTCTTGCGCAGCTGGACTCGGCCGCCTCAGTCGAACTCCATACGACCGTCTCATCCATCCTTCCAGACCATCATCATCATCCGAATCTTTTCTATCGCAAGCCTTTCCTACGCGCGAACCCCGTCATCCAATCGCCAATAGTACGCTTGCGTCTCAAACCCAGCAGCGCAGCTCTGGACCTTTGTACGATCCCAAAAACATACCGAGCACTGCCTGTGTCGCAGATTGGGTATCTAGTGAGCTACTCTCTGAGATCCTGCACTCGCACAAGTCTGTGGCGGCTTCGAACGCTGTGTTCTCCTGACCGAGATTGTCCTCTGACACCAGCACGCACCTCGCCCGCATCAGTTTGTTGACAACCTACCATCTCAACGCCTCATCTCCCTGCCGTCGCACAAGCACGTCGAACCAGACTGACAGGCGCGTCCAGACAGCCCTCGGAAACACACGTCAACTCGTTACCGGAACGACATCGATAAACGATAGGTGAGACCCCTTCTTGCGCGCAGTCTCGTCCCAATCAGCCACAGCCCCGACAGTAAACCGGCCAGCGCAAGGAAAGATCCTCTGGTGCCAACAGACCTTCCTCGATCTTAAACGAGATCGTGTTGTCGAAGCCAACAAGTCAATGGCACCAATCTGGGAGGTTCTACGCCCCTGAGGACCACGAGTACTACGGACCAGGCCAAACATCACAAATTGTACGCGTGGTGGCCACCGCGCCAATCAAACATTTTGTGTTCTTTTCTTTTCTTCCAGGGAAGAAGCCGGACGCTGATGAGCATGCCTTGCAGGGACAAAGAAGCGGTTACCCGTCACGGCGCACGCATGTAAGTCCCTCCGGGCGAATCGCAACGGTCCCTCGTCGTCTGTTCAATGGTTATTCGGGCGATTGTGCAGCAGAGCCCTGCACCAACACGAAAAAGGCCTGGCTATCCTGCTCTGGAATGCCTCAGCTTCTTTCTGTGTGTGTGCTGGGCTCGCGACGATGGATTTCCTACAGTCTGCGCAGCGCGAGGCTCGTCATTTTGACCATGGGTGATCAGACGCATATTCGTCTCGAGGCTAACATTTTTCTCATCAGTGCGGATTCCTTGAAGACATCAGTGCGCAGCGGCGCATCGACCGACGAACCAACCGACTGGGCGTGGGTGCTGTATAGACAGGGGTACCGAAGCAGGGAAGAGTAGGTACTTACACATACCTCCGCAGTCTCGAGACGAAGATCCGAGTTGGTAGACCCAACCAGAATGACGAACAATGAGGAGTCTGCTGGACTGCCGCATTGTTCGTCTGTATGCGCCCCAGTTGAAATGGACTGACGCAATGGAGAAGGGTATCTCGAAGAACCGACGACGACGGAGAAGAGGATTCGATCTCGACAGTCGAGCCAGCAGGCTGAAGTAACGAGTACCGACTACACCCTGTCAGCACGCGACAAGCCCATTGTCGCCAACAAGAGCGTATGAATTCTCAGTATTCAACAAAGGTAGGTGATTGACAACGAACATGAAAGCCCTTCCACATCCATCTCTGTCCCTCGAGTCGCTGCTGCTACTGCGCGCGCGCGCTACCTGTTGGTTCGGGAGCCACTGTCATATACATCCAAGACACCGACTATTCGACAAGGGGGCGAGACCCTATCGGTCAGCTACAAGGAAGAAAAGTCCGTCAGAGAGCGCTAGTCCTGCGCGAATACGCACCGAAATGGGACTGCAGCAGCACCAACCAACCTCCTGGGCTGTCGGATGACCTGCAGCGTGTCGAGAGATGCGAGACCAATCAGGTCAGCCCACTAGGTCTGTCTCCTCCAGGGTCCAACGTACCTAGTTGTCGCATCGCGAACCCGTCCTGGAGGAAGGGGTCCTTGACCGGTCAGCTGGGCCGTAGTAGCAGTGCAGTGCGGTGTCGAGCTTTAGCTGCCGCCGCTATCTTCCGGTCCCTCAGGTACGTTTGTGTGTTTGCTTCCCGTCTGCATGCGTCTTGGCGCAATATCTGCTTTCTTTGTCTTTGTCGTCTTGTCGCATCGGCTCGTCTCTCCCCTCCTGGCCTGCCATGATCTCTACCATGACAAGCACCGTTCTTCTGCTCTTGCAGAAGAGAGAGATGGCCAGGACCATTTATGGGCAGATGCGCACATTACTGGTTTCTCGGAAGCAAATGCGTTGTTCATAACAGCAATCTGCCCAACCGCGACTGAGACATCACAGCTGAAACCCTGCTCTCTGTGCAACCCCATCAGCACTCTCTCTCTTCCCGCTGGGCAGATTGTGCTACTGGATCCGAAGGCCCGTACGTGGTACGCGCCGTGTTGTCCCAGTGGGACCCCTTCCCGGTGCAGTCCAGTCCTCCAGGCATGTGTCCGGCCCCGGACGAGTTGTCACTCGAGGTACTGGACGTGTACATGCCCAGCCCACCCCATTGTTGACGTTGACCTGCCTCCGAGACGAGGAGAGAGACGACAACGCATCATGCACATCCCCCTTTGTTCCTTTCGGGCGGGTTGATCTCTACAACTTTTCTCGCCTCTCTCTCGAGAGAGCAAAACGCCCTGCACAGAGCGTTCTCCTTGCGCTACATATCCTATCCTCCGCGGCTGCATGGCAAGCGTATGACATTTACTAATTTCTCGTCTCATCAGCAGTGCGACATGGCGTAGAAGCGTGTTGACAGGTCAGCCTGACGGTTGCGCCGTTGTCCACTGGAGGGTACATGTACTCACTGGACTCTTCATCGTCCGCCCAGCACACGCCGCCGCTCCGATGAAAGCAGTCATGCCTCCCCAGAGCACTGATTACGTCCCTTTTCCCTCCCAATGACAGACCACCGCATTGTCGCACGAGAGTTCATCACGTCATCTAACAGGTGAAAGCAGGAGTATGCCTCGCCCGCGGTGCCAGAGGGGGAGTCGGGCCTCGACTACCACCTGAATGGCCTCGGGGGTCAAGCGCAGTGAGTCGATATCTTTTCCTTTGGTTTTCCTGCGTGCGCGAGCAGCGCATCATCGAGAGAGCATCTACCACCACCACCCCATCAATGCTCGGTCATGCCGAACCGCTGGACTCCTGTTTTCATTCTTGAATCATCCAGATCCTATCACAAGCACCAGGGTCACGAGCCTCTATAGCCCGGCATCACTGATGCTCCGCAAGTACTCAAGCGAGGACGAGGACTCTGTGCTGCTTCACTTGCCTTGACTTTCTTCACCGTCTTCCTCGGCAGCTGCTCATAGCTGCTGAAGGTGAAACCCTCTCTGTCCGCTTGGAAGCGCCGCCATGAGCCCTCCAAGTGCCTTCAGCGAAGCATGGAAGCCAAGAGGATCCCCTCAGTTCGGCCTTGGGGCTCCTGTGTTACCTTCATCGCTGGCCGTCACACCGCGAATCTCGGTGGTACTACAGCATTCTCGTGCTCTTCACCCTCCCCTCCATGCCTGCGTCAAGTCTCCCGCTAACTAGGGGTTCGAGATACAACCAGCAACCAACAACGACGACAACTACATCACTCACCGTCGAGGCAAGTCAACCATATAACTTGCTTTACCAGCCGCCGCCCACTTTGGACCCAAACACGCATTATCCTCAAGACACCACTGGCTACTATTCGGCTGCTGCCTCGCACGGTTACTCCTCGATTGACGTCAGGCCCAGTTTTGGTCCTAGGTGAGTTACAGACAGACAGACACACTCTCATACTCCCGCTGTAGTCCCTGGGATGACTCAGGTTCCTGCTGTGCTTGCATAAGAAAGGCACACTAACACACATCTCAGTACTCCGTTCTCCACGGGCATGGACCACACACCGCGCACTGCATTGCTACCGCAACCACTAAACCACCACATGAGTACCCGGGAACAGTACGCGCACGCGACGCCCTCCTTCCGACGACAATCGGAGCATCCGACACGGTCTTCTTCGTCCTACGGGGGCGCACACTTTCGTCGCCCACAAGTCTCCACCAGTCCAAGCAGCAGCGCCGTCGTCAGCTACGGGACCATCCCGGGCAACACTGACAACAGGATGGAGTCGCCGTCCAGAGCGGGGCCGGCGTCCGAGAAGACGAGGCCTCCCCTGGAAGGTCCCACGCACTTTGGCGAGATGCGGTACCAGGACACGGCCAAGACCGCGTGCCATGCTACCATCAACGGGAGCATCGACAAGTTCTTCATCGCGGACGACAGGTGGACCTGCTATAGACGGAACTACTTCTCGTGTGCCTGCTCCTTCTCACTGGGGCCCTACTTCCCAGGCACCCCCGTCGAGGTAAAGCCGGTGGGCGCCCAGAGTTTCTTCATGGTCCACGAGTTCGGTGTGAGCATCTCGGCCGTCGTGGCCGGCAACGAGCAGCAGGTCATCGAGCTCGTCCAGCACACGCCGAAGCGGGACAAGGGGCCGACCTCCACGCCGTCCATCATACCCCTGATGGCCAAGCAGGACGTCATCAACCTCGGCTACTTCAACCTGGAGGACAGCAACATTCCGGCGCGCAACTACCCAGACGCCTGGGTGCCCTCCGAGTCGGGCGGCATCGGGACGCTGACGGAGTGGACGTTTGAGCGGATCCAATTCAAGCAGGCCACGCAAAATAACGGCAAGCGCCGGGCCCAGCAACAATTCTACCATCTCCTGGTCGAGTTGTGGGTCAACATTTCGCCCTCGAATACCCCGGACTGGCACAAGATCGTCCATCGCAAGTCGGCCCAGCTCATCGTCCGAGGACGGTCGCCGGGTCACTACCAGAGCGAGCGGAGCCACAGCCGCGACGGATCCCGTAACACGGACAATCAGCCTGCGATCTATGGCGCGCCCATGGGGGGTCCTCGTGGCTATGGTGGCGGCCAGATGCACCCATTTGGGGGCTACGACGCTAGCCATGGCATCTACGACCCAAATCAGCGAAATCATCATCATCACCAACAACAACATCATCATCACGCCTTGCCAAGAGACACCATGCTTCCGACGGAAGACGAGAAGCCCATGGATGGGCCCAAACACTTCACCTACTATCCCGGGGCCATGGACGGCAGCTACCATGGCCACAACACAACGGAGCCCTGGGCGGGTCACCATGATCAAGAGTCTGTCTCGCACATGATTGCCGGTGTTGATATCAACAGCAAAGTCAAGAATGAGTACGATAACATCACGCTGCCTCGCCTCGTGCACCCGTCCTCCCTGAGCAACAACAACGACCAGAGCCGGTCGTGCCGTACCTTTGACGGCAGGCCTTCGTCCAACGGGGCGTACCCGCAGCTCCTCTCGCCGACGAGCATGAACATGTCATTGTAGCGAGCGGGCGAGCAGCACAGTATTTGGACATGAACCGGAAAGTTATAGAATGAGAAAGGACGCCAGGCGCAAGCAGGAAAATTGGATTTTTGAACGAAATTGGATACGCCAGAGCCCTCTCCGCTGCCCGATCGTCATGTCCGGGTAGAAAGGGGCGAGTGGACTCGGGTCGGCGTACAGGATATGGGAGAGGGGGAAAAGGGGTAATTGCATGGCAAGGCGTCGGACAAACAGACTACACATCACAACATGGCTCGCCCCTTCCACGAGGGGCATTCATTCTCGCTTTTTTCTCCTGATGGTTACGGACGGGGCTGTTTCGCAGGAAGGAAAAGGACTGGAGCTGCGAAGCGGTGCTCCTTTTGCTATACTATGTCTCTTTATCTGAATTGCTTCTTGGTTATTGTCAAGCTTGGGTATCCTCTCGATGTTGGCCCTATCGGTTGAATTAGTCGCTTCTCACCGGTTTGCATTACTTGGTGGTATCTGCGGGCTTGCCTTGGTTCTTCCAGTGACACCCGCTGTTCTAGATGCTGTTCCTTTCCAAGTACTGCCTCAGCCCAGCCAGTATATCCGCGCGCCTCCTGACCGGCTTTCCTACCCGAGAGATCCCTGTTTGAAAGCTGGCTATCCCTGCACTAGTATTGTACGACCAACAGTCCCAAGTTCATGTGATTCCACACCCATGCGAGCCCTGTTGGTCGTGGGACAAACAAGGGAGCCAGCCCTAGATCCAAGATGCGCCATCTCTGAGCATGGGGTCGTACGGCGTCTAGCATACAAGGATCACCGAGTATCCGCGCGAGACGTGTGTCACGAGGGCGCAGAAATGATCTTTTGCGCAAACAAGGCCGGGGGTGTTGCGATGTTGGTGATGTGTCAGGGTGCACGACATGGATCGAGTCTGGGGTGAACGTGGGCGCGTGGATGATGTAGCTGAACTTGGATGTCAATATGTATAGGCCACATTGAGTAAATATTGCAATAGCTTTGACTCAAGGCATCTTCCGCGCTTCGTTCATTATGAGGGAGAACTCCCATTCAGCAACCGTCCCGATGGTTTGCGCCAGCTGTCGATGTCGAAGCAAGCCATGACAACATTGAATCGTGCGCGGGTCCACGTGTGTGCATCCGGGAGCGGTGACGGACGACTGAACTGCACGCTGCACGATTGACGGGTGTTTGCAGAAGGACAGCATGGGTTCGACAAGGTGCAATCTGCGTACAGATCAGACACAGGGCACGCACTGGGTCAGCGAGCGCAGCAGTGCGCTCAGGGCGTCGACATGTATCCCAATGTACCTCGAGTGCCTGGACGTGTCTTTCCGAATTACACGTATGCATCCGGGACCCTCCCAATGGTCAGACTCAGAGGACACCCGCAAGATGGATGGCGGCCTGGAACCCGAAATCGTTGACCGGTCTGTGAAGACGACGGGGAGGAAGCTGTCGGTTTGTCAGCGACTGGACTACACCGGTGATCGGCGTGACGGAGGAGCGATACATCCTTTGGTCCAGCCTGCATGACTGCATGGCCGCCAAGAGAAATGGCTGCGTCGCGACAGTTGGACTGGTGGCCTTGGATGTCACCCTTTTGGGAACGGACTGGCCAGCAGATAAAGCGGGCAAGCTTTGCTGATATTATCCGTGCATTGATACCTGACGTCTTCTCGAAGCAGGCGCTTTGCCGGAATGAAAACCACCACTCAAGCACACCCGCCCAATCTGACTCCAACCATGCCAGACCCTCTGTGGGCGAGTGGGAAAGCTCTATGCGGGACACATGGGGAAGTTGGCCTTACGTATGCCGAATACAAGTCGCAATCGCTCGGCCTGGTCAACGGGGAAGACTGGAGCACGGAAACAGATATCCATATAGAGGCATCCGAGTCAAGTAGGTGGTTGGCGATGTATTAGGTAGATAACTGTATCGTCTCCTGCGACTAAGGTAGTCGCCTCCAAATAGCATCAGCCATCTTGGTCACGGCGGTCATCTCGGCGACATCGTGCACACGAACCACGTCCGCGCCTCCCTGGACCGCCGCCGCCACCGTGGCCGCCGTGCCCCAGGTCCTCTCCGAGGGCTTGTCGACGCCGGTGACCCTGCCAATGAACTTCTTGCGACTGGTCCCCACGAGCCAAGGCAGGTTCTCAAGGCCAGGCCAGTGCCGCAAGTCGTCCATACGACGGAGGATCTCGAGGTTCTGCTCCATGGTCTTGGCGAAGCCGACACCCGGGTCGAGGATGATGCGCCATCGACGAATACCAGCAGCTTCCGCAGCCGCCACGCGCGCGGCCAGTTCAGAGGCCAAGGTGGGAATCAGACCATCGGGATAGGAGGTGAGCTTATTCATCGTCTCGGGCGTCCCGCGCATGTGCATGAGGCAGATGGTCTTGCCCAGCCTTGCGACCGTGGGCAGCATGTCTGGGTCCAGTGTGCCCGCGGACACATCATTAATGATATCCGCACCCGCCGCCAGTGCCTTCTCCGCCACCGAGGCACGGTAGGTGTCGATACTAATCACAAGGTCTCGAGCTTCCGGCATGGAGCGAATGACCTCGATCGACGGCAAGATGCGCGCCAGCTCCTCTTCTGCCGACGCTTGTGGGCGGTTCGGTGCAGTGGATTGTCCGCCAATGTCGATGATGGACGCCCCGTCGCGAACGAACCGGCGGACGGTTTCGACCAGCGATTGCGGATCATGGAGTCCCCCATCGGAGAACGAGTCGGGGGTCAGGTTCAGAATCGCCATGACCTGGGTGGTCTTGCGAGGCAGTGCCGGCGTCAACGGGGGTGATGAAGGGGACAGAGGTGTTAGAGATGACAAGGACTCGCCACGCGGGAGCTCGTTGAGGTAATCCTGGATGAGCTTCCATGGTCGGGAGGGTTCCAATGATTTCGACGCAGCAATCCTGCGAGGATCAATATTTGAACAAGAGGAGCTCCGGAGCGCACTCACTCTGCTAACGGTCTCAAGACGAATTCACGTTCGCGGATGCCAATGTGCGGAATGTTGAGGCGCTCATGCGTAAACGTTTCATCGCCGTAAAGGAGGACATCAAGGTCAATGTTCCGGGGCCCTTTATCGATGACCTTGTGGCGACCCATCTCATTCTCGATGGCCTGGAGCTGGTCGAGAAGCTCCAGCGGTGTCAAATCGGTCTCAACCTGTCCGGACAAAGTCAGCGCCAACTTGGTGGACCATGGCAACTGTGTCGAACCTCGCATGCCCCATTGACAAAGCGGTCCTGCTCTTTGACATACATGGGCTCGGTCTCGTAGAGACTGCTTGTCCTCGTGACGCGAATGCCGCGCTTGTCCATGAGATGACATGCTTTTTCTATCTCTGCAACGCGGTCCCCGAGATTGCTTCCCAGGGCAATATACGCCGTCTTCTTGGTTGGTCTTGCTGCCTGGCATCCGCACGCATAAGATCGAGCGAAAGACCCCATACCCTGGCCCGTAGTGACGCGAGAGGGCACGCCTTTGATGCCTGCCCTTGGTGCTCGGTTCATGGGCAACGTAGAGGACGCGCTCTTTGTTGCTGGGCGGAAGGCTACACATCCGGTGGCAGAACTCCACGTTCTGCGCATGCTGGATACCCTCATAATGGAAGAGGCCAATATGGTCACGTGGGGTGCACCAAGTACCTTAGGCAAAGACAGGCAAGAGCAAGAGGCGAATTCGATGAGGTGAGGTTGACGACTTTGTTCAATCTCGAATTTCGGGAAACAGCGACCCACATTGACATACTTGGCGTACAAGGCTGCAGATTGCCCACCCTATACACGCTCCTAGGTCAAATGCACTAGTTCGTAAGAGGTTAGTAGCTGCAAGCGGGCGCTAATCGATCACGTTGTGAACTTTGTGTACTCAGCTGACAGCGCCTCGGTCGACACGCGTCGTTTGGCAGCGCGCCCCATGTCAGACAGTCGGAAAGAGCAAGAAATCACCTGCAATGCCCCGGATTGCAACGACCAGCCCGGCCATGATGGTAAAAATAGCGGATTCGGGGCTTTGTGGGCCTGGAACTTGAAGCGTGCCTCGGCAACTTCCCCAGAATCCCCCCTTCTACGGCAGAACACGCTAGTCCTAAACGGGATGGTCGGGCTGACTGATGGCTTCCCCCCAGATGGCTGGGCCTCGGCATGTGAGAGCGTCGAACCCTCCATCTCGCCTACAATCCTAACTTAGGGATCCCATTGTCATCCCAACGCCCCAGGCTCTTCTTCCTCTTTATTCCTCACACATCCTCACCTTCTCGAAGATTGACGAACCTCACTCTTTCTTTTCATATTCCCTACGCTCTTCCAATCTTCCACACACACCACCGTCGCAATGGCCTCCCCACGTATGTACTTGATTCCCTATTCCAAGGGCTCCCTCCCGTCTGGCGACGCTTGCGAGAGGGAGCGGCCACGAGAGAACGTCTGACCATTGCTAATGCCGCGTCTGCAGAGAAGATCCGTACCCCCATCACCGAGATGTTCGGCATCAAGCACCCCGTGCTTCTGGCCGGCATGAACGTCGCTGCTGGCCCCAAGCTCGCCGCCGCCGTCACCAACGCCGGCGGTCTTGGTGTCATTGGCGGTGTCGGCTACACGCCCGACATGCTCAGGGAGCAGATCGCCGAGCTCAAGGAGCACCTCGACGACAAGAACGGCCCGTTTGGCGTCGACCTGCTTCTCCCCCAGGTCGGCGGCTCGGCCCGCAAGACCAACTACGACTACACAAAGGGCAAGCTCAACGAGCTCGTCGACATTGTCATTGAGTCGGGCGCCAAGGTCTTCGTCTCGGCCGTCGGCGTGCCCACCAAGGAGGTCGTCGAGAAGCTGCACAAGAACGGCGTGCTCTACATGAACATGATCGGCCACGTCAAGCACGTCCAAAAGTGCCTCGACCTCGGCGTCGACATTATCTGCGCCCAGGGCGGCGAGGGTGGTGGCCACACTGGTGACATCCCCACCACCGTCCTCATCCCCGCCGTCGTCGAGAAGTGCAAGAATGCCAAGTCGCCCGTGACCGGCGGACCCGTCCAGGTCGTCGCCGCTGGCGGCATCCACAACGGCCAGCTCCTCGCCGCGTCGCTCATGATGGGCGCCGGCGCCGTCTGGGTCGGCACCCGCTTCATCCTCACCGACGAGGCTGGCGCGCCCAAGTCGCACAAGGACGCCGTCCGCACCGCCGGGCACGACGACAACGTGCGCACCATCATCTTCACCGGACGCCCCATGCGCGTCCGCAACAACGACTACATCAACGACTGGGAGACCAACCGCACCGCCGAGATGAAGGAGCTCGCCGCCAAGGGTGTCATCCCCTACGAGGCCGACCTCGACAAGGTCATGGGCGGCGATGACGACGCCAAGAAGCCCAGCTTGACGGACACCGGCAGTGAGGACGACGACGAGGACGACCCTCTCGAGAAGTTCCGCCCCTTCCTCATGGGCAAGTGCGCCGCTGTCGTCAACGAGCAAAAGCCGGCGCGCGCCGTGGTGGACGAGTTTGTCAACGATGCTGTGACCTGGATGCAAAAGGGCAGCAAGATGATTGCCAAGCTGTGAAGAGAGAGAGGCCGTTCAAGACGCGCTTGTTATATATATATCATGATGATTATGTAGATGATGGGAACCTCGTTTCCCTTGAGTGTTGCTTTTTCATATACAGCATGCATGCAGTTCTAGCAATCAAGAGTGAGAGAATTGTCTATCCGCGTTACCATTCCAGCCTGTGCCTAACCAAACGCACGCGCGCGCGCGCGCAGACATCACATCATGTATATCGTCTACCCCCCTGAACACCTGCCCATGTAACAAAAACAAGTCGTCGAGAAAAGAGACCTCCCAGCAAAGTGTTTTGATTTTCTTCAGCAGCACATGGACAACGTATGAATGAAACCCGAGTCCCCCCCGACCCCCTTTTCAGCTGCCGAGGTATGACCGGATGGCGCCCTGCAGCTTCGTGGCCCCCTCGCCAACAATGTTGCTCAGGTTCTCGAGATCGTCGCCGGCCGTGATGCCAAAGCGGCGCACAAAGTCCTTGGCAGCGGTCTCGAGATCGCCATAGTCCTCGCCATCGTCCTCGTCCTCGGGTCGGCCAAAGTACGCGTTGGATGAGATGGATGTGGCGCCCTCGAAACCCTGCAGTCGCGTCTTGGCCTCGTTCTGTGCGTTGGAGTCAAAGGTGCCGCGACCAAAGTACTCGTCGGACGAGATGCCCTTCTGGGTGCCAAACTTGGAGCGAGCAAAGTTCTCGGATTCGTCTGATGGAAGAGTAGAGTTAGCAAAAATGAATACGTCAAAACATGTGCACAGATGGTTGGTTACCTTGAGTAGATGCCTTGACAGGTCCCACCGAGCCAAAGCCACCAGCGTTCTTCTTCGCCGCCGGCGCCGCAGCCTTTCCACCTCCAATCTGACCGAAACCGAGACGTCCAACGCTCATGCCCAGTCGCTCCACCTCGGCATTCGACTTTTGGCGGGTATGTGAGCTGGTCGTGGCAGCGGATGGGCTGACGGGCGTGGGCGACGCCAGGGGTGTGGCGCCCTTGCCCTCGTCGACCTTCTCCTCCTCGGCATTCGGGTCGTATCCGAGCTTCTCGATGCGCTCAGCCTCCTCCTTGGCCTTCTTCTCCGCCTCGTCAAAGTCGATGAGGTCGCTGGTGACCTTCTTGACGCCCAACTTGCTGGTGACCTTCTTCGCGCCCAGAACATTCGCCTTGCGAGGAGCGCCAGCGGTGCTTGTCTTGCGCAGAGCCGCGGAGGAAGTGATGCGCCCGGCGGCAGGCTTGGCGGCAGCTGCCTCGCCGGACTCGGTCTTGGCGAGCGGCGAGGTTGAGCGGGCGACGTCCTTGCCGTTGTTGGCGTTCAGGAAGGGCGACGGTGTTCGGCCGGTGGGTGTTGCCGTCCGCGAGATGGGGGGCGTGGGGCGCTTGATGGCCGGCTTATCCCAGGAGGAGAAGAAGTCGTCGTCGGGCTCGCCAGCAGGTGTACCGGCGGCCTCAGCGTCAGCGCCGTCAATGACAACCTCGCCAGGGTATCTAGGCAATCGTCAGTCATGTCGTATCCGAAATAAACGAACAAACTCACTCCTGGGCGTCCCTTGCAGCGCGCCTCTTGAGCTCGTCTTTGTACTTGGTCGCCGCATTGGATTGGTATTTCGTCTTGGGGTCCTTGCTGTTCAGGGCGGCTGTACCGCCATTCTGCTGGAAGAATTTGGTGGCAGACTCATTGCCGCCGACCTTCATCACGCGAAGTTGATCCCATTGCCACTCTGTCCTTTGTCAGCCAATGCCCATATGCAAGCGCTGTTGACTCCCTGGGGTGGCCAATACGTACGATCGAGGTTTGTGGAGCGGACAAAGGAGATGTGCACACCGAGGTTGCGGTGGTTCGAGGAGCAGTCGAGGCAGAGATAGATGCCAAAGGGTACGGACGTCCATGTAGGGTTCTTCTGGCCGCAGTCAAAGCAGATCTAGGGAGGCGCGCGGTGAGCGATGTTCAGGGCCAGCGGTATGCGCGGAAAGATAAATACCTTGTTTGCCGGCTTGGTCTTCAGCTTGTCGAAGATCTTGAGCGACTGCTGCTTGGACGCGAGGGCAGCCATGGTGGGGATAGTAGAGCACCGACGGACTGCGACAGCGATGATCGTTCGAGGTAGAGCAGGTCTGGGCGAGGTAAGGAAAGTGTCGTCCTGCGCGCGCGAATGTGGACTCGTGTGCGGAGCGTTCAGGAGACGGTCTCGCCCAAGCGTCGTTGGGTGAAGTGGCATGTATTATCGCGCTAGTCCCGATTGAGGGCGCAACGACTCCACCTTGTTGGTTCTGCCGAGGGCGGTGATAACTGAGCAGACTGACTGAAGCTGCTGATGCTTCACACAAGAGCGCAAAGCCAAATCCCCATCGCTCATAGCACCTATTTCCCTCGAACATATCGCCAGCGCTAGGACTATACGGGTCCTTGAACGATGGCTGTCGGCCTGCGACCAGGATGAAGCCCTCCACGTCAGTTTTGGCCATCAGGCCCTCCTCAACTACAATCGCAACCGCACCAGCGATCCGACCTTTTCTCTGCGCACGACAGTATGCGACCCAGAACAGCTTAGGCACCACAGCCCAGCCCGGTCCTCGACGACGCAAGGTCACAGCCTTCAACGATGATGGCCGCGTGCCATGGAATCAGCTCTCAGCGGGGGAGAAGACAGCTCGCGCGACACAGCAGAGCTTCAACTTTGGCCTGGTCATTGTGGGAATTGTGTTGACGGTGGGTGCTAAAACGTGGACGAAATCATCAATACCCAGGCTGACGCAGAGTTAGGGTGGTGTCACTTATTTCTTGTGGTCAGACGTCTTCTCACCAGACGGCAAGACCGCACAGTTCAACCGCGCAGTCGACAAGATTCGCGAAGACGCCCGCTGTCTCGAGATTCTCGGTCGCGGTAAGAAAATATCTGCACATGGAGACGAGACATTCAACAGTTGGCGAAGAGCGCGACCAGTGTCGTGAGTCTACTATAACTTGGCCAAGCAGCTTGAAGATGCTAACATGCGGCGCCCCAGGTCGATGAACAGGCAGGACCCAGACGGGACGGAGCATCTCCTGATGCACTTCTACGTAATGCCAGCCTCTCCGTGGTCGTTCGAGTGCGAAAACTGACATTAGCACAGGTACAAGGTCCCAAGGACAACGGAACGGTCCGACTACACATGTTCAAACGCCCCGACATGAGCGAGTTCGAGTACAAATATCTCTTCCTCGACGTAAAGGGACATGAAAGGATATACTTGGAAAAGCAGGACGAGTCCAAGGTGAAGGGCAAGAAGCAACTGAGCTTCTTTGGCATCAAATGGTAGGGAGCTCAAAAGTCGCTGGCCTCTTCATGGTATGAACCTTCCCTCAACGATCAGGCTGTAAGATAGTGTACATGGGTATGTGTAGAATAGGAGCGCTCGGCTTGTGCGCTCGGATCGAACAAGGACGAGGGCATGATCGCATGGTCAAGGGAGTCCAACATTTGTGGAATAAATGGAAGTGCAACGGGATCCTCTCATGCCTTCAAAGCCGCATCTCAAGGCAACACTTCCGACAGCCACCGGCGACATGCCACAACTTTGCTGAGAACGATTGCACTTGTCCGCCAGGACATTGCGGCGCTGGCACATGCTTCTGCCCAATTGCGTCTTCATTCATCATGGTCCGGCCGTGTGACGGAATGTTACTGGCATAATCCTCCCTCGTATTTTGTTCTCACTACGGCGTCCCTTTCACCATCTACGCCCACCATCACGAGCTGTTTGCCCTCTCGTGATGTAATTCTGCTCAAATCAACCACGCACGCCCAGCACGTCAACCACCCGTTCTGCGATACACGCCATTATCGGAAAAAATGCCTTGGCAGTCTTCGGCCCGAACATCCTGACATATGCACGTTGGGGGTAGGTAGCTGTGGTCCTGGACGCGGGGTTCGGTTGAAGCCAGGCACGGCCGGGGAAAAGGCGCACCCCATGTACGCCATATGAAAAGCAAGCACGAATGGAGATTCAGGTACCGAGGGGATCGGCCGGCTGAAGTGTATCAAAGTGCGATTGCGATCCTGGACTGGCTCGAGAAGGGTCTCTCCGAGGACGCAATGGAACCTCGGGGAACAGGCAACGCGCGTCCGCTAGAAAATTGGCTTTTGGCGGCTCGGAATGAAACGCTGCACCTGCAGTACACTGCGGCAAAGGCCATTCAGGCCGTTGGGATAAAGAGTCGTAATGGACGGCCAAATGCTCGGTCAGGGTGTGAATGCAGGACGCTTCTCGATGAGATCGATAGGGGTGCCCCTGAGCTCAACATGATCCGACTGGTCCAGAGGTGGTTTCGGAAGGTACCTACTCGAAGAGCACATGCGCGTCCCAAAGTCAGTCTATTCTTGTAACGGCCTCCGCTCCCTGATAAGGGATTTGATTGACCACGAGGGATTGACTTTGCGGTAACGCGCTTAGCCTTTGAAGTGGCGCGGTGCCTGATTTGAGCCAGCCTCGTCCGGTTCGGCGGTGGAATCCAGACAAGCCACCTCCGTATTCAAACCGGCGCCAGGAATCAGCTCGTTTCAAGATCAGTCCAAGTGCTCATTTTCAGAGGCAAGGTTCACACATCCGAGCGGCCCGATCGTCGATGGACCCTGGTGTTGATGCGTGCAGCAAGCCAGAATCTTGACGTAGCCAAGACCGGGCAAGGATTTACACCAAAGTGAGTTCCAGCTTCGAGACAGGCGGGTGTGATCACCGAGCCTGTGTGGGAGATGCGATATGGTTGCGTTGCGTTGCAGACTGGCAGTGTTGCATGTAGTACCGGTACGTGCGTTCGATGAGCCCCTACCGAACTAACAGAAGTAGCCTACCTTCCAACAACGGGTCTGCTACCCGATATCAGTCAATCTGGGATGTGAAAGAACTCCAAGCAAAGACGCGGGCTGCGGCCTTACTGACTCCAAACGAGCAGTCATAAGCGTGACCAAACGGCGCAACAGTGATCGTACCAAGTGGTGTTGACCACTTGATTCTCTTGAATGCCGCGGCCACATAGTAGGTCGCAACCAGAGCACATGCTCTTTATCAGAGGCCGGCGTTTGTGTAGTAGGGAGAAGGTAGCGGTCAAGCCGCCTCGCAGAAAACATGATGCAGCCATTCCCAGCCCTGTCTCTGCATTGCTCTGTGTCTCGACACCATCAAGTGCCCCTAGAAGCCATCAATTCTTCCCAATAGTGTGATACTTGCAGCCTCTCCCGCGTCTGCGTACAGATGCAAGGAAACATCGCACCGTCCAATGTCTCAAGCTGGCATGTCCGGTGAGGCCACATTTAGCGAGATAACCGATCTGAGTGTGTGGGCGGCACGATATGCAGTAGCCAGCCGAAGTTGTTGTAACACCACTCTATAGCTATGCACATCCTGCATACCGGTTAACAAACCTAGAGTAGACAAAAGGGCTCGTGTGGTTGCGTTCCGAGGCAGATAGCAGTGCACTATTACTGCTCAAGCATGGAGTTATCGGCTCGGCTGCTGTCCTCGATGGACGAGATGGCATCCGCAGTGCTGGATCGGACATGTTGAGCAGGTTTCCGTGTCGAGGCCTTCGTCATCTCTCGGGGGCCAACCTCATGTGGAAGAAAGACTAACGTTAGAAGGCCGGTCTCGTTCTTCGAGTTGAGCCACGTGTGCTGATAGTGCCTGGGAGCTTTCCGATGTGTTGGTCCTCCCCATGGGAATGGACACAGTAACAGCGCTACCAGCAGCGGCAGCCATGGCTCTCGTCAGCCAAGCTCAGGCACCAGCTAAACAGCCAACGGCAGCCTGTTGTGGGAGCCCGACAGGACCACGTTGTGTTTCCTGGGCGAAGAGCAGCAGGCTGCCAGGATTCGGCGCGCAAATACGGGCTCCTTGCAGCGGGTCAGCAGCCATCCATTGACGGCAGTGCAGGCAATCTTGTCACGCCCAGCCGTGTTTGACTGACGGCCGCGTCTCGTGTCTGTGGTAGGCGCGCGTAAAGGACGTGGACGGAGACGGCTGTCAAACTTTTTTGCCCCGTTGTGTGCTGTAACTGGGAGGCCACTCGGCCCAGACAGCCCTGAAACTTCGATGCGCAGGCAGGTGATGATGATCACGCAAGACTTGGGGAAGCCAAGCTTTCGCGGGATGACTTCATCGCTCCTCCTCCAGGCTCAAGAAGGAAAGGGCAAGCGTTATCGACGACCCCAGGGCAGGGGCGCCCCTTCCCCACAAAGCAAAGAAAATCCCACGGGCACACCCCCCTCCCCCAGCCTCCAATGGGAAGGATCCTTGTCCTGGGCCGTGAAAATCTCTGTCAACGACAGCGGCGGGGTTTTCCTGAGTAGGAATTTGCCTGTCTTTATCGTCATCCGGAGGCCTCGGGATGTCTGTATTGAGGAATCCGGCGGGTGGGCCGATGATGATAGCACGGGGCATGAAGAGGAGCTTTGCGAGTCGTGACTGGGGATGGCTGCTTGGGACGGAACAGCGATAAGGGGACCCGTCATGCGGTGGTACGTACAAGTAAAATGCTGCTGTGCATTGAGTGCTAATATCAGTACTTCCAAAGTCCTTATCGGCGCGTTGCTGCCAAAAGGGCACCATGCCACCATCCCTGGTTGATGCAGTCGCTCTTTTGGGCACCGCGGCGGCGCGACCAAGTTCACTAAAGTTAGTCTAGATCGCATAGTGCTCTGGCTTGAGCTTGCTTGTGGCTGCTTGCAACCGCCCGTCATCAGAGCAGGATTTTCCGCTCGGTGTTGATGACTGGTACACTGAATATTAGCCCTTCCCCAGAGTCGACGGACGTCCGCCGAGATTGAGTGCAAGTGCGAGTCACGGGGAGTTGTTAACCCCACACCCCACATTCTTTCTCCATTCAGCCAATTCCAACGACCCATCTGGCCTCAGCTTCCTCACTGGCATGAATGTCTCCAGGAGCAATCTGCGTACTCCGTAGTGCTGCTACCTCAACGATGTGCGGCGCTAGATTGATGATCAGTCCACTTTGGCCTCATGCTTTGCGAGACAGCGCTCGGCAGTCATTCGGCAGCGAGCTTCCTCCCGCGGGGAGACCTGCTGGCTTCTCATCTCCCCGGAGTCTACTGATCAGGCCAGTGAGTCGCATAAGGTTCCGAGCATTGCCGATCAATGCTGACGCGTTGTACTCCGAGACCTCGCACCGACGGATGTGAATATCATCATCGTCCAAAGTGCAAACACAGTCTCTTACCCGGTTATTAGCCTTTCCTTTCCCCCCTCAACACTGGCATGTGCCCAAAAACAGGCATCCAGACGAAAAGCCACCCCCACTCAACGAGCATGATGATCGACTGCCCGCCCACCCCTTTGTTGACAAACGGCAAAGCCACAAAACCGTAACTCGCAGCGCAAATGTGCCACACGCAACATCTCATTAGTACCTTATGCACTTCGCATCACACACAGGCGGTGAAGAGGACACGTCCTCGTCCAGAGAGAAGAGTGAAGAGACGTTGGAATCACGTAAAAACAGGCCACCACCGTCGGCCCAGACATGTCATTGCATCACCAACGCCCCCCTCCTTTTTGCTTTATTTTTTCCCCAGAATTACTCATGACAGTCAGTTTTTTTATGCCCACTCATATGACAAAAGGTCCAGAACCCCCTCCCTCGCAACTGTAATGAATCCTCATTTGTTGTGGCTTTCCGATGGGCGACAAGCTTCGTTACATCGATCACCCTGGGCGGGAGGGAGATCCAATGAATGTCTCTTATTGAGCCTGTAGGGCAGCCCGTTTCACATGCTATCTGACACGCATAGCACTGCCCGCCGCAGCATAGGCCCTCACTGTTCTGCTCAGCTCAAGCCAGGCGCCTATACATGACACCTCAGTTCTTTGTCTGTCCACCCTTGCGCCCCGTGGCCACAAAGGTGCCGTGTCGCCCATCGTGACGCGCGTAGCCTGGGCAGATGCAGCAGTGCCTTTTTTTTTTTACTTTCTTTTCATGTTTCACACACGCCTTTCAGCTCGTAACGGAGACGCAAGGCTGACGTGAGTACACGCCAATTTCAGGCAATGCAACCCCATGGGAAAATCTGTGGGGGAGGAAGGGAGAGGGAGGGGGCCACCGGGAAGGCAAAATGTCTGGATACGTACAGTAGAGGCGCTTGTGCATTCCGACCGTTGCGCGTCACCGCATATCTCCTGAAGAATGCAGTTTTCTCAAAGCTAATGTAGCCGGCGGCCAGTCGACTTGTTGGTGGGGGATGAAGCGACCACCTTCTTGTCCTGGTGATGCTAAGACAGTCGTGACCGGGGAGAAATGGGGACACGTGTGAGTCTGATCAAAGATCACGGGCGCCACAATCCGTGGGGTGGAAAAGCTTGTGCAGCTGGTAGTGTGCAGTGTGTGAGTCACAACAGGCTCAAGTACGGAGCATTCATCTGAGGCCTTGGCTGTGGAAAATCAAGAGGAAATTTTGGTACTAGATAGGTTTGATTATCTGCTAAAAGCATGTACCTTCTTCAGTGAAGTGGTGAATCTCTATAAGGCCGCCTGGCCGCTTAATACAAAATAACAAAAAAAGTCGAGAACCCGAGCCAGCTTGGACCCGTTGCAGAGCTCCTGCGCTGGATGTATGCCATGCAAAACGCCAAATATCCCTTGCCTCCCTTCTATGCCCATAGTCTATAGACCAACGTTGTTGGTGTGGTGTGTGCGTGTGTGGTATGTCATTAAAGTCGTAGCGTCTGCCTCGCAATGTCGCCTCATTGCCCTCGCTTCAGGAGCTCATCGCCCGCTCTTCACAGACGATCCATCAAGTCACCTCCCGCCAGGCTGGCTGTCGCAGAACTCCGTCCACTGTGGGTGAAGCCAGTGTCGTTCATCATGTCGTGCACAGCCACTTTAGGAACAGGTAGCTTCCTCTGGCTTCCATCTGGCCGACTTAGAATATCAGTCAGAGAGATGCCGTTGCTCCTGGGAGGGTTGCCATGGGGCGGGCCATGAGGACCGTGGAACTGCGCGTTGGAGTCAAAGGTAGGCTCCATGGGTGCCAGAGCAGGCGTGGTGTGATGCAGAGAGAGGCTCCTGAGACCGGGCAGATCGTACGTCGTGTGACCAAGCGGTCGCAGACGGGGAGAGTGAGCGGGTGTAGCGATAGGTGTGTGATCAGGAGTCGGCGAGAGCGAGTCGTGAGAGAATGTGGGTGAGGAGGGCGCCGTGGAGTTGGGTGAGTTGGGCCTTGACCGCTTGATGTTGCGGAGAGCACCGTTGTAATGCTCATCGTGATGCTCGTCGTTGCTGTGCGATCTCGACATGGAGTACGCGGAAAGACCGCGCGGCGCGTGAGACTGGTAGGGGTGATGCCTGGGAGGCGCGTGGTGGGCAGGCCCGTGGCTCTGGTGAAGCGTCTGGGCGGCCTTGGCCAGCATGTCAATGTCGCCAGAGCGGTGCACGTTGGGCTGCGGCAGAGCAAACGCAGCGTACGAGTGCGGTGGGGACACATTAGGGGACGACAGAGCTGAGGAGGGGGCTGAGCGGATATTTTTGGGGGCTGGCGGCGGTGCCATCATGCCATCGTGTCCCATGTTTGCCGCCATCGCTTGCTGCTGCCCTTGCACCTGCTGCTGCCCCTTGTTCCCACGTCTCGAGTTAGGGTTGTTGTGTATCCTCGAGTGCCGAGTCAGCTCGTCACTGCGAGAGAACTTTTTGCTGCATCCTGGGAACTGGCACGCATGTGGCTTCTCTCCGGTGTGTGTGCGGATGTGCCTGGTCTGATGCTCCAAGCGGTGGAAGGCCTTGTCGCAAAGCGGGCACTTGTAGGGCCGGGGGAGCTCTCCAGTGGTTTCGCTGTTCTGTGCGCCAGGCAAGGGCCCGTTGGGCTTGATCACGGGGACAGCGGCGGCGGTGGCCATATCACATGCAGCCTGTTGGCCGTTGTTGTTTGTATCCTCCACGTTGTCGGGGTTGAGTAGCCGCGAAACGTCGACGGCTGACTGTGATCGTTGCATGTGATCTTCACCTGCTGCGCAGATGAGGGATATTCGAATTGGCAGACCAGAAGCCACGGGTAGAGGCGGTCGTGGATGGTCGGGGTGTTGGTGGTTGCCGGTCTTGTTGATCAAGAGATCGTTTTGCCGTTCAATGCTGGGGAAGCTGGGGAGGTGCCGTGCTGTCAAAAGCTGGAGTAAACAAGATTCGTAGAAGGAAGGAGTGTGAAGGAAGACTGGGGGAGACAGATGGTTTAAAAAGCGTAGGAGCCTTCGGCCGGGGTCGGTAAATGGAACCATGGATCCTCAGAAGGGGGGGCGTGCGGCTTGCGAGGCGCGGTTTGGGGAACATGTGCCCTGGACGGGCGCTGAGGGAGCAGATTCGGGCATTGGAGAGACTGGGCGTGCAGAAAATTTTGGACGCGATGGTGGGGTAGCTGTAGCACCTGGAGAAAAGCCTCTTGAAAGGCCTGTGGGGGGTGTCTCGAGGGGCCAGTCATTGAGTGGGGTTGCATGTGGAGGGCGAGGCACAGGGAAGGTGCGCACCACCGAGAAAGAGTCGGAAAAGGAAGGCTGCTCAGTAAATTTTGGGCACGTCAAGGCGTCACCTCCTCCACTGGCAGGCTGGCCAGTACTGGCTATCTTGCTGTGATTATTTTTCGCGTCTTGTTAACGCCGACGGCAGACATGAGCTTTTCACAAGTCGTTCAATCTATTTCAAGACTCATGTCACTGCTGCTGCTACGCTGTCTACGCTGCCTCCATACAGCCGGCGTTACAGGTGACGACAAAGGAAACTGACAGTTGATAGATTGCGGAGGAGAGGTGTGGGCAGGTCCAGCGATAAGGCAGGAGCCAATTCAGCCAAAATTCAAGTCAGATCATCTCTCTGGGGAAACCTCTTCCCAGCCAGATACCGTCCGCGTCCGCCTCGGAGAAGAGAGCCGACGCTCTCATTGGGTCTCGGCCCGGCGAGCTTCGCTCACCTTTCACCCTTTTCAGCAGCCAAGCAAGATATGATGGTCACCACTCTCACTCCATGGACCACGATCCTACAGGACCTACCTACACGCGCACAGACAAAATTGCCGGGTGAGCTCTTTGCCTGTCTGTCACTGCGGACAAATTTGCGCTCGGCCAAATCAGCGACAGGCTAGGTTAGTCATTGCATGCGCGGTTATTGTGTCTTGCCGTACAAGTGCCTAAACCAGCGAACGTGTGCGCTCTTGGCTGGCTGAGAGCGTCCAGCCGGCTCACCGGGCGATTGTACCCCACAGGAGTGTACGTACGTATTGTGCCAAGGGATGGAGAATGGACTGGACGCGAGGGCATCAAAGAGCCGCCGAGATACCCTGGAGGTCGGTCCAGGCACGGGCGCCGGCCCCCCCAAGGGCCCCCAGGCGCCTTCAATGGATCGGATTTGCTGTGAGATAAGCGGCTCAATCTGACTTGAGCGCATCCAGAGAGAGAGAGCCATCGCTCGATAGTCCCATTCCTTGTCCTTGATAGGTACATGACGGAGACTGTTGAAGCCACGGGCGCACAGCTGAGACCTGCAAGCCTGCCCCAGAATTGCTTTGCTGGCGCCGCCTTGGGGCTGGGGAATGCATGCCGCAAGTAATGATGAGGATGTTGCACAAACCGCCTCACTTCCCCTTCTTTTCTCGCCCTGCCTCAAAAGCATGGACCACTTCATTAACCACCTGTGCAAAGCAACAAAGACATGAGTGAGCACTCACGGCCGTGGGCAATAATAATAAGTACTACACCTGGGAGCGGTCCCCATCACTTGCCATGATTCATACGGCACTCACGGCATCCTCCACGAATCCAACAACCCTCCGCCCTCTTGGCCGACGTGCCGTCATGAGCGACCAGAAAAGGTTGACAACGTGCGGCACTCGCCAACCTTGAGAAGCTGTACGTACAAGCATGGAATAGTTGTATATTCTTTGTGCAGTGTGTGCATCATCACAGGCTTCGCCCGTTCAAGGGCTCTCAATGCCCCTGGATTGGGTTAGACCACTCACTCCTGCCACCTTTGCGCGCGCACACGCACGCAGACATTGCGACAACAGCGCGGTCATCTCGTTGCTCCGTGTTTACTCGTACGTAAGTACTCCGAGCACTTACGTAGAAAGAAGCCATCTCTGCCCCAGGTCGCACGCCATCTTGAGTAACAGTTTATTTTGCGTGGAGAGCCGAGTGATGATGTGATGGGCGCTTCTTGTGGGGGCTTCCCTGGGGGTGGCCAAGATGAGACAACTGATTGGACAGCATGACACTCTTTTTCTCTCGGGGCACAAACTTCCTGTCTCATTGTCTACGCATGATCACTGTTGCTTTCAATGTGGTGCCCAACTCCTTTCCGCCATCGCTCGTCGTTATCTCGTGATGGCGTCCTGAAAGACCACGAGGAGGAAGTGAGGTAGCATGTGATGGACGGACATGTGGGGGATCTGAGATAGGCTCCTGGGAGAGGGGTGCGCCATTGCCCACAGCGCGCCTCCGGGCTGTACTTGAGCTGTAGATAAGCGAGAGATACGCCTTGCCGCTCGTATTGGCCTCGTACGTACTCCGTACAAACAGGTAGACCAGGCCTTTTCCACATCTGGTCGTATCAGCTCCCCTTTCTAGAAACAAGCGCAAATGCCCCTATCTTCCAGGCCAGCTCCCCCTTTTGCTTACTTACTGCTGCCTCCACATGGACTGAGACTGATGCAGGACAATGACAAATGCGAGTCGTAGAGATTTGCTTCAGCTGCGGACCGAGGCCCTCAAGTCGCCATCCTGGAAGGAAACGCCGTGGGCCATTGCCAGTTGTGCTTGTATAATCCGCTTGTTGGTCCAGTGCGGTTGTGCGCGTCTGTGTTACTGGTTCTTTTGTGCTTGGTACTTGCCTTGGGCGGCTATACGGGATATCTTTCCACTCGTGCGTGTCACCCCGGACTTGGCCCCTTCCCCTCCCTCACCCCTTGACTCCAGATTTTCGCGGCTGCTGCTTAGCCGGCTGAGCTGACTCTGGCATGCGCTTTGCCCAGAAATGTCCTTGTGTATGGGCGTGGGGGTCTGCGCTGCACGTCCTGATAATCGTGCCGATCTTCCCACGGGCAGAGGGTAAAGGGGATCAGGATTCAGGACGACGAGATCCGGAGCAGCTGGCTGCATCTACAATTGGTGCGTTGGCGACCGTGGCACCAGTTGCTTCTAGTCTAGACTCCAGATTTGGGATGGTAGACACTTCTTTCTGGGGTAACAAGATCCCGCGGTTGATATGAGCCGCGAGCCTGCGGCACCAGGAGCAATCGATGACTACTATCGACAGATAGTCGCATCAACAAAGGGCCCTAGACGAGGTGATACCATGCGCCAATTGGCAACTGTCTCCATGGCTTTGGCGTGCTCTCTTGGCATAAAGTCGCCATATCTGCATACGTACGCTGAAGCCGCCTCCGGCTCACTGTGCATGCAAGCCAGCGCCCAGCTCAGATCGTACTTGGTACTGCTATCGTGAATCTGAGGGATGTCACACCTCCTCCGTGGTCAATAGCTCGTTTCGTCGCTTGCGAGTTGCGTCGCCCATTCTCGGCCAAATCTCATGTCCTCAGTCTGGCTCGCAGCTCCGCTTATTATCCCCCAGGGCGACAGACGCCCGGACCTGGGGTGCAGTCTTCCAGCACTGCCTCTTTTTGCTGTCGCACAATCCTCGGCTTTTCGCGCAGACACACGCCGAGACAGACATGATGGACCACGGACGTCCCGCCGCAGGCATCCTCGGTGGACGGTGACCCTGTGCTATCTTGTTGATTCTTTTTGGCTTCCCCCGGAATACTCCAACTGATAATAACCCGCCCCAGACTGGGCTTGTCGCACTGGACACACTCCCGTCATCAGAAAGTGGCTTGCTGGAGAGCAGTGTGATCGTCCGGGGTACCGATTGTGAAGCTGCATGTGAAAGTCAACGAATCGAGTGCTGAATGGCCTCTTCACGTTTCTTTCCCCCGCCGGCAATTGGCCGGGCCTCAGAGCTCCAGTTCACCATCTATGTATCAATTCCAATCCTGTTGTTTTTGGAAGTCTGGAACACCATCGATATCTTGCACTTAGCGTGGATGATAAGACGAGGCATGCATTCGCAGCAGCTGCGCAGCATGTGAAGCAGGGACCCGGGACCTGCAGTAGCCCTGTTCCGGCGTCCAGGACAGGACTCCAGACACCGTGTTTCGCCAGGAAGAACCTTTGCAGGCAACAAGGCGGCCGCCAAGCCACTGCATCACCTAGGAAGGTGTGCAACGTAACGGCGGGAATACCGCAATCAGTCGCATCCGCATCCGCCTCCAGGTTCTGCCCCGCGTTCTCGAGAGAATGTCATCACTCGGCCTTGCCGAAGGGGACCCTTTCCCGTGGAGTCCGCCTTGGATAATTCGGGGACGGGCTGTTCCCGACTCCCCAATAACATTGGCGGGCTGTTGACCGGACTGACCTCGGTGACAAGGCCCCGGCGGTACCTACGTATCAATTTAGTCCACTTTCTTCGCGTCAAGCCACCCCACGTGCAAGAGTCTGGAGGAGGCTGTTTTGCCACTCGCTCTCGCGCTCTCTCGCCTGTCGCGCCGAGAACGGTGTTGAAAGAAAGTCTCGGCGCCAGGGCGTGGCTTGAGCTTGACGGGCCTTTTGCGAGTCTGCGCCCGTCCAAGGGGCATGGCGCCTGTCCTCGAATGCGGAGACTGCCCTGATAGTGAATTAGTGATGGACTGATGGTGATAGCCGTCCACGCATCCGGGGTAGGCCTTGATAGAAGCTTTTTGGAAGCCCATGGAACGCTGGATGTAACCCCACCTTGCAAGTTGCAATACCGCATCTTGCAAGTTGCAATACCGCATCGGAGAAATTCCTGGGGAATGTAACTAGCACTCTTTGGTGGTGGTGGTGCACTGGTGGTGACAGGCTGCTGCTGCCCGTACCTGGCTGGGCCAAACTCTTGGAACCGTACAAGAAGCAAAGGGTTGCATCGTGGTCTGCATCACAGAACAACACCTCCGATGCCATGATCTTTTTGACTTGTCGCAACAACTGGCCCTCGATCAATTGACATTCGCGACATTCACTACGTCTGCGCTGTTCAGTCGCCCAGGATTCTCGATTTACCTTAGTCCTTGGTTGGGTGCGCAAGTTTACCTACTGGGAGCGGTGTTTGTCGCGCGGTACAGGCGGCTGTTCAAGAATAGTCGACGCTTCTGAGACAGCACAATCCACGGGAATGGCCCGGCCCTATCGTGATTGGTCTGCGAAAAGTCCAACTTGTTGATACCGGTCATACCAGTGCTCCACGGTCTCACAGGTCGCCTCATTATTATGTGCTCCCGCCCAAGACGAGCTTTTACTCCAATTCATGGACATTGGAGAACAATGCGCTCCCGGCTGGTCTGAGCAGCGTGGACGACCTTGCCCTGGTTCTCGCGCGGGCCGACTTTGTCCTCCACAAGCTTCGCGGGGCTCCAGATACGCAGACGTAACACAGTTCAGCGCAGTTGTGCCCAACCGATAGAGCCTCCCGCTCACATCAATGCGCTCAATCCAGCTGTCTCGAGACCGTTGGCGTCCGCTACAAAACGCTGACGACGAGCATCAAAATCTCAGCGGACAAAGCCCGCTTCAAGCCTAACCACGTCCCACTCGCATGAAATCGATGCAAGACAAGTCTCGATAGTGGAGATTCGCCAGTCGGGCCGTGGTGTTATCACCACCCTCCTAAGCCTCGATGATTGATAGTGGCTCCCCGAGTTTTTCCGGTGCGAGGGGAGTCCAAGGTCAGCTGGCTTTGGCATGGTATCGTAGACAGTCAGAATAAATAGTGCTGAGTTCCAGTGCCTGATGTCGTTTGTCTTCGCAACGACTCAGATAGAGCGTCAACTCTGCTATCTGTTTCCAACTCTGAAGTTCTGCTGGCCAAGCCACTGGGGTTTTGATCACCATTTGGTGGGGATCGCACTAGGAACTCCAAACCCCACCTGCAAACGGCGGGACACTCCAGCCTCGCTCGTCATGTTGGATTATAGAAAAATTGTCCTGCAAATGTTCAGCACTCGAACTAAAAGCGACCCTTCTGTTGCAAGAGAAGAAGAAAATTTGCGTCGCTCAGCCACTCGGGTCATCTGAGAACTGCCCCCAATGAGGAGCATGTATCCAACGATTCGTCCATCCTCATGACGTACGCTATAACTTGGGCTCACAGATGTCCAGTCTGCTGTGGCCGTCAAATCGAGGCTGATGGCATCATGGGGCTTAGACCCTTAGAATAATGGTGCTGGCAAGTCCGCTCTCCTCAGGGGCCCTCGATACGTAATTATAGCACCGCCGCTAGTTGTTGATGCCTCGACCCAGGGCCAGAATCGAGTACGATCTAGGGCTTGCGTGATAATCCCACGACGCTTCCCCGCAGATATGGACAGGCTTCGGCGCTTTGCTGGAGACAATGCACCTGAAGATAGTCGCGAGACTATGCGTATGGCCTAGGCAGATCCGATCTGCTGCGTGCCGGCACGAGTCAGGGTGACCAGATCTGCGCCAAAGGCGCGCGACGATGATTTTCGGGGGCGTCACTCCTATCGTCGATGGCGGGTCGAAGGGATAGGGGAGGCTGTCGTGCGGCTGGTCGCTCGACACCTCGACGCCTTCAATGTGTGAATCGTAGCCAACGAAAGCAGCAAGAACATCGCGCTGAGGAGACGTAGAAGTGAGGAGAATGGATTAGTGACGCGGAGTCACGTGCAATCGTGGGATGGCATAATCCAGCCCCACCACAATCGCGACTCGGGGCAGCTGCCAGCAACTTCGTGATCAGCTGAGGGCATAGTCTTGAGTGGTGCGGTACTCGCAGAACCAACATGGACTATGGATTATCATGCTGTGCATGGCCATGATGTCGCCAGTTTTGACGTCCCCAGCTCCCGTAAGTCCCTCGTACCTTAGCGAACAGAACATCCGCCAATGCTGCGATAGATCGCCTCCCAACAGTGAGTGCGTCAGCGGCACTCGAAGAGCTTGTCGAGGGTCATGCGACGCATATATCAACAGGCATTGGTGCCCTAGACAGATTGCTTGCTGCAGAGGATCTCGCGCCGGCCGATCCTACGACCACGCGTGGCGGGATCAAGAGAGGCCAGGTCACCGAGATCTGGGGGCCTCCAGGATCAGGCAAGGTTGCTCTCTCGTACGTGCAACCGACTTCTCATGCCACGTCAACACTGCTGATGTAGATCCAGTCTACAGCTAGCTGCGAATGCTATCAAAGATAATCAAGACGTTGTGTGGCTAGGTCAGTAGCGTGGGCTCATGACCAGCATCGGGCCATATGCTGACTCCGTATAGACTGCTTCCAGGACATTTCCTTGAGCCGCTTGAGAGATGTCTTGGAACACCACGACGAAGATCCATCAAGTCCATCTACTCGAAAGCCTCCTGGTGCTGGGTCAGGCTTGGATCACTTTGCCCATTACAAATGCTTGACGTTGCCGCACTTCATTGCATTGATATCCAGACCAACGACAAAAGCTCTTCCAGAATCTACCAGCCTCGTCGTCATCAGTTCAATAGCAGTGCTGATAAACTCGGCGCTGCCAAAGGCGCAAGATGGAAGGTTTCAGGCCAAGTTGAATCGAGGTACGTCTTGTTGAGCCGACCCCTGAAGTCGTGGCTAACCATCCTCAGGATCAACGCCCACTGCCAAGCGACGTCAAGCACTACAGAGCATCATGAAGTCGCTCCAAACCTTGGCCTCCACCAGGAGTTGCGCCGTTGTCGTCCTCTCCCAGTGCTCGACCAAGATGCAAAGCGAGCATGGAGCGACTCTTGTACCCAGTATCAATGGCAGTCTTTGGGATCAAGGGGTCTCAACACGCCTAGCTCTCTTCCGAGATTGGCATTGGAAGGAGAACAAGCCAGTACCGATATGCTTGGTGGGAGTTCAGAAGCTCGACGGCAAATCACTGCAAGACTCCTCCGGGAAGATCACCGCCTTCGAGATTACCAATGTACGTACCAACATTAGGTTTATGAGCCAGCTGGTCTAACAACGCACAGGGCGGTCTCACTGGTCTCCAACACGATGGGGATTATCTGCTAGATACAACCACAACGGCGATGGAACAGACGCGAATGAAACGCAAGATAGCTGACACGGGCTTTGAGGTGCCTGACAGCGAAGACGACGACTACGGCTGGGCAGAAGATGACGAGGCTGCAATGCCTCCGCCGCCCTCGCAATGGCAAGGCAGTGAGGATGTCATCCTTGGTCACGAGATAGGTCAGAGCGACGACGACAACAGTATCGAAAACGAAGAAGACGAAGTCGGTGTTGCGAGACCGAATTCCCCGAATTCAGGGACGCAACGCCGCTGAAGGACCGAGCAGCAGGAGATCTTCAATCAGGACCTGCATTGACAGCTTCGATTCTTCCAGGCTTGGAGTTGACGCCCACCATTCCCCACGTTTTCGAAGATTTCGCTGCCGGATTGTCGCTCTGGGAGCAAATTTGCGCTGCCAACATGTCGATCGGCCGAATGTCGGTCTGACAAAAATATGCCCGACGGTGGAGCTTCTCCGACACGATTCATCATTCCACCGCGAAAAAGCTTAGACTGGTCCACATCGTCATCGACAGACGCATGCCTCGTCGACGATTGCGGACCTTAAAAATAGACAAGCTCTTACAAAATGGCACCATTGGCGGCGCACATCTGCCATTGCGGTTATATCCCCGACAAGGAGAATTTCTCGCGCCCACCCGTCACGAATTTCAAAGTATGACTCGACAGAGGAGTCCACTCCAGCATCGCGTCCCTTGGTGCGGTCTGCAACTGCAGGTCAGCTAAGACGCGCGGTCCAGTGCCGGGCCACCGTTGACGATCAATTCCTATCTTCTTTGTAGGCATTGCGCTAGAAGGTCGCGTATCGAACGCATCGCCGTAGCTCCATACTGTATCGAGAGTCTTGATCGTGTGCATGATCTCCCGGCACCAGTGCCGAAGCAAACGGCCCGTTCTTAGGACCAGCGAGGCGCCAAGCCCGGCACCTTACAAGGCTTCTTCATTTGCGTTGGGGACCTTGTTGAGTGTTTGCGAGCCTCGATGCGTCTTGTTGCAGTGTGCCTCCGTACGGGCGAGCGGATGCAGACGTCTGCTAACGACACTCCATATTGCACCCTTAAGATCGATAGCGTGAGTGCATCATGGATCAACTGGCAGTACATGTATGAATCAGACATTATGAGGTTGAGAGTATGTTCTTATAGTGATGTTCATTGAATGTCCAGCTGTGATGATGTTGGGTTCAACACTACTTCACTGGGGAGTATCTGGTCTCGGTGCGGAACTCATTCATGACGACGAGAACCACGAAACTCTAGTAGACTGATGTGATCTGACTTATTACAAGTCATTCAAATAGCTAACTCTAACTGTAGCAAGAACTGCTAGTTCTCTGATGAAATACACATCGTTATAAGGCACAGACAATTTGATGACGCGCAGCCACTTTCTTGGACCGGCAAAATTTAAAACAGAAGAAATGATTCAAAGTGAAATATTCAGTACAGGTTATAAATGAAGCGCAAGTGTTCAAGTTCCATATAATCTTTGAATTTCGTGATCAGAGTCGTAGATTGATGCTCAGTATAGGGTACTTCAAACGACCCGTTGACCTTCAACTAGCTCTAGGGCCTCACAACGCGCCAAGTGTCACCAACTCGGCCAGGCTGATGCTCACTGCATTGCCAAGAAAACAATGTCGTGAATCAGAACTCATTTTACCCTTATCATTGTATTTTAAAGAGTACCTTGGCAGGAATTACTGTCAATCTGGTCTGGTTTGTGGGGAGTCTGGCAATGATGATGATGTAAGCTGTCTCTACCAATGAGAACTCAGGCGCCCAGCACCTTCCGATCCTCATTTGAGATGACGAGTGAGAACTTCACCAGCTTCACGCGACCGTTTGCTGTGCATTTCATCCAGCATCACCCAATGACCATCGGACATCACCGCTAGTTAATGAATTATATTCAGAAAGCCCCAGCGAGTGAGTGCGCCGTCTTTGGACAAAGAAGATCGATCGACGTGGCGCTGAAGCCAGCATCTTTGTGAGGAGGTCGTGATCATGTCTGAGGTAAGAGACGAATCGCCGCGCGATGCGAAAACACATCATCAACTTATGTCAAAAGCCCTGGGCCTTCACTCCTGAGATGGCTACATGGCGCTCATGGATGGTTCGATGTCCACTGATTGCGATCTGCCTCTGGCCACATTCAGGTCTTGCCGCGCAACGACCGCCCCCCCTGGACATATACGCAGCAATTGTGAACTCTAGAGAGACTGACAATCAAAGGAGCAGGCAAACAGCGCCGAAGCGCTTCCTTCGCAGCCTTCAACAGAGCCATCGCCAGCATCAAATGGCAATGAAGCCCAAGCACCCCAGCAACAACCCAGCGAAGCCGAACCGCCCAGGCCCAAACCATTCTCATGGCTGTAAGTATGCAACTGCGTATATTCCACCTCAGTCGATTCTAATCGACCACAACAGCGACCCGCATCCTGAAATGGTCACCGTAGGCCTCGGCTCCAAAGACGCCACACAGTTCAATGTGCATCGAGACCTCCTCACTAGTCGAAGCGAATACTTCCGCAATGTTTTCGAAGAGCGTGAGCGCAAGGGCAACAAAAGCCAGCCTCTGTTTAATATGCCCGATACATCAGTGGAGGTATTCGGCCTGCTACAAAAATACCTGTATACCGACCAAGTGGCGGCGGACGCTGGGCCGCCGTCCTTTGAGAACCTGATCGAGCTGTGGAAGCTGAGCTACGTCCTCAAAATCGAAGGTCTAGGCGACAAGGCGCTGGAGGCGATGAAGGAGCAGAGACGGATATCACAGCAGATCCCATCGACACCACTGCTCATCTTGGTTTGGCGGGATTGCCCCCAAGGTTGCAAGATTCGCGAGCTCCTTCTCACATGGGCTGCCGAGTACATGCGATCTTCCGATTCGAAAGCCGAGTTTGCGCAATCTCTACCCAAGTCTGTTCTTGCGGAGCTCGTCGTCACGATGAGCACCTTTGACGACTCGCCTCTCCAAGATGTTTATCCCCCCACCGACATGCCAGCGCCGCCTCCACGAAAGAACGTTCACTATCTCGACTCGCTCAGTGACGAGGAGGCTTTGAACAGCCTCAAGCGCTCCCGTCGCGTAAGCAGCGGTCTCTCTGTGCCGGGTGCATTATCAGAGTCTAGGACGGCAGCCAACAGTCTCGGTCGGAACTCTCGGCCTTCGCTCAATGGGCAGATGCAGAAGGTCAAGCGACGGTCTAGCGCACACGTGTTGGGAGACAGGAACTACAGTACATCACAGAAGTTGGACTTCTGCGCAGATCTGCTAGCAAGGATGTTGTCTGGACCAGGTGGGCCTCGTCTCTTCAACAGAGTGATGGAAACACAAGCTAATTTTGGACAGGTTTCTGGACACGTCTTGTCGGACCCTTCAAAGAACCAGTCATGCCGGCAGAAGATGGCGTGCCGGACTATTTCGACAAGGTGAAGCGACCGATGGATCTTACCACCATCAAGATCAAGATGGATCGAAGAGAGTACGGAAACGAGGAAGAGTTCGTGGCCGACATGCGCCAAATTTTCGAGAACTGCTTTGCTTACTGGAAGCGTGACACCCCAATGTACCAGGCTGGGGAGAAGCTCCAGAAGACATTCGAGGAGAAGTACCGTGGCATGAACAAATGGATCTCCAAGATGGGAGGGGAAGAAGGCACTTGAATGACGTGGCGTTATTCTGCGAGGCTACTTTTCACGTACGGCTCCATGGGTCTCCTGACGGGCTCGTTATTGTTTGTTGTACCACTATCATTGTCTGTACCAACAGATTCTCGGAGATGAGGAGTTTTGCAAGTCTTTAGTGTCTGGGCCTCGGGTAGAAGCTTACAGCTCTGGAGACAGCTTAGTAAAAGTAATAAAGTGCATGCTTAGTATTCAGGCATGCATCACCACCACTATGTCGCGATAGGATAACCGATATTAATGGACACCAATGTCGATCTATGGCGAGGGCTGACTAGCAGGCATCGTGAGCACGAGGAAGATGCTTGTGGCAAAAAGGGAAATAAAAACAAATGCGTGATCTGGGAATCGAACCCAGGGCTCCCCGACGTTGCTCGGATGGCAACGGAGAATTTTACCACTAAACCAATCACGCTTTGATGAAGATTGACGTTCAAATTAAATTATATATAGGTTGCAATTTTCTCTCGACACGAAGACTGAACATGTTGGCCAAAAACACCGATAACACAACACGAATGCCTCCGCGGTCAAGTGCTAAGCATCCAGAAGAGGAGGCCCTGTGTACCGACGGCGCATCACAATGCCGTCGACCTGTTCCAGCAACTCGTAAACGGCCATCAACCACACCCTTTGGCAGCTTCCGCTCGCAAGCAGAGCGCGCTGACAAGATGCTGATGCCCCGTGACAATCTCCGCGTCACGGCGCGGTTACCATGATGCTGACAGTCTCACCATAAGTAGGCAAGACCCATTGCGGATCATTGCATAGATGGCGAGGCAGTCATCCACATGTAGTCACAATTTTCCGACTTCGGAACCTCGCGACTCACCCGAGGCACTAGTGAATCGTAAGGCCGACGCAAGCCTCGAAAGTGAAGTCTTCTTTGATCCCAAACTATACCCTCACCTCTGATACCTGTTCCTGATTCATTTATTTCATGGAACAGCCACAATGGCAGGCGAGAAGATTGTATTAATTCCCTGGGATGCCTCCAGTGATGAGCAGTACCAGCGCAGCATGTACGACCAACGCATTGCTTGTGGATGGCGTGCGGACGAACTGCCAGAGTGGAAAGAGAAGCAAATAAAAGGCATCAAGTTTCTGTACTGGGCTGTAAGATCCCTCCCCGTATCTCACAATGGGCACCGGGTGGATGCTGATTATTCAAGGTGATACGCGACGATTTTCCAGACAAGGAAAAGTTGCTACAGCGACATGTCCAGAAATATCCCACAGTGAGATTAACACAGCGACTAGCGGCGGTTTCTTACTGACTCGACGCCGGAAGGAAAGCAAGCCTATTATTGATACGGCGAGCGCAGTGGGAAGCACCGCAAGGGAACCAAGCGAGGAACCTTTCATCCCCATAGGACATATCGCTCTCGAACAATGCCCTGATCTGGATCAGAAGTTCGGCCATCCGTCGTCGACACTTTGGGTCAAGTCCCTCTACATATCATGGTATGTGCTACGGCCAGCCTCTTGTCAGGGTGAAGATACAATGAAGGGAACTTTCGCTCACAGCTGGATAGGATCTTGCAAGACGCAGGCTTCGGCCGCAGTGCCATGGCTCAGACCGAACGCATCGCTGCCGAAGCGCCTCATTTCGCAACGAACCTGGCACTTGACACCATGCTCGGCTCGTATCAGACATCTGAAACGCATTTGGCCCGCCTCTACGACCGCCGAGGCATTGTGCGGCCCAAGGTGCTGCGTTCCACAGAGTCATGGTATGCTCGACAAGGCTGGGTGCTCGTGCCCATGCCGGAGCCAGAATTCTATCCTTGGCACGCGGATGATGTCGAAAAAAACGTGCAGTTACCTGTGATAATGATGAAGAAGGACATCACGCGGTCATAGCGTACGAAGTACACAGTGTCCTGATAACAAGAAAAGCCCAAAGCTAGGCAAGCAAACCACTTATAGAGCATGACTCTTATCGAAACTCAAAGCCTTCATGCTTTCCAAAATTCTTTACAGTTGTCTAGTATTCGATGGCTGTCCACACGGACATATGGCCTCAGGAGCCCGAGATACAAAACTTCTGCTGCGAGTTGATGGGTCATTATAATGTGGCCTTAATTAGTGGCTTATGATCCAGGAGGAATAATATACCGGAGACAATGAGTCCTTGGACACTCAACGCTTCTCTGATGATGGTCCTATTCGATTGTGATGTGCAAAAAGAAGAGGGAGAAGCGTGCTAGCTGTAAAGGCTGAAATAAGCCGATCAGATCTCCATGCAGCACGGCAGACCGGAGTTGACAACATCGGTTCTATAGTGTAATGGTTAGCACGTGAGATTCTGATTCTCGAGATGAGGGTTCAATTCCCTCTAGGACCTGCCTTAGTATTTTTTTGCTTTTGACATCACTGAACGCAAGGGATTTATATTATTTTTGCACATGCGTTTACACCCTCGTCTTGATGTGGAATCGAATCACTTTGTTGCATATATACGGTCTCCTTGGAACATTGCGCTCCAGAAGAATCCTTCCGAGATACATGACCATGGCAATGCATAGCTTCTCACGCTACCAAGCCTGTTATGCTAGCTTGTCAGTCTGTGATGTAAAGCAAGCTCCGTGGAGCAATACGACGAATTCGAGGTGGTTAAGTTATACAACTTGATGGTGTTAAACAGTAGCGCGAGGACTTGAGGAGAAACGTGTCTACTGAAGACCATAGCTGATATGGCAAAACAAAAGGGATTGTCTCGATCATCAAGGGGTGTGCTTCACGAACTAGGGACAATGAATAGGATATGGCAAAGAAGAGGCCATGTCCTAGTCGTTGCACTTTGGAAGTGATCTTTGCTAGTGACCTAGGTTGTAAGAAGAATTACACGTTGAGGCTATCGGATATAGACTAGAATGACACAAGAAGACCGCAAAACGAGAGATGACAAGCCCATATGTAATAAGAATAAGAGAAGATGGAAAAAAAGGTGAAGAAGAAAAAAAAGTCCTCCGAGATGGCCTCTCGTGGCCACTGTAGCTCATTCCCAGTGGCGCAAGGGGCCACCGTGCGATGCTTCTGTCGCTGATCTTTGTTTCTACCCACGCGCTCTTCTCCCCCAGCTCGTCGTGACTCTGCTGGTGGTGCGCATTCCTGGTCGGCTCGATTATTTTCCCACAAAACAGCCAAGGGTCTCAGTCGCTGCATTATACATATCGCATGTTCCAGCGAATGCAAGCCCACTGCGCCCAACATGATGATAAAAGTCTGTCAAGTCGCCCGACCAGAACCCCGACTCCTCGTGAGATGCAAGGAAAAGTAGAGAGTCGTGTTCGCTTCGGCGGCATCATCGATCCAATCGCTTTCAGTCGTATAGATAAGTCAACTGACTTGGCGGGGGCCAATCGGATTCTCTCGACCCTATGCGCGCCAATCGTCGGCACGTCGTGTGGTTTTACATGATAACGCACTTGGAGCAGCAACCAGCTTCTTGCTCGTTGCCGTCCATGTCCAACTTCGCTGCCGGGGCGGGTCCGCTGCCGTTGCCAGCTGCGTATCCGGGCTGCAACTCGCGGTTGAATCTGCGGATCTCGCGAACAAGGTCGTAGAAAGCCTTTTCGACATTGAGGCGCGACTTGGCAGACGTCTCGATGAACTTGCACTGGAATTGGCGCGCGAGTGTCTCGCCCTCTGTGCGGATGTTAGTAACCGCGCTGATGCCATTCGTATGTCGTAACACGTACCTTGCCTCGAGACCTCACGCTCGCCCTCGAGATCGCACTTGTTACCAACAACAACCATGGGGAAGTAGTCCTTGTCTTTGACGCGCAGGATCTGCTGCTGGAAGGTGGTGATCTCCTCGAAGCTCTGGCGGGATGTGATGTCGTAGACCAAAAGGAAGCCTTCGCCCGTCCTCATGTACTGCTCACGCATGGCACTGTACTCCTCCTGACCAGCGGTATCGAGAACGTCGAGAAGAGCGACCTCATCGTCGATGTCGCACTGCTTGCGGTACGAATCTAGCAACTGTTAGCACCTTGCGAGCTAATGCAATACCAACCACGTGAAGTCGGTCAGCATGGGTACTCACCCTCGATTGTCGGATCGTACTCGTCCACGAAATGGGCCTGAATCAACTGGATTGTCAAACACGATTTACCGACGCCGCCACCGCCGACGACGACGAGCTTGTACTCTCGCAAGAACTGGAGACCATGTTAGTTGCCGCGAAGAGAGAGAGCTAGCGCAGTGTAGGCGCTGCCTACCTTGTTGTTGGATGAAGCCATCGTAGATGCGACTGTGAATGTGAATTACAAAAAGCAAGGTTGACTGGCGCGATGAAGCTCGGCGGACGAGCTGCAAAGGGGGGAAATTTGGGTCGCGCTTGGGTAATCCACTAGCGTATCCGGCAGCAGGCTGTCGTGGACGATGGATCGCAAGAGGTTCAAGGCAGATGGACGAGCGTGAGCGAGCGAGGGTCTATGGAATCAATCGTGCATTCGAAGAACCAGCAGCAGGCCGAAAGAAGGAGATCAGGCAATGGTAGGGGAGAGGAATAGAGAGAAGCAGCGAACGGGAAAAAGAAGGGGACGGCATGGGAGGGCTGGTTGGGATTGGACCGGTAGGGTCGTGGAGGATTCAATTGATTTGCGGATGGCCACCACGACTGGTAGGGGGCTGCTAAGACTGGCGCTCGCTGCGCGTGGGTTAGCACTAGCAAGTAGCTACTTACAGCAGGTCCGCCGGTCGAATGACTGGCGGCGGGACAATCTCAGTGGACGTGGAGATGCCCGCCCAGTCGCAGTGGAGCAGACCGCCTGGCAGTGGGGCCCTATCTGATGGTCGGTGCTCTTAGCGCCCAGGGTGACAGAAATGTCTGCAGGCAGCCTTCCCTACCCGCAGCTCTTTCTTTCTGTGTCCACTCATCAATCCGCCGTCCAAGTGCGGGAGCCTTCAACGCAGCCAAGGTAGTCATCCACGACTTGACCCCCAAGAAAGGATTCAAGCACCGCCCAGTACTCGTGAGTGGTTCACGGCGACCGTTCTCGTCGAGGCGCTCCGGCGTCAGCGTCACTGCACCTCAAACCATTGGTGTCCTGCCGAGGGGTTGCTTCGAGGAGATCCATTGGACCCAACGACGTTGCAAAGGCGCCAGCCAGCCCCCTCCACGTTCCACTGGGTAGCCTCAGTGGCATTGGACGAGCTTGATTTACGCACGCAGCCAGTAATCTGTCATAAACCACCCCCAGTCTGACAAAGAACAATCCAAGGCAGAGAGATCACACGTGTGGTTCTGGTGACGCCGCGGCATATTCAGTCAACCAATGCGTTCCGTTGGCGCGAAGCAGATGATCGCCTGGTACATCCGGATGAACGTGGCAAGGGATTGTTGCAGATTGAAACGCCTAGCATTGGGATTCCAAGCGTATACGGCGTAGCTGTGTGTATCCTTCCTTATATGACACGTCCTTATCGACGTCGTCTAGCCTTCTTCTCCTTTAGGATGCTAGATGACCTCACGGCAAGGTTTGATGTGCCCAACAGCATATGACTTGCATGATACTCAGGAGATGCAGAAGCAGCGTTCAAGCAGCGTTCAAGCAGCCCCCATCTCGCTCCAAGATGCATGACAGAGATCACTTACGTAGACTAACTTGGCTTGCGCATGAGGCGGACGAACGGATCCCTTCCGCTCCCAGTCTCCCACATCTTCGGAAAGGATAGACTTATGTACTCCACACGCAAGCCTCCTGCGAGCTGAATGGGTCGCTAATCACATTCATGGGATCAGAATGCTTCTAGAAGCACCGCGCATTCTATCTTATCGATAATTATGCTACGTAGCCGGACCTGGTCCGGTGAATGTCCAGACTATCTTCCGACATAAGGTCTCGGCCGTCACATGTACCTATCGTGCCACCGGCAACACTGCAGCTTGGTTTTTGTCGTCTGGATGACCCCTACAGTTGACGGCAGCAGATTAATTACCCAATCGGCTAGCTTCTCCGCCAAGCCTTGCGACTTCAGATAATTTAATTACCATAAAGTTGGTTGTCGCCTAGCGTCTTTCGTACAGATCATTTCTGGAACAAATCATCAGCCTGGACGAAGCCATGGGCGGCATCTCCTGGACGAAGGCTCCGAAGCTGAAACATGCCTTCTATCCAGCGTCACGCCCTTCAACGTGGTTATTTGAGCGCTCTTGTCCTGCCCCGCGATGGCTAGGCGGCCAGGGACCTGAGTCCAGCACGATCTGGACTGGTCATGTCTCGAATTAGCGCGCGCACTTCGCGAGTCGTGCACGATCCTTCTTGTGGTTCAATAGCCAGGGCCAGGATCAGGACTAGGACCAGGTGCCTCCATGATGCGACACGCTAGACATCCAAGGTATGTACGGACGTACTATTGACTTTTGAATAGATTTGTATCGATATTACACAAGCAGGTTCGGTGCACATCAGCTTTAAGGCTTGGCCTCCGCTTCATCCCCTGTGTCGTCTTCACCTTCGGTCTGTACGCGCTTGCCGTTGATATTCTTCTCTACTTCGGGCACGAGGCTCTCCATGTACGCAAGGTCCCTGGAACTGTCAGAAAAAGAAACCGATGCGGAGTTTGGCGTCACTTTGTCTTACCTCCCGACCAGGGTCACAGTGTTGCGCTTGTTTTCCCATCTCGGGTAGCTACCCACTTTGATGCCGCGATCACCAACCTTGGCAGCCAGTTCGGTCAAATATCCGGCCACCGCGCTCTCGGACATTGGCGTCGAGAAGAGCACGCGATGAGTGCCTTTGCCCTCGGGGTCAATCAGCCTTGGTGTGACATGCGGCTTCAAACCGTCGAGAAGCTTCTCGACTTCACATTGTTAGCCGACACCAGTGGCATGCGCCTAGCGGAATGAGAACTCACAGAGACGTGGTACACCGGGCAAGATGTGCACATTTCCGTTGACGACGGCGACGGGAACCCACAGATCTTCATGAGGAAAGATGAACTGCTTGTTCATGTCACGCGAATCATCGGTAGGTAGCTCAATCATGCGCAGCTTGGCTCTGAGGGCTGGAGAGTCGGTGTCCCAGTCAAAATCAGGCTGCTGCTTTGACGTCTTGGACATCCGTCTCATCTTCTCGAAAGCCTCCTTGTGCAGTTTCAGCGGTAGGTTGAAGGCTTTTGCAATCGACTGGTATGTGATGTCGTCGTGACTGCGGCGGCTGTCAGTGTTCATTCATCCATGATCAAGCAATCTGGTGACACACGTAGGTCCAATCCCGCCACTGCGAGTATTAGCATGAGTATCTATTTCGCCAGGGAGGCCAAGGTGGCCGTTGTATACCTCGTCACGACAAAGTCATATCGTTCGCTCATGCGCCTCGTGGCTTCGATGATCTCGCTCTCATCATCCTCAATGACTTCGACTCTTTTCAAGCTCTGTAGGACTGCGTTAGCACAACGCTGGGAGAACGAATCACAGCAACATACTATTCCCAGCGAGAAGCACCATTTTGCCAGATATGCTGAATTGGTCTGTGTACCACATATCAGCTTCCCGCGACATTACCCCCTCGTTGGGTGATCTCACATCTACTGTCTTCACTCAAAGTAATTAGCTATCGGACGTTTCCAGTACTCTGGAGAGCCACAAACCTTCCCACCGAGGACTTCATCTCCAATAATCAAGCATGCAGCGGTGTTGATGGTGCGCAAGTTGCGCTGGTCTGCCGAAGCCATTTTACTTAGGAACGAGCGTTGGGTGGCTTGGCCGAATGATGGGGAGAGGTGCCGCGTGATCTGTGAGATTCGGGAGAACATCAGGGTTCTTTGATTTGGGGAAAAGGAGATAATTGAGTGCTACTGTGAAAACAATCCGAAGTCGGAATGCTACGGCCAGTCGCGAGCGAGGTTCATGAGGTCATCGTAGAAGAAGCCCGATAGAATAAGACGATCAGCTCACGCATAATAACTCTGCACAAAACGCTGCTGACTGATTGTGTCGGTCCAGCGAGCTCTAAGTGGGGGCCCTTGATGAGCATCGCGGGGCAGCCACGACGAGCTCAGGCTTCGAGGAACCTGGCGACAGTCAACTTGCGCAGCAATCGGGCAGCGCCCTTCATTCAAAGACACGATGGTATGCACATATCTGTTCAAATCGAATGTATCTAATAGGCTAGGCTTCTGAATCGAGATTGTACACCTTCTCGGGTGAGAGCAAGGAGCACCTGCGCAAATTCCGCCTCACGACTTCGCGTGCCAAAGAGCCCCAAGCAGTCATTTGTGCGTTTCCTGCATGATCCTCCCCGTTTATCGAATCGCCCGTAACGAATCTCGATACTCGATTTGCAGCGAAGGGGAAGAGTCGCTGACTGCCAATACGCAGACCTGATCGACAAGAACACTCACGAGATCCGCCAAGACGAGGACAAGGTTGTCTACAAGTCCCTCGACGAGGTGGCTGATGACCTGCCGGATCATGCGCCGCGATTCGTGCTTCTGAGCTACCCCTTGACCCTGGTACGTCCTCGAACGTGGCATAGCATCACCGGAACTTGGCTGACTAGGATGCGCGCAACAGCCAGACGGGCGTATGTCAGTGCCATACGTGCTCCTCTACTATCTTCCAATCACATGTAACGCCGAGACGCGAATGCTGTACGCCGGTGCGAAGGAGCTCATGCGAAATACAAGCGAGGTCGGACGGGTCATTGACGTAGAGTCGACGGAAGACCTGGAGGATATCCCCAAGAAGCTGGAGGGGTAATGTAGCTCCCGATGAAAGAATCTCTATTCCGGCAAGACATCCTTTGAGTCCACGCCCATCTGCTCCGCCAAGCTCCTCACCACCTTGCGGAAGGCTAGACACGCAGGGCTATCAGGGAATGAATCGAAGTAGCTTTCCCCGTAGTCACAGGCCATGCCTATCCTGGGGTCCAGCGGTACGGCGCCCAGGAACGGGATGCCCATCTCTTCTGCGAGCGCTTTGCCGCCACCGGTGCTTGCGCGGAAAATCTGACTCTCTCCCGAGCACTTGGGGCAGACGAACCCGCTCATGTTCTCTGCTAGACCTAGCACTCTGATGCCAGCCTTGCGGCAAAAGTCAATCTCTTTGCGTACGTCAAGTAGAGAGACTTCTTGAGGGGTGGTGACGACGACCGCTCCATCGATGCCGCTCTCCTTGAGGAAGGAGTTGACGCTGAGATGCTCATCGCTTGTTCCTGGCGGTGTGTCGACAAGCAGAAAGTCCATCTCGCCCCATTCCACGTCCTTCAGAAATTGCTTGATAAGCCCATTCTTCTTGGGGCCCCTCCAAATAACGGCATCGTCCCTATTCGGCAGCATGAATTGCACGCTCATGACACCAAGGTTGTCCATCACCCAGACTGGTGACCACCCCGTGCCACTGACATGAATCGTCTCCGCCTCGACGCCCATCATTTTGGGAATGCTCGGGCCGCAGATGTCCGTGTCCATAATGCCCACTGTGCTGTCCGGGTTCGTCGCGAAAGCATGCGCAAGTAACGTTGTGAAAGTGCTCTTGCCAACGCCGCCCTTGCCACTCAGCACCAAGATCTTGTGCTTCACATCCTGCAGGCGCGCTGAGATGAGCGGAATATCGGGGTCGGGACCTTTGGGCGCCGAGGCACAGATGGCCTGGTTGGGACAGCCTGCGCAGGAATCTGCTTGCCCAGCTTGCTGCGATTCAGGCCCAGGGCAATGCTCGGGCTCCGGGGCCACCAGATTGGGCTTCTGCTTCAACGGGTTGGCGAGGACGTCCTCGACCGGCTCTGGCTCTTCTAGTGATGGGGCCATGGTTGTTGACTGTAGTTTGACGATGTTGTTATCGACCAGAAAATCTAGCAACTCAAGTAGGGCGTTGGTGTTGAGTTGGAAGATGTGGCGAATGAGATTGAGAGCTTAATAATGCTCATGAAAACTAGAGTCGAGATGTTTGGCGCCCACACCACTCCGCAATCGGACCACCAACTACCACATGTACGGGTAAAGATGTAAATGTTCCTTCGTGAGATGGCGATATTCAAATAAAAACAGGTATTTGAATGAACTGAGTCGTTTCATCTGGGAATTAGTTTGACTAAGGTATAAAAGAAATCAAAGCACGTGTTCTAGTTTCAATCATTCCACCTACCCTGCAGCGCAATCATTGTTAATCCTCATGGTAAGCTCAATTCGGCCAAAGTGGGGAATGCGTCTGACAGCTGACAGCCAAATCCCCCGTTCGCCGTCAACAACCCTCATTCTCACTCAACTGATTCCAACCCGACTCAATTATATCTAAATCAGGCCGATACCTCGAGCTCATGTCACCATGGGCGCTAAAGTCAATGAAGACGAAAAGAATCAGGGCAACGGTATCTTACCCTCATGCATCATAAAGCGCGCACGTGCTCACTCATTTCAGGCGGTGACCCATCATCTGGTACACCTCGCTCCGCTGGCGGGGAGGTCAAAGGTGCTCACCTCGCCCGTGATGGAGATGCTAGCTTGGGAGATGGAGGCGGCGACGATGATGACGACGACGACGACCAAGAAGCTGGATCCGTGTCGCTGATCGAGACCGACAAGAAGAAAAAGAAGAGAAAGCCCCGCAAGAAGAAGAACAAGAAGTCTCCGACAACCCAGTCAAACCCTCCAAGGGTGCCGCTGAGCGATGTATTTGCCTCGGCAGAGTATCCCAAGGGCGAACTCCAGGACTACACCACTGCTCGTACAACGCCCGAGGAGCTCCGCTTTCGAGGCCGGAAGCATCTTGAGGATCCAGAGTTTCTAAGCGACTACCGGAAGGCCGCCGAAGTTCATCGCCAGGTCCGCCACTGGGTACAGGACACTGTCAAGCCAGGCTGGGCGCTCAGTGATATCGCGAATGGCATCGAGGATGGAGTGCGAGCATTGCTCGGCAATCAGGGTCTAGAGACCGGATCCGCGCTTCGATCTGGTATGGGCTTCCCTACTGGCCTGTGTCTCAACCACCAAGTCGCCCACTATACTCCTAACCCCGGCCAGAAGCCTGTCGTCCTGCAGCACTCGGACGTTATGAAGGTAGACTTTGGCGTGCACATCAACGGGTGGATCGTCGATAGTGCCTTTACCATGTCCTTTGACCCGGTCTACGACAGTCTCCTGGATGCTGTGAAAGATGCCACGAACACTGGTATCAAGGTCAGTGCCGCTGAACAGAAGGCTACTTTTTCGCTAACACCCGACAGACCGCTGGCATTGACGTTCGCATCTGCGACGTGAGCGCTGCTATCCAAGAGACCATGGAAAGCTACGAAGTTGAGATTGGCGGCAAGTCGTATCCAGTCAAGCCCGTCCGCACTCTCAGCGCCCACGACATCAAGCAGTACCACATCCACGGCGGCAAGTCGATCCCCTTCGTCAAGCACAAGGATCAGACCAAGATGGAAGAGGGCGAGGTATTTGCCATTGAGACGTTCGGTAGCACGGGTCGCGGGAGAACCAAGAGTGATGTCGGGATCTATGGCTACGGATTGGACACGGACAGACCAAAGCATGTGTCACTGCCATTTGCCTCCGCAAATCGACTCTACAAAGTGATACGGGAGAACTTTGGTACCATCGTCTGGTGCCGGCGCTACCTTGAACGACTGGGACAGGAGAAATACCTGGCAGGAGTTCGTACCCCCCTTTTCATGGAGTTCTGCATGGTGCTGACCATTATTCAAGTTGAACAGCCTTGTTTCCAGCGGTGTGCTTGAACCGTATGAGCCGCTGGCAGATATCAAGGGTTCCTACTCCGCGCAGTTCGAACATGTGAGTCGCCTGCACAGATATACAACACATTGGAACTAACGAGATCAGACAATTTTGCTTCGCGAGTCGGCCAAGGAAATTCTGAGTCGTGGGAGCGACTATTAGGGAAGGCGATTCGGCGTCGATGTTCAACACGACATGACGGCAAATTCAAGCTTGCTTCAACACCCCACGAGCTATATATGCGCCCGAAATGGAGCTCATGTCCTTTTATTTTCACTGTCGACGGAAAGGCATTCTTCAACATCGCCTTGGCTGTCCGAGCTGGCTTCAACAGAGACGCTTTTTGTTATCATTTTGTAGAGCAGAACAGGACAGGCTTCAGCTGCGCTCATCAGTGGCTATTTGAGCAGTCCTCATTGGATCTCCTAGAGATCCTGACCAATGCCATCTCAGCCTGTTCTGAATGCTTTTAGAATGTCTGGTGCCTCTTACTACCAAGGTTGCTCATCTCTGGCCGAAATGGCTGCTTTGTGTGACCCGAAGCGATTGATCTCGCCAAGTATTAGCCGCTGACCTATCCCTTGCCGGGGTATGTATCGCGAAGGCTCCAAGAAGCTAAACTAATTAGACTTCATTTAGTAGAATTGTATAATCTATTGGGGTGCACGTTCCGAAGCTCACAAGGTTGAGGACTTGAGGTTAGCTCAGAGAGGAAGGCGGTGTACCCCAGAACGGTACCTGCAGCTGTCATTCTGCCGTGCAGCGGGACGTCGCCAGCCATGCATGCCATCATCACGTTGCCGCCGCCATCGTCGCGACTCGGGGTGATCCGTACTCTCAATTGTGCGAAGTAGAATTACACATGAGCTCCAAAGCCATGCGACCCTTCCCGACTTGAGCTTCTAAGCGACAAGCCCCGCGCCGACCCCATGTCTCGCAATGCCTCCGCCGGCCCACGAAGAGGACTACAATGGTCGCGCCTGCGCCATGGCGAGTCCAGTGCCTCGAGTCCTGATCGATCCTCGGTAGATTCGCCCTCCTCGATACGCAGCGTGTCGACGCACTCCACTATCAAAGAGGCGCGTCCGCTGCCAAGGGAGCGATATTGTACGATAAGCGTCAATGATGGCTATTCCAAGGATGAGGTCGTCCTCAACTTCGACCGGCTGGGCACCTTTGTCCGACCCGAATCGCTTATGGCAATCACGGCAATCAGAGACGAGTCATCAAAATCAAAGACTTTGTATGGGAGTCTGAGCAAAGCGCCAAGCAGTCGCGGCAACAGCAAGTTCTCTTTGCTAGACCAGGACTACATCAGCAGTCGCTATGTCTTTATCGCGAAGGATATGTCCAAGGATATGAAGAGCAAGCAGCCAGAGGTGGATATATGTGTGGCAAGGCACATTGCCGATGCATTCGGGATGAAAAAGGGTGCCCAGGTCATCCTCTCGCCAGTGCGTGCTCCCTTGCTGTCATGGTTCTCTGAGCTAACCAAGGTCAGATCGACGATTATAACCCGGCAATCGAGGCAACCCACGTCGAACTTCTCTTCAAAGACCAGTATCTCTCACGGGCAGACTTGTGGAGGCTGACTGTCGGCGAGCTCACACAGCGTACAATCTACAAGGGGCAGTCCGTTCTGTTCATGGGCACTATCAAGGCTCAGGTCACGGCGGTATTTGTCAGAGGTCGACGCGTTCACTCCGGGTTCTTTACGAGAGACACCCGGCCGATATTCCGGAGTGAATCAGCGAGATATGTCCTCTTCATCCAAATGTCCAGGGAGATGTGGGACTTTGACTCGGAGAACTCTGGCGAGATCATGTTCAACAAGGTTGTGAACGGTTTCCTGCCGGCACTGTTCAAAAGATGGGCCTCGCTCAAGGTGAAGCACCTCGTCAGCATCGTCATGTTTGCGCGTGTGGAGTACGACACCGGCCTTACAACGGACTTCGCGGCAGAGGGACTGAATGACGACTACTACACTGGCATTCAACCTTCAGGGAGTAAACGGCCTTACAAGGACTTTTATCGCGTAGTTGTGAGTGACATGGCCAGTGGCGAGTGGACGACGATTCTGCATCAACTCAAGAAGGAATTCAACTCATTTCGGAGAGACTTCAGTTTGCACCATCAAAGAGCGCAATCCAACACGAACCACAATGATGGCGATGGGGAGACACTGGAGGACCTCCCCTCGAATTTTATCAAAGCAGAACCGACCCTCTCCATGTACGGCAATGTTCTGGAGGCCATCCACCTTGCCTCCTCTCAATTTGCCCATGATTACATTGACAGGGACTTGACGAGGACGGGTATCTCCATCATTGTGATCAGCCCAGGACCAGGTGTCTACGAAGTCGACTATGAAACCCTCAGAAGGACAACCGAGGCACTGGTAGGCAATGGTATTGGCATTGACCTGATATGTTTGCCACGGATGCCACTTCACTCAGTGCCGCTGTTCAAATATCGCAATCCAAACCTGGACGACAAGAATGCCGATCGCCAGAACGCTCTATCTCGATCATACCACAGTCGTGATAGCACGCCGGCGTTCCAGACTCCTATTGCTGGGAGTTACCAGTCAGGGTCGTTTTCCCCATCAAAGTCATCGAGCCCAGCGCGCCATCACTATGCGCCTTCGGCAATGAAACAAGATGAGTGGTGCTATGCGTTACCCCAGTGGCTGCATGTGTCTTTCTGGACAGGGGCGTCCGACGAGGCGCTCTCGTACGAAGGGATCGCGCTGTCGGTTTCCAATAAAGTCGAAAAGGACAAGGAAGACGAGTACACAATGAGGTGTCGCATGTACGACTTGCAAATGAGAAGTGTTCTCGAGACTAATGAGATTGAGACACAATCTCTCCAGTCAGACCCTGCGTTTCCGTCGGCAGCGCTGGAGCCAACCTCGCCGAAGATGCGGCGAAACAGCAGCATTGACGACGTTATATACGTGCCGAATAAGCGTATACCGGACGGGCTGTTTGATCATGTCTACGGATTCCAAAAGTTTCACCCAGAGAAGCACGACCGGCCAGGTGAAAAGTCTTTGTGGAAGCAGCTGAAGGAGTACGACGACACTCGGGCCAAGCTTCCGCGGCGTAAGAGAACCATGCATTCATCGAGACACGCGCATGAATTAGACGATGATACGAGGCGACAGTTGAACAATGACGCCAAGCTGTTTGGCACATCTCTACCTGACGCGAAGATGAAAGGGCTCAAGAACTCGACAAGGAAGCTTTCCATGAATTTGACAGAGTTGGAAAAGCCAGTGCGCCCGATGCCACCGCCCCCGAAAACTAGCAAGATCGCAGAAACGGCGACTAGCTCCGCTGCGGGCACAAGCTCTGCGAAGCCGCCCAAATTCATGAGACAATTCAGCCTCAGTCAGCGTGGTTTTGGGTTGGCTGCGCCAAAGGCTATTGAGACAAAGGTGTCGACCGAGACGGTGGCACCGGCACAGTTGACAACAGAGACCAAGTCTAACAGTCTTGCTCTGGCAAACTTCCGGCCGTCGTCACCGAAAACAATCGCGAGTCGGTCGTCTTCTGTGTCAACCCGGCGGCCGATGACAGGAGTGGCCGAAGAAAGCTCCAAGGATATCGCAACGACCCCCAGTATACCTATTGTCAAGGGGTCAGCGAATACCAGACCTGAAATGAGCGAAACCCAGTCCAAAATCGCGGCACGACCAGCCTCGATATTGAGCTCACGTCGAGATGGGTATGGCGAGGACCGTGACGTACAACACTCGAATGCTCTGAGGGCGGAGGATGCACACAAGGTGTATACCCACAAGCTACGAGCTGGGGCTGTCCCCGAACAAACGTTTGAGTTGTCTCCAACGACAGCTGTCACGCCGTGGCTGACGCTGCTGAATCCTTCAAACCCGGACAGACACCGCATCGACGACGCAGTGCTCTACAGTCGGTGGCAGCATGTATTCCCAGAAACTTCTGAGATGAAGGTTCAGAAATGGAAAGCATTGTGCTGTCCTGCGGCTGTACCCTTGACGACAGAGTATTTCCCTTCCAAGGCGCAATTTGACTCAGAATACCAGCGTCACCCATATAACGTCGATCAGAACCCAGACGATGAGATGGCGGAGGAACCGAAAACGCGACAAGATTTTATGAAAGAGCTGATCGCATTGCGTTTCTCGCAAGGCTTTCAGGTAGTCATCGGCCCAGCTGTGGCGCGTGCCTTGGGGCAAAAGGTCATCAAACTTGCCGACATCTTCTCTCGGGACCAACCGCTGGAGGATGGGACGAGCGTCTACATGTCTGTTGGCAACACGATTCATGAACTCTCCTGCGTGAACGAGACGGAAGTTGAGATCAACATCTACGTGCGAAAACCGCCAAAGGCTTCCGCCGCTTCGCAAGGGTTCTCCCAGATTTACAAGCCTGCGATCCGCACCCTGCTCGACGACTCGTACCGGACGCAGCAGATTGATATTCTCACGCCAAACCCAGAACGCAACTGGAACACCATCGATTCGTATCTTGCGGGTCATCATGATGAAATGATGGAGAGCTTGCGGTTTTGGAGGGCACGCTTCGTCCTCATTCCACTCCTGAACAAGCAGATCTCCAATACAAACCCCAAGTTTGGCGACAATCCCGAGGAAGTACGCATCGAAGGGATCAATCGCCTCGCACAGCTGTGGCAGAAGCATCGCTACATCCCACCGTCAGAACGTCGCTTTCTGTCTGTTGGTAGCGGCAACAAGCGGCGCACGGAGTCAAGTCCGCTCAACATCGTGTACAAGACTGATGACCCGTCCGTAGTCGTTAACGCTGAACTTGAGACCCTCCGGTTTACAGAAGGCTTGGAGGCGGGAGCCCGGAGAAAACAGCTTGTCTCGAGCAAGGAAAAGTTCCAGAAATCCAAGCTCAACCTCGCTGCCCTGGCCGAGGCGATGCAGCAACCCGTCGAGAATGGGGGTGTGCCTCTCAAGAATCGAAGATGGCATCTGCGCTTGCACCATAGTTCTTTCATTGGATCTGACATGACCACATGGCTCTTGGACAATTTCGAGGACCTCAACAGCCGCGAAGATGCAGAGGCATTGGGAAATGCGCTCATGGTGCCTGACGAAAGCAAGACGAAGGACAAGGACGGCGGCGATCACAAGGCTGATAACAAGATCAAGGGCCTCTTCGTGCACGTTGAGAAGCGACATCAGTTCCGCGACGGCAATTACTTCTACCAATTCGCCAGCGAGGTATCCAAACCACAGCCTGGTTGGTTCAACAAACGCCGCGACAATTCTGTTCCCCCAACGCCGATGGTGGACGGTCCAGCCCGCGACTCTCCTCGCCTAGGCACCAGGCCAACGCTAAGCGAGGGCTCTCCGACGTCCTCGTCTACGACGCCAACTATGCCTGGCGGGCAATACCGCACCAAACGAGCGCGTGTTGACCTAAGCAAGATGATCAGGTATGATGTTGATCATCGAAAGAGGTCGTACCGGCCTGAGCAGATCAACCTACACTATGACCGTCTCCATAACCCCGACAACTGCTACCACATCCGGATCGACTGGATGAACGCTACATCGAAGCTGGTCGAGGATGCAGTCGAATCCTGGGCCAGAGAAGCAAGCCAGTATGGACTTCGACTAGTGGAAGTGCCCATCAGAGAAGCGTCTACAATCACAGACACCAATCCCTTTCGAAAGCCGTACCTGATCAAGCTTGCAGCGCCACCCCCTGATGTCCACACGGAACGATCCAGTGCGTCTTCAGACTCGCCCGTTCAGCCACCGTCGTTTGGCAAGAATCACTATCAAACGGCGCTGCTCAAGAAATTCGATTTCGTATTGGACTTTGAAGCGGCGTCGGCATTCCCCTCCAATGTCGACGTGCGCTACTCCTGGGGCAAGCCGGACTACAAGTATCCCCAGTACATCCATCGCTCCGGCGGACTTATTGCTCAGATTAATGATGATGGCGATATCCTCCTGCTAGCCAACCGTCTGTACAACAACCGCGCCTTCAATCTCCGCGAGCAGATGCGCACCAACCCGGATCGATCGGAGCATCAACAGGCACACATTGGCACCAGCGGGCGCGTTATATCCACGGGCGGACCCAGCAGTGCCTACAACATCCCCGAGCCGACACCGATACCCTCACCCATGGTCAAGCCGGCATTCTACCACCAGTCGCCCGCGCTCAAGCCTGTACCGAATAACAGTATGCCCGCCCCCATCATCTCGGAGCCAGAGACGATCAAGGAGGAATTCGAGTCCTTCTGCTACAACGCCCCGGCGCTGGAGGAGTTGTGGAGAGAGGTCACCGAAAGAGGACACGCCGTGCCGAGCACACCATCCACAATTGGGCCGCTGTCCAACCTAGAGGCTGTGCCGGAGGCGAGCATCCCGACGCTAGGATTGCCGCCTGGCGTGCTGGGCGGTGATGGAGCCAGCTATCCTGGTGGAGGTGGTGCGAGTATGAGAATGGGCAGTCCAATGTCACTCCTTAGAAGGGGCAGCGTTCAGCTCGAAGGACTGGGCTTGAGCACCAGTTCCAAGGCGAAGAAGGGTGAGTAGGCATTCGGTATGGAACATTGTCCATGCCGCCGAGGTTGCATGTTGTATGATCTAGCCATCTAGCAAGTCTGGTCTATGAATGCCGCGTGGGCGTTCCCTCGCGCCCATTCTGTCTGCAGCAAAGTTAGAGTAAGGTATCTCCGAATCACAATTACAATCCCAGATCCGCACAACGCCCGAATTAAAACACCACCGTGAAAGCCCTCGAGTTGCTCCTCCATCTTTCAACGCCGTCGCTTCCGTGTGCAAGTCAAATCCACTCTTCGTCCGAATCGCCCGCCGTCGCCCGCGAGGATTCAGCAACAGGGTTCTTGCGCGGCCGCCCTCGCTTGCGAGGCTGAGAGCTCTCCCTGGCCCTCTTCTTTCGGCCGCTGGGTGTAGCCGAATTGCTCTTTCTTTTCCTGCCCAGTGCGCCCTCTTCGTTGTCTTCGCCATCTTCATTGGGCGAAGGAGTGCCGGGGTCTTCCATGTCCATGTCATCCTCATCAGCGACCTTGAATTCGCTATCAACGCTCATCAATTCCACCAAGTCCTTGCACTTTCTGATCATGTCGTCCCTCGACTGAAGGCTGTTTGGCAGTGGTGTAATCTCATCCCAGTAACGGTCAGAGTGAACACCTTGGGTTTTCGTGGGTGATCGGTTCTGGTCCTTGGCCAATGCCTTGGCCTTGCTGTCACTTCGGGATGTGCCCATTCCGTACAGTTTTCGGAGATACGTTCGTGTCCCCCAAATCATGAGCAAGATCACAGACGCAGCAGCTAGTTGCCGCAAACGGGCGGGTTCAACGCTGTGAGGTAGCTGAGGGACCTCTGTCTCGGTGCCTTCGCCACTCAGCTGCTGGTTGAGCTGGTCTTGGCCTTGATCATCGTAGGTTTCTTCAATCCTGTTGTTGAAAACCTCCGAGTCGATGACCTGTGCGACTGTCGCACCTGTGGACGTGACAAGTTGCTCCAGCTTGCGGACAATTGTCTGAAGTTCGCCAACGGTCTGGTATTCAATAAAAGCAAGATTGTCCATGATGAACCTCGTGAAATCGACCTGAGATGGCATATCCGGGGTCGCATCAAATTGAAACGGGTCAAATTGGACCAAAGTGCTCAGCTTTTCAAAGAGACGTTGTCGATTCTTCATCTTGCTGATCTTGAGAATGTCCATCAAGTGATGCAGTTTCGCCTCGCCTGGTTCAAGACGAGCACCTCTTGTGTCCTGGCAGACATCACGTTGGTACTCGTAAGCCGCCTGGATAGCTTTGACGTACTCCCGCTCGAGTGTGGACTCATGCTTCTCGTGCAGGGCCTTGTGCTCCTTGTGGGCCATCCTCGCGATGACTTGGTGAGGGGAGGTTTCCAGCGTAATCAAGGTGACGCCAACTTCCTTTGGGTGAGTTAAGCCCTGTCTGTTGATGCTCCCCAGGACCTGGAGAGCGGTGAACGCGTTTTGGTGACCAGACAAGGAGATGCGTGTAATGTCGGGGAGGAAGCGCTGCGTCGTAGCACTCGCCACGTCGTCGTATGAGGTACCGCCCATGACAGTGAGTTTCTTCTTTTCGCCTTCCGAGATTTTGCTCGCTGCTTCCGAACGTTTCTCCTCAGTGAGCAGAAATTCCTTAAAAGAGCTCAGGATGACAAGTTCCAGCTCAGGGTTCCTCTCCATAAATGCCTTTTGGAATAGGGACCAGACTTTGGGTAGAGTGTAGTTGCGCGGCCAGGCTTGACAAACAGTTGCCAAACACCCAATAGCCGCCTTGCGCACCTCGACGAGCTGATCTTGAGATGCAAAGGGCGCAAGCCTATCCACCATGGTCCGTGAGACCGAACTGTTTTCCCCATCAGTCTTGAGCGCCTGAAAGCTCTCGACGTCGAAGTGGAGGGCGAGTCTCCCGAGAAGAGAAGTGTACACAATGAACTTTTTCGACTCGGATGGCTCCAAGATCCGAGCTGCTGCTGGCTTCTTGGATGGCTGTTGATTTGGTACCTGAGCCATCTTTCCAAGGCCCATCAGGACGGACCTGGTCAAGGCAATTGCGGGCTGCATATCCTTCAGTAGGTCAAGGATGACACGTAAGCAGGATAACAGGTCGTCCAGCGCTGCAGGAGTCGAGATTTTACCGACTTTCGGCACAAGCAAGGTCTTGAGCTCAGTGATAAAACCAACGTGAACAGATGACAGTTGGGGCAATACATTGCGTAGGATTGCGAGAATTCCTCTGAACGCAATCAGGTCATCCGCATCATTGGTATCCTTACTCGCGAGCAGTGGCTTCAGAAGTCGAACTTGCTCAAAGGTGAACAGACGTGGGTCCGACTTTGCAAAAGTTGTCAATAGACTTGTCGCATCTTGACCTGAAGGAACGTTCGGGTCATCAGACACGGGATTGTTGATAAAGTCGAATAGGTTGGCCACCAATTTCGTACACAAGGCAAATGGGCCAGAGGGCCCGGGGTTCGCCGCCTTCAAAACCGTTTGAAAGATTGTCTCAAGCTTGTCAGCGCCATTAGCGGTGCGTATCATGACTGCTGTATGATCGGCAAGTGCTGCTTGAAACTTGGGGGTGTCTTCCATGGAGTAGTATGGTGCGAACCACACTTCCTCTAGCATTTGTCGAGCAGTGTCGCGGACTGACTCCTCTGGTTCACTAGACACACGGCGGAGGAATTCCGACGCTATACTGCTCCGAAGTCCGGCTTCTTTATTACGCAGGTAAATATCGCGAGCAAGCTTCAGCGCGCGACGGCGCACAGAAGGGGCGGTGTCGCTGATGCGCTTTGTGATCTCCGGAGCAAAATCGGGCTCTGACCTGGGCCTCATTTGGATGCAACTACCCATCAGAGTGAGAGCAGATTCGCGAACTTGTATCGAGGCATCGTTCGCGCATTCGATGATTCGGTCAACAAGTAGGGGGCCATCTAGGATCGAGGGATCAGTCTCAACGACCTGGCTGATGCTTTTCAAGCTTCTGTTGCGAATGGAGACTTGATCGTTGGTCATTGACCTGAGCAGGATGTTGAGCATATGGTCAAGTGCTTCGCAGAGAGGTAGGCCAAGCAACGTAACGGCATATGACAGTTTGGTGTCTGTTTCCGTGCCGAGGGTGAAGTCGAAATGGCTGGCAAGCCAACCCTGGTCTTGAATCATCATTCTGAGTCGGTATGCCAGACGACCAAGCTCTTGTTCCTTATCCTCGTGCTCGTCAGTCGCATTGCTATATCCGTTCCTCAAACGACCGGCCCAACTGATCGTCACAAATGAGGTCGTGCCTGTCTTGTGGGCGTCTTGTAGTGACTGCTTGGCAATAGCCTCTAGGACGACTCGATAAGGTCCTGTCCACGCGAGTACCTGGCCATGGCGACCCGTCTTGTCCAAGCAATGGGCGGCGAGATCCGACAAGAAAAAGGATAGATCACTGGTACCGCTCGTGTCTGTGTTGCCGGACAGCTTCTTCACCTGCGAGCGCAGCCGCGAGACAGTCGCTGCAAGGACGCCAAGGACTTCGAGAGCCATGCTCTTGGCAGGTGCCGCAGTCTTCTCCCCTTCAAAAAGGGTGTTCATCTGGGACATGAGGCATCGGAGCAGCAACTCGGCAGCGGGCCAGTCCTGTGAACTGAGGCACAGAGCGAAATCTTCGACACAGAGGTCCAACAGATTCCTGTAGGGTGAATCACCGGTTTTGGTAGACACAGCGGCGCGCTGGACTAGGAAATTGATGACCATGGTTGCACTGTGGAAGGCGCCTGCTTCAAGAGGTTTGAGCACCGCATCGAGATCATCAAAAGCGAGCTCAGGTTGTTGAGCACCATTTTCTTCTGAGTTGACAGTAAAGTTGGCGGCAGGCTTTTGGGGCGCTTGAAGTTCATCTTCGTCATCTGCTTCCATATCGCTCCGTTGTGCCATATCTTGGCGAAGCGGGTTCCTGTCTCTTCCTTGGGACACGGAGCTTGCTTGGACAAGACGCATGATAAGTGCCGAGACAGGTTGAATATTGCCACCTTCGGCAAGCTTAAACTGACGTGACCCTTGCTTTGTGACAGGCAATTTCGAGAGCGATGTCAGGATCTCGTTGAGGATTCCATGTCTCTGCTCGGGCTTGGTAAGGAATATCTGGCATAGCGAATCCATCGCGGCCGTGCGAATCCCGTCGAATTTCTGCACGCCAACGATAGAATCCTTCTCGTAATACGCATTATCGACAAACACCAAGTTCGAGGAAACAAACTCCAAGGTGTTGAGAGACATATCAGCGAGCTGTACTTTGCCCACGAGATCTGCGAAAACAGCAAGTAATTTCTGGCAGCTATTGAATATCATGGCGATGTCCTTCTTGTTCTTGACGAGCAACTTGAAGATTGAGCTCGTCGGCCCTGAGTTGCGAAGTTCAACAAGAGGCGCTACCACGTCTTCAGTAGCTTTCTGGAAAACCTTGATGCTATTCTCGATCAAGCTCTCCGAGTACAGCTGGCGGTCCTCGCGGCCGCCGGTAAGAATTTGCATAGCTGTCCGTGCGGCTCGCAGTCCTGCATCCAGACCAGGCAGCTGCTCGACCCAAGCAGCCACGGATCCTTCATCCCACTCGTGGTTAACCTGCATTTCCAGGGAAGAAGCTGCCCTGATACTGGCCTCGCTGAGGCGCAGAATTTGCACCAAATCGTCAACAGGGACCTTGTCGAAGCGGCGATGCAATATGACTTTGTTGATGGCCGAGTATATCTTCTTATGCTCCTCTGCTGTAATAGCGGGCTCCTGTTCCGTTGTCATTGCGACAATATGGTCGAATCCCGGCTCCATTGTGGACACCGCATGTAGAGCTCGATTGATATTAGAGGCTCGTCGCAGCAGGTCCTTCAAGGCACCTTCTGCTCTTTGACGCTGATCGAGTGTTTCCTCCATGGGCCCAAGGGTGCCCGCGAGGCTCTGGCGATCCTTTTTATGGGACAGCTTCGCCGGCTCTTCAGACACATCGCCAATAGCAATGTACTCGTCGCGATTGATGTGCGCCCTAGGGATTTCGATGGTAAATGCAGGCTGGTTTACGGAAGGAATCGAGGGCTGGTGCACTTTCTGCGGCTCCTTATACGGTGCTGTGAACTGCGCCTGATTCATGACCTGTTGCGAATGCTGCGTTTGACCATGACTGGACTCTTGGTACCCATTTTCGATGAAGGCCTTCGGTTCCAAAGCCTTGAATGGCTCTATCGACCCGCCAACTACTTGAGAGTTCGCATTATTGTGCCACGCTATGCTGTTATGCTCAAAGAGCCCATTGGGTTGGGGAGCATTGGGAGCTGTATTCGACGGAACTGGTGGGACGTGAGATGACTTATTTGCATGCTGCTTCTTTGCTGAACCATTCGTGGCTGGTGGTGCTTTGGTGGCTGTCGCGTCTCGTTTGGAGGCTTTGAAGTAGTCGCCGACGCGACCAAACAAAGCTTTGGCCATTGGGGAGGACTTTTCCGACACAGATCTTGTTTCTTTCGATCTCGTCGGAGGCTTCATCTGTACGTTCTTGAATTGACTGACGGCGAGTTAGCTGATGGCCCACTGGCAGTGAGTCGGTCTTGGAACTGACTATTGCATGCGCTGGGAGAGCTTCAAATCGTTCACGATATTGTCGATAGCATGCTTGCCGTCAGGTGTCAGGCCTTCTTCTTGCGTAGCCTCGGAATTCAGTTTATCGAGTGCGTTCGATGGAACATTGTTTCTCAGGGTGAGGGAGGACGGGATGGGCCTGACCGTGGGCATCGGTATTAGGTCTGTAGTCGTCAGTGATTATCCCATCGAGATAGAGATTGTACCGCACCAGGAGCAATGGGAAATGTGGTAGTGTTGGGAGAAAATGGTAATGCATCTCGGAACTCGATTGGACGTGAGGTGTCTGGGAGAGATCCGAAGGTTGATCGTGGCCTGATCTCCTCAATACCATTCACATTGAATCTCCTTGACTTGTCCATCGTGTTGTCTTGACTTCCTTGTCACCTGAGCTTCACGTGAAGCATGGCTGAGGTCGCTCGTGGTCGGTCGCGGGATTGGAAGAGGTACTTCAGCGGAGGCCGCCGCAAAACGTTGGTCGCAGCTGCGGAAACCAAGCTCCCTAGGTCGGCCGTCTGATGTTGAGGCTCGAGCAAGCGGCAGATTTGGGTCGCTGAAGATGGCGTTTGCAGGTGTGAAATGGAAGAAGTCTGCGGACGCCGTGAACTTCGGCACCCAAGTTAGGTCGATCCAAGTCGTATCGCAGCTGCCACTGTTAGCCTTGCATGAGGGTGACGCGATTGGGCCGTGCATGAAGTCAGGAACGGCAGGATCCACCTATTAAGTCGATCACACCTGCCCGCCCACCTTCTCCGGCCCGCCTTATCTTATCGCCCGCTTGCATCGCGAAACTTCTTGCGGACCAAATTTTTTGTCGCAGCCACTTGAGGCTCTTGATGAGCATCACAATTCGTCGCAAATCTACTCCCAATGGCTGCTATCGGCTCGCTCGTCTTTTGCACAGACTGCGGTAATTTATTACCTGCGTCCAAAGGGAGCGACAGGAATGTTCTGACTTGCGACTGCTGTGGCGCAGAGAATCGAGGTACGCTTGGATTAAACACCCTGGGTTCGAGCCCAGTGAATGATCTTCAGTCTAACATTACAAAGACACTGGCTCCAAGACGATTTTGACGAACAGCAAGCCTTCCGATTTCCCGTCCTTCCTGAGACAGAAGCTCCAGTCCAATGTGCAGAATGTCGAGCGCCATACCATCCAAAGGGGCAGCAAAGCGGACGAAACATGCCCAAAGTGCGGCGGTACTCAAGTGACATACGCAAACGTTCAGCTTCGCGGTGCAGATGAGGGTTCTACTGTCATCTACACTTGTGAATGTGGAGAATCGTAAGTGACACTCTGAGCAAGTTACCATGAGTGCTAACGTTTGCGACAGATGGCAGGAGAACAACTAGGGTGCTCCAATTAGATCACCATCAACGTACTTTGATCCAGTCTATTTCAACGATATCAAATTATGCAGCAGCCGCGCCAGTCTCCGGTATCAAGGCATATTCTGCGTCTGTCCCTTTCTCGTACTCGGCCATGTCCAACGCGACAATGACACTCTCGACTACCACGCGCTCCTTATCGTGGAGGAACTTCTTCAGAGTCTGTTCGACACCTTCCTCCTCTCCAAGACTACCCAGAGCTTCAGCAGCCTCATGCCTCACCATACTCGCTTCGTTCACGTCGCTGAGGGCCGCGGTCAGGGCAGGGATCGATGCTGGATGGGACAGCTGGCCGAAGACGAATGCGATCTCATGTCGGAAGAGGGCAGAACTGTCTGCGAAACCTTTGGCCAAAGCCAAGACGGCTTGTTCCGCGGTGGGCAGGTCGGGAGGCGAGGCGAGGTCGCGCAGAGCGAACATGGCCCGGTAGCGCATGAAAAGTGGTTGCTTGGTGTCCATCAACGTCTTCTCGAGGTCTTCGATCGTATTTCCGGACTCGGGCATGGGGGGCGCTGGGTCGATAGAGGCAAAGTCGCTATTAGACAGATTAACTAAGGACACGTTGAGATAAAGCGGACTTTCAAACCTTTGGCGCAGCTTCTCTGCTTCTCTCTCCTTCGAGTTCTGCCATTCGATGCGATCAATCGCAATCTCGCAGGTCTCTGTGATAACGTCTGCCTCTCCCTCCCGATCACGGAAGTGCTTGAGTAATTCTAGACTCTCGGAGTGCCCCAGCGCACCGAGCGCTTCAGCAGCCTCGTGTCTACACATTGGATCCTCATTTAGATCTGAGAGCACATCTCGCAAGGGCTTGAGGGCTGCATCCTTCTTTGTCTGGCCCAAGCAATAGGCAAGCTCATGCTTTAGGAGCGCAGAAGGTGTAGCAAAGCCAGCTGCTATGGCTTCAATCGCGGCGTCTGCGGTGGCGGGGTCGTCTGCGGTGGCGGGGTCGTCTGAGGTTTGCGCAACATGCTTCAGTGAGAACAGCGCTCGAAATCGTATGGGTAGAGGTGTCGATTCGGAGCAGAGGCTCTGGCGAAGACTGGCAATGGTGGTCTCCGCCGACCCGGCTGCGGTTGCTTCTGCTGATGGTGACATTGTTGGACTGCACATGTGAGGATGACTGCCGGGGACCCTGAAGTGCCCCTCGTGTGATTCATATGGAAGAAAAATTTAGGTGGGGTGGCTAGCCAAGAAGCGCAGGGCTCATGTTCGAATCCCTTTGCGATCCTCGCAGGAGCCCGCACTCAGAATCCAGTCCCTTACAATCTCTTCACGTGTGACAGGGTCTGGTGTGTGAAACTATCGCATTAAAGCACCCATTCGGTTCTTCTGCCTGAATTGAGGAGACTTTCACTCGTAATGTGGCATCTCAGGAAGTTGAGACCACGAATGCATAGTAAAGGTCACGTGCACTCGCGATCAGCGCGCGCTTCGATGACGCAGCCGCTCCTGCCGCAGTCACGCCTACGACCTGTTGAACTGAACTCGAGGGATATTGAAAGGATGCAGCCAAAATACTAACCTGCACACAATGCCTCCCGTGGTGCCGCGCAAGCGTCTGCGCGCATCGCCCTCTGGTGATAATTTATCGAAGAAATCCAAGGGCAGTAGTGCAACTTCAACACAGGCTGGTCAACAGCGGAAAGTGACGCTTTACGACGCACTAGACGCGACAAGTGCGCCGCAGTCAACTTCGCTCTTGGACGGTTTCAACGGTGAAGATGACGATTCTAGCTCCTTGACTTCACTTTCAGACCCCGAGTTTGAAGATGTCAAACCCCCAGTCACTGACAAAGCTGAAGACTCGGAGGATGATGAGGATGTCGAGTTCGAAGATGTGGCGGCTCCAAACGTAGAACAACAGGACGCACCCGTTGTTTCTGGCGATCTGGAGCTGACATTTCAGCCAACGGACCGGAAATCACTGTACCACGAGTACTATGGAGACAACAAGGGACCGACAAAACGGGATCGACAGGGTCGCAATGCCGCGCATCGAGTTCACGTCCTTACCCTTCTTTGGCACAATGCGATCCGCAATGCGTGGGTCTGTGACATGGAGGTGCAGGCGACAATGATCTCACACCTCCCCCCTAGACTATGGGAAGAGGTCGAGAGATGGATGCGTAACAGTGGCTTGGTGAAAGAGCCACCAAAGCCCCAGAGGCCCGCCACAAGTGCCAAGGGCAAAGGAAAGACCAAAGGCAGAGGCAAGGGCAAAGCCGCTCCGGAAGTAGAAGGGCGCGACTGGGGGTCAGCAGCAGAAAGGCTTGAACACGGTGCAGTCAACATGAGTCAAGGCGATCCCTTGTTCCGGTTGATGCAGACCCTTTCGGCATGGTGGAAGCAGCGCTTCAAGATTACGACGCCCGGTATCCGCAAATACGGCTACATGTCATTAGATCGCCTGGATCGCTGGACCAAAGCATGGAAGAACGAAATGTACAACCCAAGCGTGGTTGGCGAGAAGCTGCCCACTCTGGATGATTTCCGCAGGTGCGCCAGAAGCTGCCGTGGAAGCAGGGATGTTGGCGCACAACTTTTCACTGCGCTGTTGAGGGGTCTCGGCATGGAGGCACGTATGGTAGCAAACTTGCAAACACTGGGGTTTGGCTGGACCAAGCTCGAGGATGCCGCAGAGGTCAAGGCATATGGCACCACCGAGACCACTCCGAAGAAAGTGAGTGTAACACCTACTGGAACAGGGAAGAGTAAGTCCCGCGGCAACGAAGAGGGCAAGACATCAAAGATCAATCAGGCAGCGACAAAGCGCACTGCGCGCAAAGCTGGAAAATCCGACGCCATCGTGATAGACGATTCCGACGACCTGGACCTCGAATTCAAGGATACGGACGACGAGTCCGTGGTGGAGCTTGAAGTCCTACCTCGAAGGCCCGCAAAGCCAGCAAAGAAATTTGATGAGGATCTTGAGTATCCTCATTATTGGACCGAGGTCCTATCTCCCGTCACCCAGAAATATCTGCCTGTGGACGCTATCGTCAAGAGCGTTGTCGCCACCAACAGGGAGCTTATCGAAAGCTTTGAGCCTCGAGGATCCAAGGCTGACAAGGCCCGCCAGGTAATGGCGTACATTGTCGGCTACTCTCCAGACGGTACAGCCAAAGATCTCACTGTGAGATACCTCAAGCGACAGATGCTTCCCGGCCGAACAAAAGGAAATCGGGTGGGACTTGAAAAGATCCCCGTCCACAATCGGTACGGCAAGATCAAGCGATACGAGCACTTCGATTGGTTCAAAACGGCCTTGTCTGGCTATACCAGAGGCCACCAATCGGTACCAATCACAGAAATAGACGAACTAGAGGAAGCAACAGACTTGAAGCCTGCACAGCCAGAGAAGAAGGAGATCAAGGAAGGTGAAGAGACCCTTCAGTACTACAAGCAATCCAAGGACTTCGCTTTAGAAAGACATCTGAAAAGGGAAGAGGCACTTAGACCAGGAGCGAAACCAGTCAAGATCTTCAAGAACAAGGCGAAAGGTGGCAAGATCGAGGAAGAGGACGTTTACTCGCGCAAGGACGTAGTGAACGTGAAGAGTGCCGAGACATGGCATAAGCAAGGGCGCGCACCACTTGCTGGCGAGCAGCCTCTGAAGCGTGTGCCTTATCGCGCCGCCACGACAAATCGACGCAGAGAACTCGCCGAAGCAGAGGCGGCGACAGGCCAGAAGGTCCTGCAGGGCTTGTACAGTATGGAGCAGACTGACTGGATTATCCCGCCTCCAATCAAGGACGGTGTCATTCCCAAAAATGACTACGGGTATGTCAAAGTAGCTCATTCGCGGAACAAGCTGGCTGATCTGGTGATAGCAATATCGATCTCTTTGCGGAACACATGTGTCCGGAAGGAGCTGTGCACATACCTTACCGCGGGGCCGTCAAGGTCTGCAAGAAGCTGGGTATTGACTATGCCGAGGCCGTAGTTGATTTTGAGTTTGGCCATCGAATGGCTGTGCCAGTGATCCGGGGAGTTGTCATTGCTGAAGAATACCACGATCAAGTAATGGAGCAGCTGGAAAAGGACGAGGCCGAACGCGCTCGTAAAGAGGACGAGAAGCGTCGAAAGGTTGCCCTGGGCAAATGGCGAAAGTTCATCATGGGCATGCGCATCGTAGAGCGTATTCAGCAGGAGTATGGTGAAGTTGGGGCAAACGTCTCCGTCTTTGGGCCCAAGAAGGGATTGAGCTCGATGCACAACGAGCCGGTGCCCCAGGCCCACGACAACGAGGAGACGGCCGGTGGGTTCCTCCCTGAGGGCTACGAGGAAGAGGAGGAGGACGGGAAAGAGGACGGTGGTCGTGCTGCTACCCATCATACCTCAGGATTCTTTGCAACAGCAGCGCATGGTGATGATGAGGACTATGACGGGCATGACGACCTGGTTATGGAGGATCACCAGGGCGAGGGAGAGCCGGGCATTGTGGGAGCACCGTTGTCAGAGCCTCCTACATCAGAGGACCAGCAGTCGGAGAAAGCGCCGTCGCCATCGGAAGAAGCTGATGAGCCTCGCAAACGTCCATCTAGGAGAATTCGAGGAGGCGGAAAGACTGCAGCCGTGAATGCGCGGACCAGCACCTCCCCGCAACGACCGGGCCCGATGAGAAGGTCTACTAGACAAACACGACGTGTACTTCCTGACACCGACACTGAGGATGAAGACGAGGATGATGACTTGTCAAGGAGCAGTGAGATGGCAGACGACTGAGGCCGATGGTGTCCGCTTCGCCACAGCATTGATATTCGTCCAACATCGAGCAACAAGAAGAACACGGCACCTCTGGTATGCGCGCAACACAATGTCCGGTCCAGCACGAACACGCCGGGGCTGGTCTACGCGTCTCATGACAACGGGTCATTAGCCCGCGCTTCGCAGCGCCAATCGAAGGCCAGAGTTCGTTTGCGGCACGCGCTACTACTTCTACCAGATACTACTTGGCGCAATGATAGAATCATGCGGCCGTGTCCACATAAATGGGCGCACCACAGGACCAATTCTGGTCTCGGACATTCAGCTAGGGTGTTTTGTCAATGATATGGGGACCATACCGCCTCCAGAGACTATCTGCCTCGTGCAAGACGCCCTGGAATGTAATGCGTCACTTACATCGTGGGCAGGGCGCAAGGCCCAGTCCGACGGTCATGATGACCGCTTCTTTTAGCACGCCCGCTGTGGATTGTAGCCCTCGCCCCACTGTATAAGAGTAAGGGTCGAGGGGAATATCGGGAAGCCTCACGCTAGAAGATCCACGATAAGTAGCAAGTCGAATGCCTAATGGTCACCACGGGGACGTGTACCAACCTGAACGTGCGCATGCACACGGCCCAATTTTAGCAACCCCCCGATAATACCTCGAGGGAGATTCATCCAGACGTGCGCGGACGTTGGCCGAAGGCGGGGAAGCAACGGAGCCGGGTGCGATACTACGCATGGACTCAAGAGACAAACCCCGTGGGACTCCGATGGGGCATCTGGGGATTGCGGGTCATTCGCCGTGCGTCTATCGTGGACTTTGATGGCAAGCTTAACCCCTGAGCTAAGCGAAGAAGCAGTACGACTGACCTAGCAGTCTGCAGTATCAAAGTTGAGAACCTTGGACTCCGGAAGGTGGGAGTTGGTCGACTGGCGGGCAGCACTCAACAGCGAAGCTCTGCCGACATCACAGACGAGGCGCACGGCACTTGGGCCATATCCTCTCGAACCAGCCACATCTCGGCGAATGCAAGGCGCGTCAGCCGCGAACAGCTGCCGCTGCTCCGACTTCCAAAGAGGACCCCGCATCGTCGCCAAGCTGCCCAGCCCGACCGGCATGCCTGTCTAAGAGTATTGCTTCGCAAATGCTTGTGGACCCTTGGAAGCAGGAGGTTCCATGGAATGCTTCTAGCTCGCTCACCATTGCTATCGATGAACACTAGCGACAAGCCACGACTTGCGACCAACAAGATACCTCACCAGGAATAGCTATATGAACGGCAAACGCAGAAAGTCGTGCCTCCGCCAGGTCAAAGGGCAAACCACCGCTGGTTCCATCCGGACGTACGCCAGGGTTTCTGCTTATCTTAGCCGGCACGCCTCGTATTGTTTTAGGTGATGTTTGAGCACTCGCAGTTCTCGCGATGGTCTCAAGAAGCAGGGCAGTCATTGCCAGCCAGTGTTGTGACTTGTGAGACCACCGTGACAACGCAGAAGTGGCTCCCTCCTGGTCCACAATACAGAGTTAACAGATAAAGTTTGAGGCTCCAGCCAAAGAAATGGCCGCATGAGCTGTTAAGCATCTTCGGGCCCAGTCTTATTGGGGTAATCGATGCGGGTGGGTGGACATCATTATCCCTGCCCCTGGGGAGCAGCATCACGCTACTGCCCGTGCACAGCGGTAGCCCGCGAGTTTCCACGGCCTCTCCGCGCGAATCATGCTTCTCGAAGGATTCCACCGAAGCCCAAAGCCAGCCTCCCGCTCGCGACAGCATTTGATCCGCCTTTTGCACCTGCGTGGTCCTCTGGAGTCTGGACCCCAGCACAGTCACCACTGACCAGTGAGGTACAACTGCCGGCGAGCAGGGCCCGGAACTCTCTAACATGACGTGCGGAAAGAGTCCGATACGAAAGTGACTGGGCGATAATTCACGCCCGGTCTGGAACCAAGGGCGAAGCTCGAGGGGAGCTACCAACAGTCCGCATACATGAGTTGTGGTAACATCTGGTTCTGGAACAACGGGCGATCCCCCTCACAGTTACGGAAGCCAAGTTTATTACCGAATGCTGCTCGGGCTCCCAACAGCGATGACGGACGACCCACGCACATGCAGCCGCGTTGGCCATGTCAAGTGCAAGTAGATGGATTCGGAAATGAGGGTGTGATGTCGCCATCTACCACCCGTCACTCTACCGAATATGCTGCCACCGAATGCTGGCTGGCCACTACCCTGATGCCTGTCGACTTCTGCGTACGCTGCCAACTTACATCGTGCGGTCACTTCCATGGTCACACCATTCAGGTCATGGATCACTCACGGTCGTGGATGGTGCTCTTTGAACGAACATGGAGCGGGCATCCTAGGCCCTCGTCGTCTGCAGACTGGCAGTAGCATGATTCATGGCATGCTAAGCGTCTGTCTCCCCTGTGCAAGACCCGCACCAAGATATCTCGTCGAGAAAGAGTCGGAATAGTTCGGTCATCTCCCACGAGGGATTTGACAAGGGTCGAGAAATACTTGGCTAGTCAGGGCGTCCAAGCGCCTCTGCTCCTCGGAATCACAGCCACTACCCCAGACCCTCCGCGTTTTTCTCTTGTTGGTCCCGACTTGTCTCAGGGATTACCCTGTGGGCACGCCTAAACATGCTTAAATCTCACTTCTCCGCAAGGGGATCAGCGCGTGGGGAGGCACCTGGAGTCGCAGCGCGAACCCACCATCCCCAGCTCCTCCTTCCGGGGGAGGCCTTGATCATGTTGACTTGTTTCTTGCTGTCCGAAGCAGTATAAAGAGAGTCCATTCGCCACACGGATTATTGAGTCTCTTCTTGTCTAGCAGTGACTCCCTGACACTTGACGGGTGCCACAAAGCCTCCTCGAGCCATACTCATCAGATTTTACACCCAGTTTTCTCTGGCACTTCCACGAGGCATCGCAGTCCTTCCTGTCATAGGCACCACTTATACTGTCACCATGGCGTCCACCCACGGCGAGAAGCGCGACAATGAGCTTCGGCTCGCGCAAACCAAGGACAGTGAAGCAGGCTTTGAGCAGAGCGAGAAACCTATCCCCGTTGTGGACAAGGTCGACTACTCGGGTGCTCACGAGAAGACTGACCCAAAGGAGATCAAGCTTGTGCGCAAGCTCGACCGCTGGATCATGGTATGCTGCTCATCCCCCAACTGCGCCCAAGTCACCTGCCGCTAACAGTGCTCCCTCATAGCCCATGCTCTGGAGCATGTACTGGCTCAACTACCTGGATCGCAATGCTATTGCACTAGCGCGCATCAACACGCTCGAGGAAGACCTCAACCTTACCGGCACCCAATACCAAACCTGCGTATCCATCCTCTTCGTCGGTTACGTGCTCGCTCAGGTGCCATCCAACATGTTCCTCACGCGCACCCGACCCAGCCGCTACATGGGTACCGCCATGATGCTCTGGGCTATCGTGTCTGCCTTGACTGCCGTCTCGCGTAACTTTATCGGCCTCCTCCTGACGCGATTTTTCCTTGGTCTCACCGAGGCTCCGTACTACCCCGGTGCCGTCTACACCCTGTCGCTATTCTACACCCGCAAGGAGGTCGCCACACGTATCGCCATCCTGTACACGGGGAACATTCTCGCGACGGCCTTTGCCGGTCTCATTGCCGCCGGTATCTTCCACGGCATGGACGACCTTGCCGGTCTCGCTGGCTGGCAGTGGCTGTTCATCCTACAGGGTGCCGTCACGTTTGTCATCGCCGTCATTGGCTTCTTCCTCTTGCCAGACACCCCCCTGACGACCTGGTGGCTCACTCAGGAGGAGAAGGATCTCGCCTACAACCGCATAGAGCTCGACACCACCCAGAACTCGGGCCAGACCAGCGCCAAGGAGGGTCTCAAGCAGGCCGCCAGCGACCCCCTCGTGTGGCTTTTCTGCTTCATGGCGCACATGCACTTGGCGGCCAACGGCTTCAAGAACTTCTTCCCCACTGTAGTCGAGACGCTTGGCTTCGGCAGGACACTCACCCTGGTCTTGACTTGCCCCCCGTACCTGATCGCCGGCGCCGTCACCATCGCCGTTTCCTGGTCGTCAGGCAAGTTCAACGAGCGAACGTGGCACATCACCATCTCCAAGGCCGTCGCGATCGTCGGCTTCGTCGCCGCGGGCGCCACGCTCAACACGGCCGGCCGCTACGTGTCCATGGTCATCTTCACCATTGGCACCTACGGCGTCAACTCGCTCATCCTCGGCTGGTGCTCGTCCGTGTGCGGGCAGACCAAGGAGAAGAAGGCCGTCGCCATCTCCATGGTGACCATGATCATGAACATCTCCTTCATCTGGACGCCGTACCTGTACCCCAGCAGCGACGAGCCCCGGTACCTGATCGCCATGCTGTCGTCCGCGGCCTTTAGCGCCCTGACCGCCGCCATTGCGTGGGTCACCAAGATCATCGTCAAGAGGAAGAACAAGAAGATTAGGCAGAGCGAGGATGAGACGCAGAACTACTACGTCTACTAGAGCAGGGGTCTCGTTAGTATATCGCATGATGCCATGGGACAGAACAAAGGGGATTCAATGGGCTCAAGAAGCTTGAGCATCAAACACACTGCCTTGAATACGATGGTCATAATATGCAGTTCCACGCACTGTTTCAGTTGAAGGCCTGTAACTCAGTGACAGTGTGTCCGCATCAGCCCCTTCGAGCATTTTCCAAGTCCCCCTGAATGCACTTTTGCATCCACGCCCATGTAGCCTCATAGCAGACCAGCATATTCTCCGGCTTCACCACCATGTGGCCCTCATCCTCAAACAGCAGCATCTTACTCGGCACCCCCTGCGTCTGCAACGTGTTGAACACAGCTAGCCCTTCAGTCACAGGGCACCGATAGTCCTTCTCCCCGTGCACCACCAGCGTCGGCGGCGCGTACTCGGCCCACTTGCGCAGCAACTCTGGCCGCGCGGGGTTGAACTTTTCCAGGTGTGCCGCGTTCTCCCACGGATACGGGGGTTTCGTCCCAAACGCCGCCGTGTCGAGCGAGACATCGGACTGCAGGAGCATGGTCGGGATGGAGAAGATGCCGTCCTGCCAGATGGCGCCGCAGAATCGCTTCGAGACCTCGTGGCTAAACAGCCAGCTCATCATGTACCCGCCGTAGCTCAGACCGGTGAGGATCCCCTTGGCGTGGTCCAGGTATGGTATCTGGTCGAGATGCTCGACGAGGTTCACAATATCTTGGTAGGGTTTGCCGCCCCATTCATCGTTGACGCCTGTTTTTTCGCGTGTTATTCTGGGGGAGTGTTCTGCTATTAGGAAAGGGACAGTGTGGGCTTCTTACGTCTGGCAAAGTCAAGACCATAGCCTGTGCTGCCCGATATGTTGGGCAGGATAAGAATGTACCCTTGCTCAGCCCACGCAGCTGCATTCCACTAGACATTCACGGTTAGCCGTTGTCATTATGCGTCCCCTACACCACACGTACTCTTGGACTCCAGCCCGTTGACCAGTCCCCCAACGGACCACCATGCAGCGCAAGCACCCAGGGGTATTTCTTGTTCGCGTCGAACGTGCTCGGGCGGACAACCAAAGCGTGGACACAGAGCCCATCGGCCCCCTCGAACCAGATATCCGACACCATGCCCTCATGCAAGCCGTACTTGCGCCCGTTCTTGGTAGCGCAGAAGATGGTATGGTCGACACTTGCGCCGGGGACGTTGATAATCTGCCACAAGGCGCTCTCGAGGAAACTCGTCCTAGCCACGAGCAGCGTCGTCCAATCTCCCGCTCGCAGAGGCGCATACGACGCTACGGTATCATCAAAAGTGAAGTACCGTGGTTTCTCTCCGTGTTTGAGCACGAGCTGTGCGAGAGCCATGCGGCCCGTGACTTTCTTTTGCATAATGACGGTGTCTGAGCGACCCGCAAACTCAAAGCTGGCGGGCGGTTCGTAGTGTTCAGGATCCTCATCTGGATCGATGCGTTTGAAGGCGTCGTACGAGGCTAGATTCTTGATGGAGGCAATGTACAGTCGAATGTTGATGATGTCGTCGGCCGAGGCGTGGAAGAAGCCAATGTCCTCGCCGTTGGGGGACAGACGCATGTTAGACGCTTGGCCGGCACTGACATTCTCTGGCAAGGCGATAGGGGCGGGTTTTGCTGGCGGCGGCGCTTCGTACGAGTCTAGGGGGCAATAGTACGGATAGGAGTTCTGTTTCTCTTGCAGGTCGTGAGTTTCCAGCTTGCGCGCGTTGAACGCGATTCCGTTTGGTGCAATATCGTAGTGAGTGGATGCATTTCCAAACGGGCCGTACAATGAGTGAGGCTCGATATCCGGTGAGTTGTGTAGGAGATTATGGCAGGGCCACTTGAGCTCCCAGGGGCCGTCATTCTTGGAGAGGATGGTGTACCAGAGACCATAGCGTTGTGGCTTGTAGTAGCTCGTCCACTGGGTCGTGTCAGACCTTTACTCCAGATCACTCACTGCTCGAGGGTGGGCGCTTACCGTGCGGACGTAGGTTGTGTCAAACACACGAGCGCTGTTCTTCTTCTCGACAGCTTCCTCATTAAACAGCTCTCCATCATCCCCTGCAAGTCCTGTGAACACAAAGGCCACTTGACCTTCTCTCAGCAGCTTCAGCTTCAAGTTTGCAATGGGCGCATCGATCTGCATCACCCAGTCGTGGTCCCCAGGTAGGTCGCCCGTCCTCGCAATCTTCACTTGCGTCTTGCCCTTGTCGTCGGACTGCACGTAGAGGATCTCATCATGTGGCCCGGGGATCCAGTGGGCATCATGAATATTATCGCCGCTTACAATGGTGGAGACGCCCCGTCCCGCGAGATCAATCACCCTAAGATACTGCGTGTGCTTCCCTGACGCGAAATCGTACGTCGAGACCGTGAACAGCCCTTGGGTGCCATTGGCGTTGGGGACGGGAGGAGAGTAGTTGGGCGCCTCGAGGACGGTCTTTGCCGTGAGCTTTTCGACCCGCACCATGGTAAGCCCTTTTGAAATGGAAGTTCTTGATGGCGGCAGCGATGGAGCAGATGTCAGCTCAGTCGCGACGTCGAGGTGACTAGAGACGCGAATCACGGCCCATGGGGTAATCAGGCACTGGCGGGGATGTCAGCAACTCAGCATAGCGGCATCACCTTCCATATTGGGCGCTTCAGGGGTTGTAGGCAGCATTGTCAGATTTGTTCATCAAATTGCGTTTTCAAGGTATCAGCCAGAGATCCGGATTTTGAGCCAAGTTGAATGAAGAATGATGCCTACCTAAGAGAGCATCGTGCTACACTTGCATACTAATGTCTGGCGCGTCCATTTGGAGAGTGGAAGGCTACCCTGTAGCGGGTATTGACCGTAGTGGTCCCATGGTGCAGAAGCCACTCACAATATTCATTCTTGATCCTACGCTGTTCATGCGCCCAGCTAAAAGACCAATCCAGGCCTCTGAGCTGGTCCAGCGATAGTACTGGTTGCCTTAATGGTCTAACAAGACTTGAGGCTGCGATGTGATGTGGTGTGGTCCGACGGCACAAAGGACCGCTGCGTATCTTGAAAGGCTAATCACCGCCGATGGAAACCGACGTGGTGGCTGCATCACTTATCTAGCCGTAGTGAATAAATATCAGCCAGTTCGGCAATTGGCCGCCAACCCGTGCGTGGCGCTGGACTCTATCTTCCGCATCTCACACCAGTGACCATGTGGCTAGCTCGCGATGCCGTGGTGGTGTGCCCGACGCGAGACAACATCGTCATCATGGTTCGACCCCTTCGCATGACGTCGCACCAGCGCCGAATGAAACTGACGAGAGAAGATGTCTTGGTAGGCGCAAGAGACTCGACTGGAAGTCTGGAAGATTATACGTGGCATGACAATTGCAGCAAGACGGAAATCAAGGGTCCAACAGATCACTATTGTCGGGGATCCGTCCGTCGGCAAAACGGTCTTTTGGCCGGGTCCATCTCCGGTGTCGGCCTCTATTTCTCCTGTCCGTCCGTCCATCAGCTCCAGCTCGAACTTGGTCGCTCCCCCAAATTTTGTCATCATCGTGCAGTCGTCTTATTACAACGTCCCCATTCCTGCTTTGCTCGCCCGATCCTCGTATTTTTATTGTTCATTGCTCGCTCGTCCAGTCGCCGCTCTCGATCCCCAGAATTGAGTTTCGCAATTGCTCGACTCACCCCGTCTGGACCCTGGAGATCATGATGCAGCGCTGCTCGTAAGCTCCGCGCAACCCTATTCTTCCCGGTGTGCTGCACCGTCGTCGTTATAGAGAGCCAGCAGAGTGTTTCTACCGTTCAATATAGACTCCTGATGAAATGAAACCATCCGAGCCTCTCCCTCTGTCTGCCGCCAGCCTCTCTCTAGATCCCTCCTCCCATGCGCCCATCTCTCCTCCGAAACCCTCCATCATGGCGCCCTCACTTTCGCCAGCGCAACAGCAGAAGCAGCAGCAGCAGCAGCAACAACAACAATTACCGACCAAGAATGCACAGAAAGCGTGGAACACGGACAAGCTCGGCCTTCGCCTAGGCTCCGATCTCCTCAGCGCCTCATGCGCGGGCGCCCTCGTGGCGCCCATCATCTCCATGATCGACAGGTATGAACCCCCCACTCCCAAACCTCTGGGCAGAGAACTGACCATTCCAACAGGAGCATCATGGAAAACGCCTCGGGCAGCAGCACGCTCGGCGACTCGATCAAGTCCTCCCTGCGCTCCCTCCTCCTCCGTCCCCAGACCCTCCTCCTCTCCAAACCGACCGCTCTCATCTTCCTCGTCTACGGCGGCACCTACATCACCGCCAACATGCTCGACACGGCCACCTCGACTGTCCAGGATCGAAAACCCTCGCACGTCACGGCCGGCACCACCAAGTTCGCCGCCTCTAGCGCCGCCAACGTCGGCATCTGCATATACAAGGACCAGGTCTTTGTGCGCATGTTCGGACCCCCCGGCGTCGTCCCCCGCGCCGTCCCGGGCCTCTCGTACGCCCTCTTTGGACTACGCGACTGCATGACCATCTTCGCCTCCTTCAACGTGCCCCCCTTGCTCGCGCCCCAGATCGAGGGCTGTCTCTCCGCCGAGTGGAAGAAACGTCTGAGCGGTGCGACGTGCGCGCAGTTCATCGCGCCGGCGGCGGTGCAGCTCATCAGCACGCCGCTTCACCTGCTGGGGTTGGACATGTATAACCGCCCCAACGGGCTACGCTCGCCTGTGAGCCTCCGGGATCGATGGCATCAGGTACGAAGGACGTGGGCACCCAGCGCCATGGCGAGGATATGTCGCATCGTGCCTGCGTTTGGTGTGGGCGGTGTTGTGAATATGAAAGTAAGGCGATCGTTGATGGAAAGGCTGGAGTGAAGAGGCATGAGGATGAGAACACGGACAACGTTGGCGACCTTGCATTGTATGCATGCATTTGTACGACTATTCACGGCTCGGCGTTACGGCATATTTGATATTTTCTCACGACAACGTGGATTCGGCTTGCATTGGGTCGGCTAGGGTCCAGGATGGCATACATAGAGAGAGCTCAGCTCTGGACATACACATATAGACATGGACCGGGATTGGGAAGTAATGAAGAAGAAGATACTTACGCGCACACAAGGAAGGGTGACAGGGCCCTCCACGACATATCTGTTATTGAGCGCAGTTTGCAGACAGCAGCCGAAAATACATCAATTTCCCATTTGCCCCTTTCCAGTCCAGAACGCCCCTGCATGATCTCTTTGGGAGCCTGGGTAAAGATACTGATACTAATGGATAATCCGCGCAAATGAACGTCTGTTGCACTGGACCGGCAGAGCGAGTCGCCAGCCGTGCGCCCTGCCAGCAGTTTCCAAGAAGCCCTCACTGACTGACTGACTGTATGGCCTGCCCTGTGTGACTGGGACACGGCCCTCGCACCCATCAAGGGGCAGCCAGTAGTGCTGAATGCAAGTCGTGAAGATCGTGTGGGACATTGGCGTTGCGTCCGTCAAGAATAAAACTGCGCAGGGGTATATACTCCCGTTCGAATGCTCGTAATAACAAAGGGGAAGATGGGGTTCAACTCACGCAGCGCTCCGATATCGTCCGTTCATGTAAAGTTCATACCACTTCGACATACAGAAGCAGCTTTTCGTTGTGCTGTAGCGCGTAGTCAAGGTCGTTGTCGCTCATCAGGTTGGGCTTGTCGCCTGTTGCCTCATCCTTGTAGAACAGTTGGATCTGATCACCGTCTGGCACCTTGAGTCGGTCGCGGATCTTGTCAAACAGCTGCTGGTACGCAATGTCGGACGGTACACGGATGGCAATGAGGTCGCCGTTGTAGTACATTTTGACCTTCATCGCGGAGCCCTGCGGCTGTGATTGGGATTGCGAGTGGGAGTGGGAGGCTGTCGGGCGATTAGTGAATGTTGCTACAAGATGATGAAACAACACGTACCTTGGTGGCCCATCTGGCGCGGCGTTGCTGAGAGACCACCGTATCCTCCGCCGTTGAGATTGTTCCGTGACGACTGACGGGACCCATCAGCAGGTGATTCGTTTGACGACATCTGTGATCCCTGTGACAGGCGGTAGTCCCCAGCGCCTTCGTTGAGCTCCAGCTCGTAATCGCCCTCGCGAGGCGCAAAGAACTGCTTCACAAGCAGGCATCGCGAGATATAAGGTGGTTGGTTGAGCAGGTTCTTGACATACGCATCCAGATTATGCAATCGCCCTTCGGTAATCGCATTGGTCACGTAGTTGACGGGACCAGGCATATAGGGCAGAGTCCGCTTCTGGGTGCCGGTGTTGCCAGCTTCAGCCGGGAACTCTGTCAGAAGTGCAATCTGAAAGTCGTAAAAGTCCTCGTAGTATCGCGAGAGGACCCATTGTCGACCATCCTCCAGCATAGCCTCAATGACAAACCAGTACTTTTCCTCCGCAAAGCAATACCGTGGTATGCGGGCTTGGATGGGGGCGTACAATTGCGACGTTGACTTGGAAGCGTACTGGTTCTGCTGGAGTTGTTGCGACTGGTGACCAGCCGACCGCTGGCTGGTGCGCGCATTCTGCTGTTGCTGTAAGCTAGTCTGGCTGCTTTGGCGGCCGTTTTGCTGAATGCTCAGGCGTTCCATCGACTGCTCCATGGGCTGCCCACCACCACCCGACCCGACCTCGAATTTGCCCAGCGTGATGCTGCTGTTCTTGTATTCGGCGGCCATTTTCTTCCACTCTTCGACCTTGGGAACGCCGGCTTTGCGCAGTGCTTCCTCGGGGTTCGGTAGAGGCTTGTCACTCGCCATGTCGCGCAGCTCGATGAAGGATACGGGAATCAGGCCTGGACCGCCCAATCTACCAATAGGCTTGGCAACGAACCACTCTGGGTTGGACTGCGCAATGACAATGATCGCCTCGCCCTGTTTCGCATCCAACTCATCAGCTCTCTCGGCAGCAAAGTCGAACATGACCACTCCGTAGACCATGGGGCCATTCTTGCCAGGTTGCGATTTGCGCTGCGCTGCGGGCATGGGTCCCGAAATGGGTCCAGATATTCCTTTCCCTTGGACGACGCCGCCGCCGCCACCGTGCGAGTCGCTGTAACCCGAGTCGTGGTTTGGCATCTTGCCTGCGCTAGGCACGCGCCCGCTGCTGCCGTCGTCGCCCTCTGTCTTGCCCAGCGACTGGAAGAAGGCGACGGGAACGAGACCTCGCGCATCGGGCAGAGCGGGGTTGCATGCCTCGTACCAGTCGGTGTCGTCCTCGCGGCCTATAACATGGAAGAAATCGCCCCGAGAGAAGCCAAGCTCCTGATCTGACCGTGCCTCATAGTCGTAAAGCGCCTTGATGACCTGGGATCCATTAGCACCGTGGGTTCGAGAGCGCGAGGTCGAGCGGAGCCCCCAAGTACCTTCTTTGGCGGGACGATTGCGACGGCATGTTTCGGCGCGACGTGGGAGTTCGTTTTCTCCTTCTCACCCTTGATAGAGCGTCGAAGAGCCTGGACAAAGCGCATGGTCGTTAGCTTCTCATCTGACGCGAGCATGTTTGCGATAATGGTCTGGCAAGTCTGTGGTGTATCGCGTGCTGAGCCCCCTTGCGCGCGCAATGTCGATCCGGGCATATGCTGTGCCTGCTGTCGTTGTCGATGCGGGGCCCAACCAGCACATTACGTCGGCCGTCACTTGGCCACACAGAGGTATCGTGACCAGGAAATTGAAGGGACGTAACACGCGGCGCGATTGATGTCGCCGTGAAAAGGGGTTCGCATCAGACAGCCCTTTCTTTTTCCGCGAGCGGCGCAAAGGGGGGGCAGGCAAAGCAAAGGCTGGCAGCGCGCGAAGAGGGACCGTGGGCTGCAGGAGCACGAACCTTCATATTGGCTGGTGTTACGGCTGCCCGAGGCCGGGGTGCGATGGAATCGACAATCGAAGCGAGATCTGCGGTGGCCGTGGCTCGAGGAATGGTCCAGAATCGCCTTGAGCGGATGGTCGCGCTGAGGAAGTTTGGTGTAACTCGGAGGTAGGCTCGTAGGTCGAAGCGCTGGAGGACGAGGATGGATGATGCACCAAAGAAAGCCGACAGTGGGTGGGAAATGCAATGTGAAAATGGAATGCACGCGGCACACATGCAGGCCTGCACGCATTCGCCTGGCAGCAGCACTCCAGTCAGCACATTGGATGATTGATTGGTAGTCCTTCAGCACATACAAGGTCCAGTCGCTAGACTTAGAGTGACTGCACGCCCCGCCGGCGCTTCCATGGAGGGGCGGGGTCCAGCTTCAACTGCTGGACGACTACCTGGGCTGGCCACTCAGGGGTACCAACAGGCTTTTCGAAAGTCATGCCACCTCCATGTCATGTTAATGTTATAATCCTCACGTCTTCTTGCCACCTAGGTTCAGTCCTCCTCACCTGGGGAACCCCTAGACTTGATAATTCTCGGGAAACCTCAACACTAATGGGTGCTGTCAGCCAAGATGTTGCTGTCCGATCCCTCGATCCTTTGTGGCCATTCCCATCCATGATCCCGATGGTTCCTCTCTCACCCCGCCTTAGACTCAGTCACAACCTTGAATTCACTCACCAGACCCTTGCTTTTGGACCAGTCTGTTTCAGAACGCACCCCGGGGGAAGACACATGAATGCGAAAATTTAATATCAATGCTTATCAAATGGTAGCACTCAGGTACCTTGTTCGTCGGTGCCCAACGGCTCTCACAATTTCTGGTCCAAGACTTCACCAGTAGCGCGAGTCGTGCGCTAGTTCAACATGTGGCCGCAATAGACTATCGCAGTAATATCTATCCCATTGTTCTTCACAACCGCACGTGCCTAGTGGGTCAGTCTCGAGGAACTGTTCCTGTCCAAATCTCCAAGTTGGATAAAAACCTCCTTAGCAGGTTCGGGCTGCAATGACCCATGCCCGATCTTCGCGGTCGGCATTGAAACATTTGAATACGCCGAAACGTTGGACTCGTCAGCCCCTGGTGCTGCCCAGCGCACGCAAAGTTTTCTCGCTCGTAATTAAAGAGTACGTGTGCATTATTTCTCCACGAGCTTCCAACGGTCTGTGGATCACGCATATGCGAACTCTCAAGAATGGGTCTGCGCCAAGTCAACTGCGATAGAGATGGGCCATGTGTCGTACCCTCAAAGTTGAACTTAGGTGGACTGGCTCGCTTGTTAAGCGACGAGGTAGGTAACAGTAGATTCGAGCTAGCATGGCCTTGGAGCTGTGGTGATATATCCAGCCTTCTGATATATTACCTAAAAGCCCCTTCTATCCTGGTCAGACCATTCCGGCAGCGACGTCCAAGGGATGACTTCACAAATGCTGACCCATGCATGATCGAGCAAGTTCATTGAGACATGCGAGCATTAAGAACAGCGGACAACTGGATTGACTGTTTATTCTCAAATATTAGTCGGACTCCTGATAGAGATTTATTCCGTTGAACGCCCGTCACCATACCAAACTCCAATGCGCCACGCCAACGCTATGCAACCAGGCGCCATCTGCTAAAGGGCAGTGCGAATCACCGCAATAGCCCTATTAAGTTCAAAAGCCATCTAAGCCCCCTGAGACCAAAACTGTGTCTTGAGGTCACAGACAAGAGTCAACGATGATGACTACGCTGGACCTCGGGCCACCCGAAGCACAGGAGCCATCCTTGGGCTGGCATGCTTCATTTGAAGCGAGGAAGCCATACTGCGAAAATGACGAAACAATAGCAGATCAAGGGTATCGAAGGCGCAAGACAAATAAACCAGACTCTTCGTCACCAGTAAGACCACAGCACCCCAAGGGTTCATCATCATGAAGGCAGAGCTCAAATCTGACCCTTGATGTCGACCCGTTGGAATGCTGCCGCGCGAGCGCCTTCGAACAAGCCACCAGCCTTGCCCGTCAGGAAGGCAATGTACTCGGTCCGGTCTTCGAGGAGGTGCTGCCCCTGATAGTCGATAATGAACTGGGCAGCATCAGCATCGGTTTCAAAGCCGAGCTCTTCGGTGATGAACCGAAGTTTCACATCAGGTTTATAACTAGCGAGGGGTTAGCATCCGGGTATAGAATGTAGGGAGAAAAACTCACGCTTTGCAAATGTTGCACAGGGCATGCAGGCGTTCCCGCACGATGAACATATCCATGAGATACGCTCCCATGTTGGGTGTGTCCATGTAGAGTTGGAAGAATCGGTGGTAGTTTCCTAGCGCGAGAGCGGAGCGGACGTCGAGCGCGTGTTTGATGGGCCGTTCGGTCTTTTCAGCTGTGGTTAGATCTGCGATAGTATCATTGAGGCCGCTGCGGTTGGCTGTGTGGATGAAGTAGAGGATGCGGTATGCCTTGAACTCGATGGGACTTCCTTTCAGACCCATCTGATACAGCGATCGAAGCTGGGTCTGACACTGATTATACTCACCTATGTCCCCCTTCTCCAAGGCAATACGCGCGTGAATCTCATAAACAGAGACAGTGAACTCGTTCTTGATATGTTGAACCGTCAAGTCCTGGCGCATGGACTTGAACTGATCGCAAATGTACGAGTAGTTGCCTTCTTTTCTCCACTTCTTCTTGAGAAGCTCGAGAGTCTGGCGAAGGATTCGCTCAGGCCGGACTTTAGATGGCACAGGCGCGGAAGTGAGACGCAGGTACCTCTTCTCCAAGGTCTCACACGTCCCGACAACAGGTCCGTCTGACGGAGGCGGCGGGCTAGGCGAGCGGTTCGCCTGGTATTCGCTCTCGAAACGTCGCTTGCGTTTATTGGCTTCCGTGTCGAACTTACTTGACTTGAAGGTGCCGTCATTGATGCGTTTACTAGGAGACGAGATACGGTCCCCCAGAGAGCGAGAGGTGTTAGTAGATGCCCAAGGAGGTTGCGTCTCGCCAGCCCCAGCGTACTCGGAGGACTTTCGCTTCTTGTTATGAAATGACGACGAGGTCCCCGTAGCAGTGGAGCGTTCGATTTTGACTAGCGCTTGCGGCAGCGGCATGTTATCCCAGTCGGTAGTGTTAAGTGTGTTATTGTCCGTAGCAGCGCGAATGACTTCCTTCAGCTTGACTTCCATCTCTGCGCGTGTCACGGAAGGATCGCTATTATCGGGAAGAAAAGAACGGGACACGTAGTTGCGAACAGAATCAGGCCAAACTACTTTGCCTTGCTTCGAATCAGGTTTCGCAGCGGCGGAGGAAGAATCACTGGATGGTGGTTGTGCGAGCGCCGGGGGAGCAGCGTAAGCAGCGTGCGCGAGAGGTGGAGGTGGGGGATAGGTGCCAAAACCTTGGCGGACAGGCACAGCTGTGTATGCAGGATCTGCGAAAGCCATTAGTACAGATGAAATGGTGTCGGTGGTCGATGCGTGAACTCACTGGGTGGGTAGGCATAGGGGGACAGTGGCGGAGGTTGGGCCACGCCCGACGCTGGCTGCGCCGTCGTCGTCCAACTAGGCATCATCGTGTCGATTTTGGCCAACAAAACTAGGTTAACAAAGCGGCAAAAGTGTTCTCGACAAGATTTAGACAAAGAGGCCGGTCGCTGCGATGCGTTCTTGATGGCTCTTGGTGCGATAGAGCGAACAGACGGTCGAGTTGTAGATGACAAAGAGCGCAGGCGGTGAATTTCGGAACATGGCGGTGGAATGTGCGAGTCAGCCGGCAGAACCCCGGCCAATCGTGGTGATCATTCGCGGGGATTATGTAAAACTGGATACCACGTATCATCACTGCCAGTCGCCATGTAGGCGAAGGTCACTCGAGCCACAGCGTCAACAATGTATACCTTATGATGATGAATACTTTTGTTGCGTCCACCGCGCTCGCATGATCCATATTCGCGATAGAATACTCTGCTTTGGGGTCGTTTCTGACGTTTTACGAGTTGACGCACGGGCGTTATCCTCCGTCCCCCACACCTCACTACGTACGCCGCTCACCTTGAGTCCCTCACATTGAGATTCAACATCTTCGGCATGACGAATGTTTCTCCAACATATAGACTTGACGACGGCCTTGCGGCCTTCGTATCTGCCTGATGAGGTACTTTTATTTGTTCAGGATAATGTGGGTCTTTATGAAGGGTACGTCAGTCTGTTACATCTTGGGGGGTCTTATGTCTGACGAAGCTAGGAAGTTCAAGCTGCCCGATCAACAGAACGGCCAAGTATACTTGACGTCGCATCGGATATGTTATGTCGATAAAGATGAGCCACGCAAGCGTTCGCTTGCGTTGGAGCTGAAGGATGTGGAGCGCCATGAGTTTTACGCCGGCTTCTGGAAGTCCTCGCCCAAGGTCACCATTGTCCCCAAACCACCGAAAAGGGCATCTCTCCGGCAGACTGTCTCCAGTGTCAGTGCGCCCCGGCGCAACCAAGGCCCGAACTCTCCTCGACCAGAGGGTTCACCGCGCCCGAAGCCAGAGACACCCGTCGCGAGTTCGGCAACATGGGTGTGTACCATCTGCAGTTTCTCGAACCCGGTGCCATCCAACTTTGACCCTTCAGCGGCGAACGTACACACCCCTTTGCCGCCGTGCCTCGCCTGTGGCATCAAGCCCTCACTGAGTCATGTTCTGAAAGCTGCAATCGCCAGCGCGAACAGTCGGCCTTCGCCGGCGCCAGCAGCTTCAAGCCCGGTATTGCCAGTACGATCCAAGCTCCTGGACTCGAAATCGCCCAGAGAAGCATTTAGCGAAGCTTCATCACCGGACAGAACAGGAAGTCCGCAGTCAGCTACTGCGCCAGGGGAAGCGGCATCAACGTTTGAGTGTCCCAGATGCACCTTTTCGAACCACCCCTCATTACTATCTTGCGAAATGTGCGGCGCCTCATTGATCTACCGACAGGGTGCCGAGCCTGAACCTGTGGCGCCATCGGCAGATGTTGCCCGCCCGCAGTCACCTGGTCCAGCGATGGACAGCCCGAAGGCCTCCGGGCCTGGTGGTATTGATGTCCAGGACAGCGTCAAGATCTCATTCCGAGGAGGCGGCGCCCAAATCTTCTACGAGAGGCTCAAGGGATCCATGACACAGCGCAAGTGGCTGCTGCAGAATGCCCCCCCGCCGCCAAAAAGCGGTCACTTGATGGACGATGGCCAGTCCAGCTCTGGGCAGAGCTCGCCAAAGCATAAAACCGTCGGCATTGCGGGGTTGGAGCAGCGAGGCATGAACATGCGAAAGAACAACGAGTTCATCATTGGTAATGCCTTTGAGGACCTAGAGGCGCTGATGGCATCTGCAAAAGACGTCGTGGCCCTCGCTGAGAGATTGGCGCGTCAGAACAGCGCAGGTGGTGAAGGTATCTCAGTCGAGGAGAATGCCATACTCGCTGAATCGGCCAGTCAGTTGGGGCTGGTCACGACGAAGGACATTGTTGGCGGCGGCAGCTCGCAATCCTTGTACTTGTCAGAACTTGCGAGAAATCTTGCGGAATTTCTGACAGACGACTCTCGTGGCGTGCTGAAGAAAGAGGGCGGCATCATTACCCTTGTCGATCTATGGGCCATGTTCAATCGCGCCCGGGGAGGCGTTGAACTGGTCAGTCCGATGGATTTCGAGAAAGCCGTTCGACTGTGGGAAAGTCTAAAATTGCCAGTCCGTCTCAGAACGTTCCGGAGTGGTGTCATGGTCGTGCAGGGACGCGATCGGACAGATGAAACCACCATCAAGGCACTCCTGTCATGGCTGCAGGATCTTCACGAGTTCCCGCCTGAAAGAGAGGTGCCATGGGACTGGCGAACATTTGGACAGGGCGTCACCGCCCAGGAAGCCGCCACTCGCTTTGGATGGAGCCTGGGTGTCGCCGAGGAGGAGTTACTCATGGCCGAAGAACACGGGGCTGTGTGTCGTGAGGAAGGGCTCGAGGGCCTGAAGTTTTGGATCAACTATATTGACACTGGTGACATCAAACCGATGAAGACGAAGGCACAAGAAGACGCGGACGCAGTGGTCAGGAATCTGAAAGAAAGCGGACTTGTGTAGCTTACTACAATGAATACATGAACAACGACATTTCCGACCTTGACCATAACCCTGGCAGAGACTTCATTACACTGTGACCCCAAGCTCCCAACGCCATGAACTCACAATTTGAAACAACCATCACCTGATCAGACGACAACATGAGTTGACAAGTGCTCTACAGCTTCCTTGATTGTCCGCAGCATCCGTTGATTGATGCAATATGGGCAACGGACAGGGGTTTCCTCCTCTGGCATGGGTTGATTGGCCTGGATCGGCGTCAAAGTGAGATCAGGGGGAGGACCAATATCATGTTCAGGACTGGCAAAACGCCCAACCACCGAATGGGAGTCATCAGGTGTCGACTCCATGGGGTGCGCGAGTGCTGCACGCTCATGGCGCTCTCGTTCTTCACGAGCCGCGGCTGCGTGTTGCTCAGCTGCATCCTCCTCTTGCTGCAGCTGTCGGAGGGCATTCTGCAACACTATGTCAGGATCCTCGTCTCCGTACAACGATTGCTCCGGCTGTGGTGGTGGAAGCGTGGGGGGCTCCGTGTCTGACATGGGTGGCGGGAGGGACTGCTGCTGTGACATGCGCCTGATCACCTCATCGCGTACCAAGGCGCAGATGCCGAGAGACGGTTCCACGCCTATGCCTCGGGCGATCTGCTCCCTGATAGCGGCTGGGCTCGTTCCTTGCGATACCTCCATAAAGCGCGGCAGACACTCTGCGAGGTAGTTGATGTCCTCGGCCATGTCCAACCCTGGGTCGCCCTGGCGGCGTTGTCGCCTGACCAGCAGGCCATATCGCTTCTTGAACCGATGTATCCAGCCAGGCGAGAATTCGGGTGGCGCGTCTTCTTTGTAGCGAGGGAGCTGCGCGAAGACAGCCTTGGCCTTTTCGCCGAGCTCTTCATTGGTGGGCTGCCGACCAGTGTTCTGCACCTGCTGGTACCACTTCAAGACGAGCTTCTCGACATCAGGCCAGTTCCCGAAGCGCAGACGCGACCCCGCCATGTGTTGAACCTCGCCATCGAGGCGCGAGTACTTTGGCGATAACGAGTGCGAGACGGTCGACTGGCTAATGTGCTGGCCGTACTCGGAAAGGAACCACTCAATGCACGCCTTGTGCGAAGGCCGGACGGATTGCGAATTGGCCCATCTTCGAAGCGCGCGTCTTTGATCGAGCGTCAGGGAATGGCGTTCCTTGGGCGGGATGGACTTTGAAGTATCTGCAGCGCTGGTGTCAATGTGGCTGGTGTCTTCATTGCCAGGAACAAGAACAAGAGCCGGGTCGGTGGTGACCTCGGCCATCGTGAGCCCCGGTATTCAATGCAGATGGAGCGCGTCGAATTCAAATCGTTGTAAGCGAAGTGCAGTTGGCCGAGGCGGAGCTTGCATTCGATTAAAGGAAGTGAGCGGACGATGCGACGGAGAGATGCGGCTGGCGGGGGGCTGGCGCCAATTGTCTCCACCCTCACGTGACACGCTCGCTGGCTTACCTTCCGTCTGTTGCAAAGACGACTGCGTGCAACTGAGCGTTGGAACTTATTGCATGGATTTCACACGCAATTAAACCGGACTGACGACATCAATGTAGGACATAGGGGGTTGGTTGAACCGCTGGAGCAACAAACGCGGTCCTGGCACTATGTGCTGCACAGTAACAGTACACTCATTGGACAGCGCGATATGTTTGTCAAGGAGTCACAGCTGCCAGGAGGTTCAACTCTGAGGAGCGAATTCCGCTGTCTACGGAGAATGTGGTCCAGTATAGGTGACGGGTATACCGAAGTGGTAGCATCTCGCAGCCCGACACTTGTTCAGGTCGACCACGTACTGCCGGAAGAGTGCCAGGGTACGGACTCAATGTCGGTCCCTATCATCAAATCACTATGTCTCTCCCTTGATGTAGCGTCGATTCATGTTGGCACAAGGATGGTGGAAGCGCGGGAGAAGTTCGAACGAGTAGCTGTGATTCACCCATTCCCCTCTATATGTACAAGCGTCGTACACGCCACCCAAGCGTATCTCGTCATCGATTCGTGGCTTAGTGCTTCTTTCCGCTGTCCTGCTCCTCGAGGAACTTCCTGTGGGGTGTCTGTTAGCCAACGCCGCATCGTAATGGGAAGCCGAGGACACGCACTTGATGAAGTCGGCCTCATCGGAGCTCGAGGCGTTCAGGGGAGGGGGGTTGGCAGCGGCAACAGGCTTGGAGGGTCCAGACGCGGCGTAGTAGATGCCACCGAACAGAGAGCCGAGGACGCCCATGGCGAGCTAGATGGTTCAGTCAGCGATTGATCTCGGGAGGATGCGAAATCGCGCGAGGGCCGTACGTAGTGTCCGCCGACCTGACGGCCAGCAATGGTGTAGTATGCGACGCCAGCCATTGTGTTGATGGAATGCGACTGTGGTGGGTGGTGGTAGTGAGCGTCGTCGGGAATCAATTGATTGAAGTTTGATGGACCGAGATCTCAAATTCCCTACAGCACCAAGCTCGTGCCTCGAAAGCCAGGCCGAAAGGGTCCACGGATATACACCGGGAAGAAACGGCCTGAGGAGATGGACAGAATCCGGCCAGCAGATGTGGGTCTGTTCCTCTAAGAAGAATCCGAGTCGACGTCACTGCAGCGCCGGCGCCTGGCCGTTCCGGTTCGACGCGACCTGAACGAATCCAATATTTCCGCCAGCTTCATGAACCTAACACGATTCTTTTAGTGCTAGGCCTCACAAATTACTCTCGTTATTTCATCGCACAGACCTTAGACATGCCGTGGTGGGGGAAATCCGCAGACTCGAAAGAGTCGAAACCTGAGCAACCTGCGACCTCGTCGCAACCTCAACCTGCCTCGAGCTTCGATCCCGATAAGCTCCCCGATGCCCGCAAACTGCCCAAGGCAATGCAAAGTATTGTCGATAAGTCCGACAAAGACGGCAGCTTCTTTGACAATGTAGCCGAGGGATTGTGCGTGACTCTACGGAGTAGTCTCCTTTGAGTTCACCAGTGCTGATACGAAGTAGTGGGCCAGATTCAACTGAGAGCAATGTGCGATACGCCGCATACGCTACAAGAATACGAACGATCATGCTCTCGGCACACCGATATGTTGCTTACACCTCGGATATCGGCGAATCTTTTCGACCTGTGGCGCACCCCAATATTGTCCGGGCAGCGTACGGTATCTCTTGGTTGTACATCCTGGGAGATGTGTCGCACGAGGGTTACCGTGCGTACTGGCACAATCAACGGGTGTTGAACCCAAACATCGAGCTGTCTGAACGTCAAGGCAAAGTCACAGGATTGCCCAGCGTGGAGACGGACACTACGAAGCTGCCAGGAACCGTGTCACCTCTGGAGGATTACCGGACGGTCATGGTGCAGCGCGGTCTGTTCCAGAGTTTGGCGTCCATGGGTCTGCCTGCCTTTACTATCCACAGCGTCGTGCGATACTCGGGCAGGGCACTAAAGGATGCCAAAAACAAGACAGTGCGAACATGGGGCCCTATTGGTCTCGGACTCGCTGTCGTGCCATTCCTCCCTACCCTCTTCGACGAGCCAGTTGAGAATGCTGTGGAGTGGCTGTTCCACAAGGGATTCGAGGCGTACGGGGGCAAATCATATGTTGGAAATGCGCCTGTGACAGGTCGCGAGGACCTTCTGAACAAGAAGCCTAAAGATAAGGAGTTGTAATGGACTGTACAAGTAAACGGTATGTAAATCAGCGTTGATTTTAGGGAAAGACATAAGACCACTCTTGCTTCTAGACACTTGTTTCTCCCATCGGCAGAAGTCATGGGCAACATTAGTTCGCACACCCACGACTTGCTGCACTGCCATTGTCACAACAACTGCTTTCTTGTGCAGCATACAAACGCCCGTCCAAAAAGAGCGGCATCCTTGAGGATGACAGCAAAAGGAAATCGTCGACGTGGGCCTGATTCGAACAGACGCTCCCGAAGGAACAAGATTTCTAGTCTTGCGCATTAGACCACTCTGCCACCACGCCTGATGATGGAGATATTTCGCTGGGGCAAGCCACCTATGAGGGCTGGTGCAGGAGGGGAAGGCCGCAAGGGAAAAAGCTTGCAAAAAAGGGGGGCAACGCGCAACACACGCTCCCCTCAAGAGGTCCAGAACGCCCGTCCTAGTTAGGTGCCCACAAGTCTCCAGCTCGCCAAGGTCATTTAACGAACAATCAGTATACATAGTTCGAGGACAAAAAGGAATTCGACGTAGGCCTGGTTCGAACAGACGCTCCCGAAGGAACAAGATTTCAAGTCTTGCGCGTTAGACCACTCCGCCACTACGCCTCAGAATTAAAAATTTCAAGATTGCATCCTATGATCATTGCACATAAATGGCGCGAGGGTACAAAGGTACGCTCTTGTGTAGAAGAAGTCCTCTTAGAAGACGTTGGCGGGTGAATCCTTCGCTGTGATGTGACTTGGGAAAGATGTGTTTCGAGCTGGCTCATACCGTCTTGCTGATTTTATCAACCAAAAGGCAGCTGCTTTAGCGATTGGTTCATAGGGCGTCTGATGGGATGTTGATGTGACAGCAGCCCGTGGTGCATTCCCCTAAGCCTCTCATGCGCTACCTAATCTATATACCTTTCTTGACAACCCTTCAAACGCCAAAAGTCAAATTCCTTTTCATGGCTTACTAGCTTACGCCGGCAACTACTCTATCACCTGCCACGCAACCCCTCGGATCGTCGTTTATTCCAGCTCAATAGTGCCAGGGGGCTTTGAGGTCCTGGTAATACAAGGTCAGTTCGAAGCTCGATCCCAACGAAGACGATGATTTTTCACTTACAGGTCATAGACTACACGAGAGACACCGTCAACTTCGTTGCAGATCTTGCGTGAAATTTCCTGAGAAAGGCAGGTCAGTACGGAACGGTGCCACACGCCGGGGAAGACTGTAGTGAATGTGGATAGAGCAAGGGCATTGAATTTCGTGGTATAGGAAACTTGGAGGGCGGGGGCGGGGGAACAAGCCAGATATGACTTACCTGGAGGAAGGCGTTGTCGAAGTTGAAAACCTCCGCGCTCATGAAGTCCTTGGTACGGACGGCGCGGAGAATAATGATGTAGCCCCAGACCCGCTGGTCGCCGAAAACACCAACACTGCGGCTCGTGTCGAGACCAGCAAAGGCTTGAGAAATCTGGGAAAGAACTGTCAGCTTGCGGCTGTCTTCGGCGGCAAATCAAGGACAAACCTCGTCGTAGAGTCCGGCTTCCTTGATCATACTGATAAAGATGTGGTCGGCCTTGCGGGCGATATCCACTCGCTCCTTGGTAACGTCACCGAGGATGCGGATAGCGATACCAGGGCCGGGGAAGGGGTGACGGTTGACCAGGGACTCGTGGATGCCGAGCTGACGACCGATGGCCTGCAGAAATCAGCATCATTGAAAGCTTGGATGCTCGGCTTTTGGATGTAGCGTACCCTCACTTCATCTTTGAACAGGAGCCTGAGCGGCTCGATAAGCTGTGTGAGAAGTCAAGTCAGTTTGGTGTGTGTTGGGTTTCAACGAAGCGTGTGCTCACACGTAGTCCTTGCTAAAAAAGCGGTATCAGTCAGTGCGTACCAGAAACCACGGGGTTTACTCGACTTACGCCGTTCATCATCCTCTATATGCTCGTTAGCCAAGATGCTTCTAGGTCAAGAGCGCAGACATTGCTTACCTCAGGCAGACCGCCTACGTTGTGGTGTGCTATTTCCCCTGTCAGCATTTGCGCGCTTCTTTCTTTTTCGCAATAGGAGAAGCTTTCAGAAGCACCCCTGGGCGTCCGGGGATGCAATGGCTCGCTTACTCTTGATAGTGGCGGAAGGGCCCCTAAAGCTCAAAGACTCGATCCTACCGTGTCGTTAGCTTGGGATTGGCAACCTCTCCGGAAGAGACGTACACGTCAGGGTACAGTGTCCCCTGCAAGAACCATTCCACTTTGCCGCTGTTGGGGGTGTTCTCTGCTTCCTTCTCGATCTGACACGTCCTGTTAGCAAGTCAAGAGTGCTGCAAGACAACATTGGGCGTACCCTGATGGCCTCTTTCTCGAAAAGATCGATGACTTAGAATGGGTCAGTATCATTGTGAAGACCTGAGAGATTTCAAGGTACGTACAAGTCGAGCCGATAATCTTGCGCTTCTTCTCGGGGTCAGAGACACCCTCAAGACGGCTCAGGAAGAGGTCCTCAGCATCGACTACTGTGAGGTTAATGCCAAGATGTTTTCCAAGGGTCTCCTTGACCTCGTCGCACTCGTTCAGGCGCATGCATCCATTGTCGATAAGGATAGCCTTAAAGCGGTCGCCGATAGCCTCGCGCATTAACGCCGCTCCTACTGTGCTGTCTACGCCGCCGCTGCAAGCGCCTAGAACGAGTGCCCGGTCGCCGACGAGTTCCCGGATGCGAGCAATTTCGAGCTGGACAAAGTCGCCCATTTTCCAGTTTGGTTTCGCTCCGCAGATATCGACGCTGAAGTTTCGGAGCAAATCGGTTCCACAGGGGGTCTGCGATCGAACGTCAGGGGCAAGTCTATCGTGAGACCTGGGAATTACGTACGTGCTCAAGCTCGGGGTGGAATTGGACGCCTAGTCGCTGTGTTAGCAGACTCTCTTGATGATCAAAGGTTGGTAGCAGAAGAGTCCATACCGAAGATGGGCTTCTCCTCGTGTGCGATACCGGCGAACTCGGAGTTCTTGGTAGCAGCGATCACCACAAAGCCCTACTACAGTGAGTGACTCGTCCATGAATTTGTACTGCGAACATGTACCTTGGGTAGGCTAATCAGCTTGTCGAAGTGGGACATGAAAGCAGCGACGCTATCACCCAGCCCAGCGAACAGACGGTCGACGTGGCTGTTCACCTTGGTGACGTTGACGTCGGCGTGGCCATACTCTACGAAGAAAGGGTCAGCCATAGTTTTAGGGAAGGATCCAGAGATTGCGAACCTCGTGCCTCTCCGCGCGCAACATTCTTAGAGTCGATTCGCCATGCAATCTCTTGGCAACCATAGCTGAGTCGCTACTGTTAGAAACGCAACGGGAGTCGAAGCTTGGAAGCATGTCATACCAGATGCCCCTATGACTCTGTGTTAGTCTGGATCCTGAAACTAGAAGAATCAATTGCAGCGTCTCACAGGATGGGCACATTCAAATCAAAGACGGCAGGGTCGACATCTACACGGATGAGTACGAGAAATCGGACGTTCGAGAGACGGGCAGCTCACGGGGCGAGCCTTCGTCATAGACAGAGGCGGGACCTTGGAATTCAGTCAGATGCGGACACAGACCATGGGCCAACAGGCTGCATACCTCCGGAAAACACAATGCCCTTGGGCTTCCATGTGAGTTCGGCGATCTTGGTGGTGCATGGAAGCAGCTCAGCGAAAACGCCAAGAGAGCGCAGCCGACGCAGGATCAGATGGCTTGTTTGAGAGCCAAAATCGAGAACGAGTATAGTCTATACATCCCAATGTCAGCCCATGACCTTATTTTCGAATCGATTCCGCCTCCACAGTCCGTCTAGGGAGTTCTTTCGCAATTCGCGGCCAGTGCAGGGTACCGGTAATACGTACGTCGAAGTTGTTGTGGGGCGCTTCGCCCTCGGTGTTAGGGGCCATTGTGATCGTGGTTTCGACGGCGGTCGGGCAGTATTCAGCGTTGTCAAATGTCGCAAGTCGCAAGTCGCAGGACTCTTGCGCAGGAAAAAGATATGAATGAGTGTCGTGGCTCCCAAGACGTTACGAACATTAATTCGGCGTGACTCGCAACCCCTCCAAAAAATTAGCTGCCCCTCGGCTTATCGTGTCTTATCTGCTCTTATCTTATCTTTTCCTAGCGCAATGATTCCGCGACCGGACGCCGCTTTAAATTGTAACTCAGTACTTCACTGGTAATATATTAAAAGTTCAATTTGATGAATGTGGACAACACTTCTTGTAGTGTGGCTAGAACGTCAGCTCTTTTATGCAGTCTGCTATTATCAGGGCCAGTATTACAATGGACCCATACTTTTAGAAGCTGTGACACGTGAGCACGTTAATGTTAGGAAATGTATTCAACAATGAGTCCGCCTAGAACAAGCCCAGGGTAGGTCTAATGCGCAAGACGCGCACGCGCCAAGATGCTACCATGATCGAATCTCCAAGAGCAGATCACAAGACAGTGACTCCAGGCAGTTCTCCATCTTCTGTATAAACACTTGCCCGCACTCTCTTGATCACATCAGCTGTGTGTGGCAGCAGTATATTCATTCATTCATTTCTGCGCCGCCCTTATCTCCGTTCCCAACTAGGCCAGACCTTTCTAGAGGCTTCGCCACCTGCTTCAGTCAGCAACGCGCACGCCATCAAAGCGCATTACGCATTCACGCCCTGCCTACGCTTTTCGCAACAAATCACTTATAAGGGGACCGAGACCACAGTATCTGTAGGATGGCATCATCGACGGATTCCAACGGCCAGCAAGGCACTAGCTACGTCCAAATGCACGACAGACACGACGCAACGCTCGTAGGCACCCACTGCCAGTACGAATACTGCAACCAACTTGACTTTCTTCCTTTTCGCTGCCAATCATGCGACCACACTTTTTGCCTCGACCACCGCACCGAGACATCACATAAATGCACGAAAGCCGGCGCGTGGGCGGAGAGAAAGCGAAAGGCACAGCTCGCGCAGCCTGCCATTGGCGCCGGGAAGACGCTGAACGATCGCGTGTCACAGAAGCCATGCGCGTCGCCAGCATGCAAAACGACAGTCGGCACATCGCTGACCCCGGGCGTCCACTGCTCGTCATGTAATCGGGACTATTGCCTAAAGCACAGGCTGAAGGAGGAACACGACTGCAAGAACCTCGTGCCGATCGGAGCGCGCCCGATACAGATCGACGTCGCGCAAAAGACCAAGTCGGTGATGGACCGCTTCAAGGCCTGGGGCACCAAGCAAAAGGAACAGGCCGGCAGGGCGTTGCCAAAACCAAAGCCTACCTCCGCTGCGGCGCGTGTCGCGGCCGTGAACCAGCTCAAGAAAACGGCAAAGGGCGATGCCAAGTTGGCGCCTGAGAAGAGGATCTACCTCAAGGTGGAGGCGGAGGCGGAGACGGCCAAGGCAAAGTTCCCCAAAGGTGAATTCTTCTACTCGCAGGACTGGGTCGTCGGCAGGGTGTTGGATGCGGCGGCCAAGTCGCTGCAGGTTCAGAACGTCAACAACCAGAGCGCCAAGGAAGAGGACAAGCTGCGCGTCTTTCACGTGGAAGGAGGGCGCGTGTTGGAGTTCAATGAGAAGGTCGGGACGGCGCTGCAGAGCGGCAACACGATTGTGCTCTTACGAGGCGTAGGGCCGGCGCAAGAGGATCTGATTACCATGTAGGCAGCGGGCGATTTGTTCGGCATTGCGTGGCGTTATTGGCATACCTACTATCACAGGTTTGGGGGTGGGCATTGATCTCGAATGTTGAGCGGTGGTTTACACGAAGACATAGCACTTTCTGTTTGGGTAAATTCATAGACGTCTTTCTTATGGGCTCGCAGATCAACGCTGTGTATATCCGCCATCTACCCTCAAGTCCTCTCCTGAGATCATGCCACTTTCATCACGGCATAGGAACTCGACAGCACCCGCAATCTCCTCCGGCACAGCAAACCTGCCCGTGGGGATCTGGCTCTCCATGGCTTTTCTCTTGACCGGATCGGCCCAGGCTTTCTTGCCCAGCTCTGTCAGCACCACGGTAGGGCTGACAGTATTGCAAGTGATGCCCAAAGGACTCCATTCAAGCGCCATACATCTTGTGAGGGCGTTGAGACCCGCCTTGGACGCGCAATAGGGCCCGTGACCATCGAGAGCCACGTGTGCAGCCTGCGACGAGATGCTGACGATGCGGCCCGGCGGTTTCTCTTGCGTGGAAGGATAGGATGTGTACAGTCTGTGAAACGCCTGGCTGACGAACATGGGACCCAACAAGTTGGGCACAATGTTTTTGGTCGCCTCCTCGGCTGTCGTCTCGGCCAGAGGGCTCACGGACACATATCCGGCCGCGTTGATGAGTATGGATGGGAAGATGTCATTCCCCTTAGCGTATTTCTCGATCCGTGGGAATGCTTCTCTGACACTGGGGTCGGAGGCAATGTCACACTCGACAGCTGTTACGCCTGTTGGGTTGCTGCTCCCATATACCTTCTCCAGGACAGCGTCACGACGAGATGCCTCGAAAGGCGCGTATAGCAACGCTAGCCGCGCGCCTTCTTTTTGCAACCTCAATCCAATGGAAGAGCCAAGGCCGCCTGGGATTGTTTGTCAGCAGAGATGTTGGTAGGCAGGGTAGAGGCGGAGCGCCACTCACCTAAGCCTCCGGCAATGATCGCCAAACGTCCTGCGTACGCCATGTTCTACTGCTGCCAAGTCGGTATCACATGTAGGAATGAGGAGCGAGCGCGATTGCGAATTTGAAAACTGGTCAAGTTTGAGGTGGTGTCAGGTGATTCAAGTTACACGACATATACCAGGACTCAGGTTACACGATCGGGGACTGAGTGTGGGGGATGGGGTTACACACCCGATAACAGTGGGGTAATTAAGCATCTCGTGTAACGCGGGAATAAAGCGAGATCTTGAACTATTTCAACGACATGCGTCTTGGATATTGACAATTACTGATCAGTAGGAGCATGTCGTAACGAGTCTTGCCTCGACTGCCGCCCAATCTTTCCACACAATTCACCAGCGACGCACGGCTGTTTGTGCCATCCGGATCGGGACATGTCGAATCGTCGATGCAGGCGTCAGCCTTCAGGGCCCCAGCCCCCGGGGTTCCTGTTACTCGCCCTCGGCGTCGGCTGCTAAAAGTTGTTGGCGACTTGCACAGATACTGACCAAGGCGTTTCGCGTGCATTTTGCCGCTGAGGAACGATATGACGTAACTCCTCCACGCGCGTGCACGAGGCGTTGCCGCCCTGGCCCCTTAAGCGACTTGCCCGGACTTTCCCTGTCGCCGTTTGACCTTTGCGCCCTTATGTCCAGCCTCGATTGACCGCGTCTGCGCCTCCATGTCGTTGGGTCGTGGGCCTGGCCGTGGCCATGGTGGCTGCCCATGAGCGGTTATCATGGATCGCACTGCTCGAGTGCACTTTGGTGAGGTGCCTGAGGGGAAGGGTACCTGAAGCTGCTGTAGAAGGCACGTTCGGTACCATGTGCCAAAACATGGCGTGAGGCTCGCCTGTCAGTAGGTACCCTGGAAGTTTACAGGTATGGTAAGTAAGGTAGCAGCTACTGGCCAAGATCCAACGTAAGGTGTGATCCTTTCGATGGGGCATCCTCATCATCAGCCTTCTTCTCACATGCCATTCTGTCGTCGTCTTCTTCCTCCCAGAGATTCACCACACTCAATCCTGAGCAACCGTGTCCGTTTCACGCTAGGGCAGCCGATTGAAGAGATGCGGCCAGTTCAGAAGACCAACCGTCCCACATGCGCACCATTGCAAGGCGCGTGCTGCCGCCAGACTCGTGTCTAAAGATTGCATTTGGGCAGCGGCGCTTATGGAAAAGGACCAGATACGAATGGAGGAATGCCACGAAAGATGCACATTGCTGTTCACTTAGGGAGGCAAAACAGGGAATCTGAAGATGTCTGCCTCACAGGTAGGTATAAATACAGTATCCTGCTGCACATCTAGTTCCTTCTGCACAATTAATTAACTACATCCCAGCCAACTACCGAACCCTGTCCAAGCCTTCTACAAGTACCTCTGTCGCTTCAATGACATCCCCGAACGACTACAGTGTCGGATGGATCTGTGCGATCAAGCCCGAATATCTGGCTGCACGATTGTTCCTCGATGAAGAGTATACACCTCTGAAAACTCAAAACCCGAACGATGACAATGTGTACACGCTTGGTCGTATGGGAGACCATAAAATCGCCATAGCTTGTTTACCAAAGGGCGCATACGGCACTGTGAGCGCAGCAAATGTCGCCAAGGACATGCTCTGCACTTTCCCCAACATACGATTCGGGCTCATGGTCGGCATCGGCGGCGGTGCTCCCACGAGCACACACGACATTCGACTTGGTGATGTTGTGGTGAGCATCCCTGATGGTGCCGACGGCGCTGTGCTGCAATACGACTTTGGGAAGACGATCCAGGGAAAGCAATTCAAAATGACGGGGCATCTTGATCAACCGCCCACACTTTTGTTATCTGCTGTGCAGACTCTTGATATTGAACATTCCATACATGGCCACAGCATCGATGACACGATTACAAATATACTTGCCGCCCATCCTCGCGCGAGGAAGCAGTGCCAGAAGCCGGACCCCGGGTCAGATCTTCTGTACCGCAGCGACGTCGTCCACACGGACCGGAAGGCGCTCGAATCTTGCATGACCGGATGTGGCAATGGGTCGGATGTGATCACCACGAGGCCGGACAGGCTTGATCACGAAAAGGGCACCCACATTCACTATGGCCTCATCGCGTCCGGCAATTCGCTGATGAAAGACGCCAAGGTTTGTTCCCGCATCGCGTCGCAAGTACAAGACTCTGACCTCTAAACCAAGATACGTGACGCACTAGCCGGGGAAAGAAATGTCCTCTGCTTCGAGATGGAGGCAGCTGGGCTGATGCCATCTTTCAAGTGCCTGGTCATCCGAGGGATATGTGACTATTCAGATTCTCACAAGAACAAAATCTGGCAAGGTTACGCAGCAATGACAGCTGCAGCATATGCGAAGGAGCTACTTGGAAAGATCAAACCGCAGCGAGTCGATGATGAGAGGAGAGTCTTGCATGACCGTGAGTACTGCGACTCTGTCAGAATGAGATGGCGCCGAACTGCATGACGTCTTGGACACTTCTATTCAGGGGAAGACAAAGGCTGACGGGTACAAGTTCAAAAGTCAGTTCAAGAGGTCCGAGATTCGACCAATGTCATAATCGAAAACACGAAACTAGACAAAATCCGCCAGTGGCTGTCCCCGTGTGATCCCTCCACAAACTACAATCGTGCTCTGTCCTTTCGCTTCCCCGGAACGGGGCAGTGGCTTCTCGACAGCGAAGCATACCGAAATTGGCGAACAAACCTGTCTTCTCATGCTTTTCTTTGGCTTAATGGAATGGCTGGTTGTGGCAAAACAGTCATCAGCTCGACAGTTATCCAGAGCCTCCTCGAAGAAAAGAAATTCCTGCTGTATTTCTTCTTCGACTTCAGCGACAACGCAAAGCAATCCTTGGAAGACATGCTACGCTCGCTACTGTACCAACTTTACTGCATATCGCCCGGTACCCGTGAGCCGCTCGACAAACTCCTCACTTCCGTCAAAGAATCACAGCCTGGCGTTGCCCAGATGATCTCGACTTTCAGTGCCATGGTAGGCGCAGCGGAGCATTTGAGCGTGGTGATAGATGCGCTCGATGAGTGCACCACGAGAAACAAGGTGCTAGCATGGCTAAAAGACATATGCGGGAAGAATCCGCGCCTGCAACTCATCACAACCAGCCGCCCAGAGCACGAGATTGAATCTTCCATCCGAGCCTGGGCTTCATCGAGGGCAATTGTGGTCCTCGAGGCCGGACTCATCGACCCAGACATATACGCGTTCATTTATGACAAGGTATATCACGGTGAAGAGCTAAGTCGCTGGCGCAAGAGGCCACTTGTCCAGGAAGGCATTGTGACCGCACTCCGAGACAAAGCCGACGGGATGTATGTGGCCCCATGAACCACAAGGAGTACGCAGTGTAACTTCGACTGACAAGCCTGTACAGGTTTCGCTGGGTCACTTGCCAGCTCGCAATGCTGGAAGGGTGCTGCGATTACCAGGAGCTTGAAGCTGCGCTGCAATCGCTCCCCCCTTCTTTGGATGAAACCTACACCCGCATCATCGATTCGATACCTCTAAATCGCCTGGCCAAGGCATTGCGCATCTTGCAATTCCTCACTTACGCTGAGCGCCCCCTGACAATCGAAGACCTTGTCGATGCAATTGCCGTCTGTCCCACTGAGAAGCCGTGTTTCGATGAGAATAATAGGCTCCCGGTGCCAGACGAGATTCTTTTGTACTGCTCGAGCCTAGTGATGGTAGTGAGGGACATGTCTCACCACGAGGGCTGTGACGGAAGCGACGAAGAAGGTGGAAGAGTACTTCTACTTTCGCATTATTCCGTCAAAGAATGGCTGGTCTCTGGTCGCCTCAGGGAAAGCCTTGCCCGACACTTTTGTGTGCCAAACGCGCACCACCTTATGGCGTTAGTATGCATCACATACCTGCTGGACCTCCCACTCGGAGAACAGGAGGAGGATATTATGCGCCTTCGCCCTTTTACATGGTACGCGTCGGCGTCTTGGGATTTTCACGCTTCGCTAGCGGGTGACGGCGACGGGGTGATCACAGGATTGATCTTGAAGCTGCTGCGTGAGGACTCGGACTCTGACCAACCTTTGTATTGGAGTCGATTCGGTGCAACGTCTCCGCTGTGCTTCGCGGCCAATAAAGGGTGGCTTGGAGTGATGGGAGCACTTCTTGATGCGGGAGCAAACATCAACGAGTTGGGTGGGCCGGTGGGAGGTCCCGTTGGTGGTCGTGATGTCAGCTCAGGCAAGTGCAGTCCGCTGCAGAGAGCTTGCTCCGCGGGTCACGAGGCGGGTGTACGACTTCTCCTCGACCGAGGTGCGGATCCCAACGTCTTCGGAGAACATGCAGACACCGCCTTGGAAGCTTCTTGCACAAGGGGCGATCAAGCGATTATTCAACTTCTTCTGAAGCATGGTGCTCAAGTCAGCCCCCCCGGAGGATCGGCGGGCTTTGCCTTGCATGCTGCTTGCGAAAGGGGCTATACAGCGATTGTTGAACTCTTCCTCGAAAAAGGTGCAGATGTCAACGCCCCCGGAGCATTTGCGGGCCCCCCCTTGGAAGATGCTTGCGAAGTAGGCCAGCAAGGGATTGTTCAACTTCTCCTGGACTATGGTGCTGATGTCAACCATGACGGCGGCTCTGCCCTGCAATTTGCCTGTTTTGAGGTGGACCTCGACCTCGTACAGCTCCTTCTCAAGCGAGGTGCTGATGTCAACATGCGCGGCGGACCCTACGGATGTCCCCTAAAAGCTGCTTATTCAGGGGGCGATGAAGCAATTATACAAATGCTTATAGATCGGGGGGCATATGTCGACGCTGAAACCAAGAGAGTCAAACCAGCGTGGGAGAGGTGTGAAAAGGGCGCGACGATGCTGATGCCACCTAAACCAGGGGAAATTGGTCGGCTCGATGGGCAAGGTGGACGAGACAAAGGGCAAGAAACCCATACTTACTACTTGGCACCTTACTAACGATAGGTAGGTAGTAACACAAAGCCCTGATTTCATCTCTTGCCTCACTATGCTATCTTGGCTTTAAGTGCACTCTGGCTATAGTTACCTCATTTGGTCGCTCCTTACTCAAATATTAGGCATGTCGTAAATGTCGTCGGGATCTGTAGCTGTCAGTCTTGATCACCACGTTTCGGTAGGCCAGCTTACCTTTGCCATTGGCCGTGATATACTCCCTGATCTCGGCCACCTCCTCATCAATCTTCCGCACCAGCTCGTCGAGCTTGCTCTTGACCTTGTCGTCCCTGCCAGCCGCGGCACGCAGAGCCCTGGCGGCCAGGTCATACCGACTGACCTTGTTCAGCATCATCATGTCAAAGGGCGTCGTTGTGCTGCCCTCTTCCTTGTAGCCCTCGACCGACATGCGTTCCGGCCTGTGGCGTCCAAAGATCAGACCCTGCAGCTCCGCGGCGTATCCGTGGTAGTTGAAGAGCACAGGGCGGTCGTCCGTGAACATGTCGATGAAATTCGCGCGCTGCAAGGCGTGCGGGTGGCGGGACTCGGCGGCGAGGACCATCAGATCCGTGACGTTGACCACACGCACGCGGAGACTGGGGAGAAGCTTCTCGAGGACCTGTACGGCGGCAATCACCTCGAATGTCACCTCGACACCAATGCCCACGAGGACCACGTCAGGCTCCTGGCCCTCTTCCTCGGAAGAGGCAAATTTCCAGACGGAAGCGCCCCGCTTGCAGTGCTCCGCGGCATCCTTCTCCGAGAGGTAGACGGCGGTGGGCTGCTTGGAGCCGATCATGAGGTTGACGTAGTTCTTGGATTTGAGGCAGTGGTGGATGGTGCTGAGGAAGCAGTTGGCGTCAGGGGGCAGATAGACGCGGGCGGCCTCGGCCTTGAGGTTGAGCACGGCTCCGATGAACGAGGGGTTCTGGTGGGAAAAGCCATTGTGCTCCTGTCGCGCCCATGTGCTGGTCTCGACATAGTTGATGGAGCTAATGTCGCCGTGCCACTCGGTCTCGTGCGCCATCTTGTTGAACTTGGAGTACTGCACCATCATGGTGTGGACGATGCCCAGGAAGGCCTCGTAGCTGGGGAAGAGGGCGGTGCGGCCGGTCAGCGTGTAGCCCTGCATGAATCCCTGGCAGCAATGTTCCGACAGGATCTCAATGACACGGCCGCCCTGGGCGCGGGAATATTGGTCCCACTGGAAGTTGCGGCCGCTGTGGTCCAGGATGGCGCTCAGCTTGTTGCTCTCGAGTTCGTCGGGGGAGAAGACACGGAAGCTCTTTGGGTTGGCCTGGGCGACTTGATCGAGGAACTTGCCTGTCTCCTTCATACTGCTGGTCTTCTGGGCCCTCTCGACTGCCAGGGGCCTCCAGTCAGGCAGGTCCAAAGCCTTATGTGGATCGTAGGTCATCTTGAGCTGACCAAGCCTCTTGGAGCTGTTCTTGGGAAGGATAGAAAGAATGCTGTCAATAGGTTTGCTGTCCTTGAGAAGACTACCGGCATCGTAGCTCTGCAACCACTCTTGGAGCAGCTTCAGGTGCTTCTCGTCTTTGTTGGCTGAGGGTACGGGAATCTGGTGAGAATTGAACGATCCCTCAATGAACTCGCCGTCAATCTTCTTGGGGCCAGACCAGCCCTTGGGTGTGCGCATGACAATCATGGGCCATCGGGGCTTGACAATGGGTTTGCCCGAGCGCGCAGTAGTCTGGATCTTCTTGATCTCAGCAACGGCCCACTCCATGGCGCCGTGTAGCTCCCCATCAATGTTCTCGAGATCTTCAACGATGCAGACCTGGTAGCCATACCCTGAGAAGAGAGACACGATCTCCTTGTCGTCCATGCAGCCAAATATGGTGCGTTCGCTGATCTTGAAGCCGTTCACGTGCAGAATGGGCAACACGGCACCAGACTCGGCAGGGTCAATGTACTTGATGGCGTGCCACGCTGTTGCTGTGGGGCCGCTCTCGGCCTCGCCATCTCCAACGACGCACGTCACGATGAGGTCGGGGTTGTCCATGACGGCACCGAAAGACACGGCCAAGGCATAGCCCAGCTCACCACCCTCGTGGATGGATCCAGGCGTTTCGGAGTTGATGTGACTAGGGAAGCCTCCGGGCACGGAGAACCCTGTGATGAGATTCTTCAAGCCGTCCTTATTGACAGTATACTTGTTGGGGTAGAATCGCTCCAAGGATCCCTCGAGCCAGAGGGAAGCCAGAGCAGCGGGAGCACCGTGGCCTGGTCCAATGACGAAGATCATGTCCATACCGTGATCTCTGATGAGGAGGTTGAGATGCGACCAAACGAGAATGAGGCCAGGACAGGTACCCCAGTGACCAAGGAGTCTTGGCTTGACATGCTCAAGTTGGAGGTCTTGTTCTATGAGCACATTATCGCGGAGGAAGATCATGGCTGTGGTCATGTTAGATGTGGCTAGCATGGAGAGTTGTTGTCGTACTTACACCCAGCAATGTAGCACGCGGCGCGTTGAAAGTCCTTGAGTGACTGAGCATCCTCCTTGCTGAGAAGTGTCTTGTCGACCTTGACAGCCAGCTCTAGGGTGCTGTCTGGGAGGTGACTGGGCAGAGCCGGGGGGTTGGGCTGGTCTACTACTTCGCCAGGCATCTTGGAATCGTGTTGTGTCTAATGTCTGGTGACTGTCTGATTCCGAGAAATGAAAAAGATGAAGATTGAGGGAGAGGACGCGTCAAATGTCCGACTCTGCCGTGATGTCGCCATGATCAAGATCGCGCGGCTTTGTGAGGTATCGATGACGTCGCGCGCTGCTTTGCTCCATCTCATTCTCGGCTCCACGCTCAAGGCTTGGCCTGGCCTGGCTAGGCTGGCACCAGTTGCATTGTCACTTGCTCATCGCAGATACTGGATCTCGAGATGATTTTGAAAAACAGGTGCCGCCAAAGACCCTTAGTATTCGACGTCGATCTTGCTAGGGGCGGCTAATTCCAGTCCACGGCAAGCCACGCGAGCGGGCTGGTCCAGGCGCGGAAGGCTGCGCTATGGCGTCAACGGATTGAACCCTCCTCATCCCACGCAATGTAACCCAATTCTTCGGTTCTCTCATTATCGAGTGGCTCGCGCAACTGCAGCCTGATAGTTACTGGACGCAACGTGCTGGCGTTCGTTGAGTCGTTTGTTCCCTGCCTCGAAGACCAGAGCAAGTGCACCCTGAACTCGATCAGCTGCGTCCAGAATTCTGCGTGTGAAGCGCGAGAACGTGACAATCTCCTATCTCGTCCTTGGGACAGAAATCCAGGAGACCACAATGCGCGGTGTGTCCCCTAGCACCGTTTCTGTCGTCCATGGGCGCGACTGGCGAAGACTTGATGAACGAAGGGACAATGCACGTTACAGAAAACGATGCGGCCAGATATGCGCTGCACTTTTCGCACCTCGTTAAGCTTGGTCTACCGAGATACCCGCTCGCCAGATGTTGTCGATGCGCTCGCTCGAGAAGTCCAGGGACCTGAGAAGCCACCCTGAAGGCACACATGTGTACCTTACCTGCGGGAGGAATCTCTTTCAGATTCTTCGGCAGTCCATTGGTGTCGATTCCATCCGCCAGGCGAGCTGCACGAGCCTTTCCTTCAAAGTGCGCAAAAGAAGGCGATCCTTTAGGAATCTGGCAACTTGGTGCTAGCAGCCGCTGTGTTCGGTGCCGAAACAGCTTGATTGCACAAGGCTGTCATTGCCAAGCTGTAGAACGGCCATGGCATATCACTAAGCGATTGGCACTGTCAAACATGAATTTGGACTGCTCAGGTCAGTCTGGTGCTTGCAAAAAGTGAGAGGTTTGATACCTATCCATTGGCAGGTACCATCCGGTGGCGACTGCTCCTGGTTGCTCCTGGATGCTTCATGCGTCCGGAAGCCTGAGAAATAGGACCTTTCCCCGATTTCTATTCCTTTCCCCAAACACGAACATATCCTACAACTCATTCTTGGCTCTTTTCCCTACGCAAACATCAAATGTCTCTCGCCGATTGCCTCAAGGCCGTCTGTAACGGCCGCAGCGACTGCGTCGCGTTTCCGACCACCTGGTTCTATCAGTCAGACTGGGTCAAGCCCTACAACCTCGATCTCCCCGTAGTACCTGCCGCCGTCATCCGCCCCGACAATGCTGAGGATGTAGCTGGAGCCGTCAAGTCCGCGGGTAACCACGACAGAGCTGTGCAGGCAAAGTCCGGAGGCCATTCCTATGCGTGGGTTGCCTCTTGGACGAGGCGTGACCGTTGCTAATGTTTACTTCTAGCAACTTTGGCACGGGCGGCGAAGATGGAGCCGTCATGGTGGATTTGGTCAACTTGCAAGACTTCAAGATGAACGAGGATACCTGGGAGGCAAGCTTCGGATCCGGATTCCGATTTGGTGAGCTAGACAAGCATCTTCACGAGAATGGCGGGCGTGCAATGGCGCATGGCACTTGTCCGAGCGTTGGGATCGGAGGACATGCGACCATCGTGAGTTCTTTATGATGCACTTCAAATTCTACTGCTGACGTGCACAGGGTGGGCTTGGTCCCATGTCGCGCATGTGGGGAAGCGCTCTGGATCATGTCGAAGAGGTAGAAGTGGTCACTGCTGACGGCGAGATCGTACGAGCAAGCTACACCGAGAACGCAGATCTCTTCTTCGGAATCAAAGGCGCCGGTGGCAGCTTCGGCATCGTCACCGAGTTCAAGGTCCACACACACCCTGAGCCCGGCAAGGTTGTCGAATATACCTACAGTATCAGCTTTGGATCCCCGGAAGAGATGGCAAACGTCTTCGAAGACTGGCAAGCCCTTGCGGGCGACCTGAACCTCGATCGCCGCTTCTCTACCTTGTTCATAGTCCATCCTTTGGGCGCTCTCGTGACGGGGACGTTCTATGGCACTGCAGACGAATACAAGGAGACGGGTATAGCCGGCAGGCTGCCTGCCGGTGGTGATCTGAACTTCAAGCTCGTTGGCTGGATGGGCTCGCTGGCACATCAGGCCGAGCTCAGCGGTCTACAGATTGCGCATCTACCAACGGCCTTTACCAGCCGCTCGCTTGCCTTTAGAGAGAGCGATCTATTGAACAACAGTGCAATAGGCGACATCTTCAAGTATATTGAGGATGCAGAGAAAGGCACCCTTGCCTGGACGATCATGTGGAACTCGGAAGGTGGCGCCATGGGCGACTTTATCGAAGGAAACTCCTATCCCCACCGCGACAAAGTCATCATGTACCAATCCTACGTCGTCGGCTTCCCCTGGATCACAAGTGCCACGCGTGGCTTTGTGGACGGACTGCAGGAGAGGATACAAGAGGGCGCCCCGAACGCCAACTCGACATATGCCGGCTACATCGACCCCACGCTCACCCGGGAGGAGGCGAACGAATTCTACTGGGGAGAGCATCTCACGAGACTGCGTGAGATCAAGGCAAAGTGGGATCCGAATAATGTCTTTCGCAACCCTCAGAGCATCGAGCCGGCAGGGTAGAACATTGCCGAGGATGCTGCCATGGGCCAGCTGCGGCCAGGAGAATGGGTGATGGTCTCGTTTTTGGTAATTGCGGTCCCTGTGTTTTTAATCTCATTGTAATTAGCCGTTGCCACGCCAACATTCGCTTTTGTTTAGTGTGGACAGGACATCTTGGGTTATACCGGGCCCCCGGGGTCGACCGTCGGCACTTAGGGCCCCTGGACCCCTGGGGAGTGGGGACCCTTGTCATGTTATCAAAATAGGGTCCATGTCTCCAGACTACTGAAGTTCTGAACCCTTAATTAGTCCTCACGATGCTCAAGGTCGACGCTTTGCCATCATCATATCGAGCTTGAAGCATGTCTCCCGACCAACAATCAGCGCCATGGATGGACGGCGTCTCGCCTCAATGTGACATTCTCAGACTCCCCCACGAGGTCTTGCACACCATCTTGAGAATGACCCTCGAGCCCGACCTCACCTTCTACCGCCACCAGACCGAGGTGATTGAGGCCGAATGGAGGCGGCACAGGGCGTCGCTTCCGCTTCTCCTGACCTGTCAGCGTTTCCGCGACGTGGGAGACACCATCGCGTGGAGCACCTTGTCGCTCGGCTATGCACTGGACACCGCTCGCATGCGTCTCGGGGCAGAGAACCCAAGCAACTGGTCAGAGCGCAACCCCTCCACGATCCTCAAAGCCCTGAACGGCCGACCTGGCCGATGCCACGCGGTCAAGAGAGTCATCTTCTACTTCGCCTCAAATATGATGGTGCGCGAGAGCCCTCACAAGCTTCCCGTCACTGAGAACGAAAAGCTGGACTCTGTAACGTACATGAACCCGGAAGACATTGAAGCTATGACTCGAATGCTCCGGTCTGTAACGCATGTGGACATGATCGGGCACTTTGTCGATGAGTGTCGCGGCGACTAGCTTTGGATGACATGTGGCCTGCAGTATATCCAGCACTGGCCAGTGACCAAGCTGACGCTCGAGGGAGGCATTGGAATCTATGGGAATACGTACGCCACCATAAAGCAGTCTACCGCGTCGCTGTCAGCGCTGCCTGCGCATCTGGATGAGGACACTATGTACATGAGGAACCTTGACAAGCTCGTCGTCAGGGGATTTCAAGTTGTTGCCTTGATGCTCGCCGTGCCTCCCCGGCCTGAGATAAAGATGGCGGTAAGTTCTCTCGATAATGACTTGCGCACAAACACGCACGTACGGCTTTCGTTCCTTGGCTGACCTCCGGTCCCCCCTACTTCCCCAACGACAGCAGCGGAAATCAGGTCCACTCAGCGTGCGAGAGCTTGAACTGCAGGTCATTACCGTTGCAGGCTTCGACGCCAGGGTCGGGAATTTCCTCCGCCAGTGCACGAACATCAAGGTCCTCAAGCTGTTCGTTCAAGACGGCCGGTCGCCGTTCTCGGGCAACCTGGCCGGTCTCGGGGTCCATTCCAACCGCGACCTGGCCAAGTCCCTCGAGGAACTCCATCTGCGCGCCGAGTCCGATGATTGCAAAGACCTCTCCATGGAAGGCTTCACCCTCTGGCATTTCTTGCGACTCAGGAAGCTCACCCTGTCGCCGTACTTTATCACACTTGCGTCGCAGCCTCAGCTCAGCTGTGGCGAGGTGTTTGCTAGCCCCCGTCTCGCCGAGCTCGAGCTTGACTACTCAGCGGGACTCTCAGAGAGGCACGGCGAGATGTTCATTGATATTCTCGTAAAGAAAACCGCCGAGTTCGTGGAGTGGTGCCGGAGGCGAAGGGCGCCCTTGCGCTGGGTCGCCGTCTCGCTGCCGTCCATGGGCCTGAAGAGATGGGAGGGAGCACTGGATCTCACAGAGTACGAAAAAGTCACCACCAACACCTTTGCGCGGTTTGCTCTGGGGTTGGGGTTGCGCCTGGAGGAACCGATCCGTGTGCGGCTCCGTGACGGGGTCGAGATTGAGTTCGATGCCCTCGCGTTTCAGGAGAGGTTTCCTCGGGGCTATCAGGATCCGGAACCCAACCCGGCCCTTGAGGAGCTCTGGATGGAAAACATACAGCAGAGCGAGGGTCAGAGCCTAACTTAGAGGACAGGCGGTCGGCAGCGAGCAAAGAAAGGGCGGATATGAATAATTGGGTACTAGAGACGTTTTTCGGAGGGTTGCGTTGTTGTATTATATCATATATCCTGTTATAACATATTGTATTGTATGAATAGTGCCCAAGGGCCCCGACGAGAGGAGCAGTCTAACTTGCTACAGTGGGTTGACAAAATGTAGTCTATCGATCCCCCTCACTTGATGGCTCGGCAGGCGGAGACGGGACTGGAGTGCATGCGGGTGTGCGGGCAGAGGCGGCATTGGCCGACGCCATGACATGAGAACCGTCAACGTCCGGGGCTCTTTCTTTTACTCCCAAGACTTTTCCTTTTCACTTCACTCCAATCTTAATGATACTGGTTGGCAGCCTGCCGTCATCTCGAGATATCCTGCCAAGATGCTCTCCAAACGACTGGGACTCGCTGGTCTGGCGCCAGCCTTGCGAGGCCACGCACGCGCCATGAGCGCATGTACTACTGCGCCCGCATCAATGGCCACATCAGGTCGCTGCCGACGACGCTATGGCGAGCCCAGAAGCCCCATTGCCGTCCGCAGGCACGCCTCCTCAACGACGGCAGTCGAGAGTCGCTACACTGCGTCGACAGCCTTCTTCGAGGCGATCTGGGACGCCGGCATCACGCACTGCTTTGTCAACCTGGGCTCCGATCACCCGGCGATCCTCGAGGCCATGGTCCAGGGCAAGGGCAAGACCAACTTTCCGCGCATCATCACTTGTCCCAATGAGGTTAGCAGCCATGAGAGCGAGTAACTTGACGGTTCCTGACAGACCAGATGGTGGCCATGTCAATGGCGGATGGCTACGCGCGCGTGACCAACAAGCCGCAGTGCGTGCTCATCCACGTCGACGTAGGCACGCAGGGCCTAGGGGCGGCCATGCACAACGCCTCGGCGGGCCGCGCCCCCGTCTTTGTCTTTTGCGGCCAGTCGGCCTTTACGCAGGAGGGCGAACTGCGTGGCACCCGCACGGAATGGAGCCAGTGGATGCAGGACGTGCCCGATCAAAAGGCCATTGTCAGCCAGTACTGCCGGTACACGGCCGAGGTGAAAACGGGTCTTAACATCAAGCAGATGATCAATAGAGGCATCCAGATCGCCAGGAGCCAGCCGCAGGGACCAGTGTATCTGTGTGCGTCGAGGGAGGTGCTCGAGCAGGAGATGGAGCCGTACCAGGTGAAGCAGCGCCAGTGGCAGCCCGTCGAACTAGGAGGCCTACCTGAGCATGCAGCAGCGGATGTGGCAGAGGCGTTGGCTGGAGCGAAGAATCCCCTTCTGATCACTGGGTATGGCGGTCGTCGCCACGAGGTGCCCGGTGCTCTGGCCAAGCTGGCTGATGCCGTACCTGCGCTTCGGGTGATCGACGCAGGTGGCAGCGACATGTCTTTTCCCGCCAACCACCCGGCATGGCTTGGACTACGCTACGCTGTGGACGGGTCTGTGGCCGAGGCAGACGTGATTGTCGTGCTGGACTGTGACATGCCCTGGGTGCCCACGCTGGGCAAGCCCAACGCAGACGCCCAGATCTTCCAGATCGACGTCGATCCCCTCAAGCCGAGCATGCAGCTGTACTACTTTGAAGCCGAGGGACGGTACCGCGCCGATACCCTGACGGCCGTGCAGCAGATCACGAGGGCGCTGCAGGAGCATGGTCCAGCGGTCGATGCGCTCGGCAACCCGACGCAGACGGAAGCGGGAGAGCAGCGTCGCGCATCCTACGAGAAGAGAATCGCACACATCGACAAGACCTCGGTCCCCCACGAGGACGGCACCTTTGGCGCAGGCTACCTAGCCCGCGTGCTCAAGACGCTGGTGCCAGAGAACACCATCTACGCGGTCGAGGCGGTCACGACCACGACAGCCATCCACGACGCCCTCCAGCTCTCCTTGCCGGGCACATATCTCAACTGCGGCGGCACAGGTCTCGGCTGGTCAGGCGGCGCCACGCTGGGCATCAAGCTCGCAACAGACGCCGAGGCAGGCGGCTTCAACAAAGGCCAATTCGTGGTGCAGATTGTAGGCGACGGGACTTACATGTTCAGCGTGCCGAGCAGCGTGTACTGGATCGCCGGGCGATACGACATTCCCGTGCTGACGATTGTGCTCAACAACAAGGGGTGGCACGCGCCGCGCCGGTCGCTGCTGCTGGTGCACCCGGACGGGCCCGCGTCGCGAGCGACGAATGCGGATGTGCACATTGCGCTGGATCCGCCGCCGGACTATGCGGGCATCGCGCAGGCGGCGAGCCATGGCAAGATACACGCGCTGCGTGTTGGTAGGGCGGAGGCGCTGGAGGACGTGCTGCGTGAGGCGGTGGAGAAGGTCAAGGCTGGGACGGCGGCTGTTGTGGACTGCACGATTCGATAGTCGATAATAAGGCTGATGAGTACCGGAGCGTGAATGCAGTTTAATTACCTGATTTGGAAAGGGTGGTCTTGTTGACTCGCAGTAATATCGTGCTGCTCTGCAACAGTAGCCTGTAGGGTACGTAGGAAGCATGTTGGCGAGGGAGGCCCGTCGTGAAGATTGTGGATGCTGACTTGTCTTAGCCAAGGTGGAAATAAAGGGCAAAAAAAGTTCCAGAACGCCCGGTGATCGATGCTAGCGCGTTGCTATCGCGGCCAAGCTTTTTGGGTGCCTCTTGATCCAGCTTGGCACGCCAGCCATTCTCCAAAAGCCTCCAACGATTGCGTGGTCTGTCACATGAAGACTTTGGAGTATCTGTCGTGCCACCTCTGGGACTCACTGAGAGCCGGCGCCTGACTCGCGTTCAAAGAAGGCCGTCGCCCGGAAGAGGAAGAGTCGACATCAGATTAGAGCCTGGTGACCACCAGCTCGAGACCGGCGTCTCCCGCGACCGGAAGCAGTATCGTCGTCGGTTAGCACAGCAGACTAATTAGGCTAGGATCCAGCCAGCCGACGAATGGGACTCGGAGGGAGTCGGCCTCTGTCCGCTGTAGAAATCGAGGGCCCAGTCAGTGCATAGCCGCATGGCGAATGTCACGATGCCCGCACAGACGGACGCGAAGGCGAGGCAGAGGAGAGGAGAGCTGGTCCACGCGCCCCATTTTGTGCGTGCGTTGGGTTGGGCTCCGATCTTTCCTGGCCGTCCCTCATCGGCTCCGCAATTGGGATCGTATGAAAAATAAAAATATTATCCATCAGGACCATCACTGGACCTGCGCTCGGTTGACTTGACTGGACTTGATTTGACTTTATCCAGGCCTGCACTCTCATCACACGCGACCTGCATATGCACTTTGCCTGCCTGCGGCCTGCTTTGCCTTCCTTCCTGCCTGCCTGGCTAGACCCCTCACTCGCTTGTCACTGATCACCTTCAACAAGCAGGAGCGACCGAGCCCCGCCATCCCGACTCCAATCTCGTCCCACGACTCGCGACTCCTATCAGGGTCTGTTTGTCTGTCTGTGTGTCTGTCTACTCTGCCTCGTCCATCACCACTTCTCGCTCGACCAGCCCGTGATCCTCGCGTCATATAGTCTGTCCTCTGCGAGCGTCTATCAGCTTCCCGCCGCCTGCCCCCCGACGATGCCAACGACCGGACCTCGTCGTCCATCCCTCGCTCGCCCATAGTCACAGAGACACTCCCCCGACAATGGCCGCCTCGACAAACACAGACACAGACACCACCATGACCCAGCCGGCCATGCTCCAGCTCACCCCGCACGAGGAGTACAACCTCGCGACGCTGCCCGCCATCGACGCCCTGCACCTCCTCAGCGCGAATCTCGAGACCCTCGTCCGCATCACAGGCGACGTGCCCCCCACGCCGCCGCCGCGCACGCCCACCGACCCCCAGATGACCGGCCTCCAGGCTGAGAAGGACAGCATCGCGCGGTCGAGTCCCTCACGCACTGCGACGCCCGATCGTGGCCCCCTCGCCCAGCAACAACAACACCCAGAGGCAGCACCCAACCTCAGCCGCGCCCAGGCCGCGAGCCAGGCCATGATGCAGCAGACCTCCACCGCCGCCGCCGCCCCCGTCGAGGTCGACGGCGTGCGACTCAAGTCCCCGACGTTCCCCACCTTCGCCGCCCTCGAGTACCCGGCCGTCATCACGGCGGACGAGCAGTCGGTGCTCAACGCGCAGCACGGCGCCATCACGCGCAAGTTCTACAGCAAGCTCGAGCCCCCGATCAGCATCACCGAGTATCTCGCGCGCCTGCACCGGTTCTGTCCCATGAGCACGGCCGTCTACCTGGCCGCGTCGCTGTACATCTACACCCTGGCCATTGACCAGCGCGCCATCCCCGTGACCCGCAAGAACGTGCACCGCCTCGTGCTCGCGGCGCTGCGCATCGCGACCAAGGCCCTCGAGGATCTGCCGTATCTGCACCGCAAGATTGCCCGCGTCGGCGGGGTCAGCGAGGCGGAGCTGGCGCGGCTCGAGATTAGCTTTTGCTTTCTGGCTGGCTTTGAGCTCGTCATGAAGGAGGAGCGACTGCGGGAACACTGGATAGCCCTGCGGAGCGGGCGGATCGGCGCCGGGCTGGTCGCGGACGTGCCGCCTCTGCTCAAGCCGAGGAGACCGCGGAGCATGTCGGCGGCAGAGGTGGAGGCGTAATACTGTCGCGGGCGGACATTGTATCTGCAAGATATACATGGGCGCGAGCTAGTCTATGGGGTTGATGTGCTGCGTGGGATCTGCATCTGATTTGGCATGTTGTACACACTAAGCATGATTGGCGTTTCTGGGTCTTTATTTCACTCTTCTTTTCTCTTCTCTTTGATATACTCGTTCCGTATATACTGTTGGATACCCTTCTGGTGTTTATATCAACTGTGGACTGCCACTTATTTTTGAGGACGATACCCGAGACCCATTTTGGAGTCAAATGCAAGGCGGAGAGACATGCCTCGTGGTATTCGTGCCACACTCCACAGTAGGTGTGTGCCCTGATGGCTGTGTTGGGCAGCATCGGTCGTGGGACGGGGGAACAGCGTGCATGCATGTCGACCACGATCACGAGGCTGGCGATGCGGGCGGGCGAGGCAAGATTTGTCTCACTCAGTGGCCTATGAGGATAAGGATTTTGACCGAGATTGCTGATCGAGGGCGTCGAGATGGACACATCAAGCTTTTGGGGGAGAGGAGACCCAAGTGTCAGCGCGGGTGCACCTTTCCACCTTGCACCTACTGCATGGGCTGGTTCACTCCAAGCTCGGAAGACTCAGGAGAGTTGTTTGAAGTCATCTACCACGACCACAGGAAAGTGGCTTGTTGGTGATAGCATGCTCTTGTCATGCTAAAGGTGAGTGTTGTCAGCCACGATGAATGGTATGCTTCGCCCAGCGATGGGAACTCGCCCGAGATGGTCCACTCTCTGTCTGCACCAGTATCAAACTGCCGAGTCGATCAAACAGGAAACAAGTAGACAGCTCGACCGTCACCTTGGCATGGCGTAGGTGGTGTGTGCGGGCTGGTCATGTGCGCGTTCAGCGTCAAGGACTGCATACGGAACGAGACATGCAGCGTTCACGTCCAGCAGAGCAGAGATCCAGGGTGGCTCATCAGATTCGAGCTTGACCACCTACTTATCAAAGAACTTTATCGAGAGGCAAGTCCCGGAACGATCCTAGGCGAAATCAGAGCCTGGCGGTTCCGGCGTCGGCGACCGGAGTGGGGCCGGCAGACCGTCTTGGCGCACCGGGCCGGTGTCAAAGGGCATTCTGTCTCCAATTCTCAACTGCGAGGCGTGTGGCGTAGTGAAGAAGATTTTGTAAATTCATTGTCAGTGTAGATCTTGCTCGGCCTCGACTCGATGGCGAGAGGTGAGGAGTATTCGCAGCGGCTGTCCAGCCTCACTCAGTCTCCTCCTATCAAGGCCTTCACCCATCTACCACCCAAGCCAGCGAACAATTGAACAGTCGAGGAAAATACAACGGCACCCGCATGTGAAAGTTGACAATTGAGTCTCTTCAACGGCGGCAGTAGACTGGCCCCCACCCGCACAGCCGGTCGTGCCGGTGCCACGCAGACACTCCCGAGGCCGATCGACACCCGCTTCCCCAGCTCCAATCTTGAATGCGCATCTAGGTTCTCCATACAATTCAATTCTTATCAGTGACGTGCCTGGGACCGGCACGCCTCGCCCGGGTTCACGTCGCCCACGCGCACGATTAAAAGCCATGTCTTCGTCGTCGTCTTGGAAAGGTTGGTCCTCCGACTCCTCCCTCTTCCTCCCCATCACCTCTAACATCGGACCTCAGTATTCCTCTCCGACGCATTCCAGGACCAAGCACAGCAAGCACAAAGCAACATGCCCGGCCTCCTCCAGCACGCCGTCACCACCGAGGTGCCCGGCCCCAAGTCGCGGGCGGCGGCCAAGCAGCTCGACGCCGTCTTCGACTCGCGCGCCGTCCACTTTGTCGTCGACTACGACCGCAGCGAGGGCAACTACATTGTCGACGTCGACGGCAACCGCTTCCTCGACGTCTACTCCCAGATCGCCTCCATCCCCGTCGGCTACAACAATGCCACCCTCATCGAGGCCGCCAAGAGCCCCGAGATGATCTCCGCCCTCGTCAACCGCCCTGCCCTCGGCAACTTCCCCAGCGCCACCTGGGCCGCCATCCTGCGCGACGGCCTGCTCCGCGTCGCGCCCCAGGGCCTCGACAAGATCTTCACCGCCCAGTCCGGCTCCGAGGCCAACGAGCTCGCCTTCAAGGCGGCCTTCATGCTGCGTCGCCGCCGCGAGCGAGGCGAGGGCGTCGAGTGGTCCGCCGACGAGATCAACTCGTGCCTGCGCAACGCCAAGCCCGGCTCCCCGGACCTGGCCGTCCTCAGCTTCAAAAACTCCTTCCACGGCCGCGGCTTTGGCAGCCTCTCGTGCACGCGCAGCAAGGCCGTGCACAAGCTCGACATCCCCTCCTTCGACTGGCCCCAGGCCCCCTTCCCGGCCCTCCAGTACCCGCTCGAGGACCACGTCGAGGCCAACCAGGCCGAGGAGGCCGCCTGCCTCGCCGAGGTTGAGCGTCTCATCACCGAGTGGTCGTGCCCCGTGGCCGCCCTCATCATCGAGCCCATCCAGTCCGAGGGCGGCGACAACCACGCCTCGTCCGCCTTCTTCCAGGGTCTGCGCGACATTACACACAAGCACAACGTCGTCTTCATCGTCGACGAGGTCCAGACCGGCTTCGGCGCCACGGGCACCTTCTGGGGCCACGAGCACTGGAAGCTCACCTCGCCCCCGGACATGGTGACTTTCTCTAAGAAGGCCCAGACGGCCGGCTACTTCTTTGGCGACGCCATGCTCGTCCCCGACAAGGCGTACCGCCAGTTCAACACCTGGATCGGCGACCCAGCGCGCGTGCTCATGAGCAAAGCCGTCATTGAGGAGATTTTGTCGCGGGACCTCGTGCAGCAGACGGCGCGCGTCGGCGACGTTTTGTACCAGGAGCTTGAGACCCTGGCGCGCAAGTACCCGGACCATATCCGCAACCTGCGCGGCAAGGGGCAGGGCACGTACATTGCCTTTGACACGGTCGACGCGCCCGCGCTCGTCAAGGGGATGAAGAGCCTGGGCGTGAATATCGGGACGTGCGGTGTCTGCACGGTGCGGTTGAGGCCCATGCTCATCTTTGAGGAGGCGCACATTCCCACGCTGGTCGGCGCCTTGGACAAGGTGCTGGGGCAGTCATGAGTGAGCGGGAAGGACGAAATGAACATATGTAATAATGATACCACGAATTTCACTTTTTACTTTTACTTGAAGAGGTCACTTGGTCTCGCAGCCTTGCAGCGTAGCCTCACGCATGTCTCATCAGTGCATGTAGTGTCCATCGTGACCAGGACAGACAGACAGTCCTGTGTGGCTAGTGTCTGGGTGTTAACGCAGTAAAGGGCAGAGTATGAACACCTGTTTGCGCAAAGTGCGATGGGCGCGCCTGGCAGTCGAGATCTCGCATGAAAGTGCGCGTTTGCCAGGCATCGACGCGATGGACTTATACGGTGCAGGCAGAAGCCGGGTGGCGGCTGGTCTGCGTCTCTTGGCGAGATACACGACTCTTGCTTACAGAAACTTGCGGAGAGAAGGCGCACATCTAGTCATGTGGCTTGACATGGACGGTGTGCGTACAAGCCGGGCTTGTCCCAGTGCCGGTTTCGCTGCATCTCCATGTGCCCCCAAGGCCAGTCACATAGATGCCTTTGCTACGTGGCAGACAAAAGAGGTTGATCAAGTCCTTCTGTATTGCGGAGTCTATAGATCAAATGCACGGTAAACAAATCCCGTCCAGCTCTGGTATCAAAACGCTTCCTGTTCTCAAACACGAACACAATCCCTTATTAGGAATCCCTCACCTATACCATCCCTCGTCCCCGTACTGCACTGTTGTCCGCCGCGACAGCCTCTCCCTCAACCTCTCCGTCTGCTGCTGCGCCGCTTCCTTCTCCTCCCTCCTCGCCTGCCTCTTCCTCTCCCTCGTCTCGTCCTTGAGGTCCATCCGCCTCATCGCGTCCGAGAGCGGCTCTGGCGCGTGGTGTCCAGACGCCCTCGGCACCACGGGCCGGTTCGCAATCTGCGCATTGGCCTGCGCGATGCGGTCCGCCGTTCTCTCCTGCCGGCTCTGCTGCCTGCTGATGCGCGCTTGTCTCGACGACGAGGGGGACAAGTGCTCGTCTGAGGATGAGGAGGGGTTGCGCGTGTGCATGCGCCGTGGCTCGCGAATGTCAAACTCGACGTGCGGCCGCTCGTGGACGATCACGGGGCGCTGTGTGTTGTGGTGGGTGGCCGAGGATGTTCGGCGGTGGCTGTTGGTCTCAAAGACGTATGGTGAGGATGGTGAGTTGGGCGCGCTGTAGGGTGTCCTGGAGGTTGGCTGGGGTGGTGTGTGGCTGTTGTTGCTGCTAGCGAGGACGTAACGATTCCTCGAGCGAGAGGGGGACGGTGAGCTGTAGACTTCCTGTCCGTTGATGTAGACGCGCGGTGTGCGGTGGGAGCGTGTCCTCCGCGGCGCCGAGCCAGAGTTGGTGCTGTGGTAGGAGCGGTCCGAGTCGTTGCCCGAGTAGTAGTTGGGCGTCCCCGAGCGCGGTGTGTAGTTGGGTGTGGGTGGGAACTGGGCGGGCAGGAGGAAGGTCGCGGGCGAGGACGATGGCGACATGGAGGAGGGAGATGGCGCCGAGGTGCTGTAGGACGGTGCTGGGCGCGCTGGGTGGCGGTAGATGATGTTCTCTGCGCAGGGACGGCCGTGGTGCGCGTTGGGGCACAGGTAGACGGTCTCGAGGGGCTGCTTCTTGCGTCGCCCGTCGGGGTAGACCCAGGTGTGCTGGTTGGACTCGCACATGGCGGCGGTTGTGTCTGTGAGTGTGTGGCGGCGTCTGGGTGTTGGTTCTTGTGCAGCTGGTACTGCTGGAGCACGTATGGGGGGTTCTGGCTGATGAATTACAACAGGACGAGCAGTCCTTGGTGGTGTCTGCTGCTGCTGGTTGGTGTTTGGATTAGGCCGGTGATGAGAGCCTGAGTTCCGTCGACGACGGTGGTGGTTGATGGTCTCGCTTTGGATGGTGATCTGAAGAGGCGCCAACGTGAAGGACTTGGTGGCACGTATGTCCAGTGTGGTGTACGGTATACAGTATGGTATGGTACGATGTTTTGTTAGTTTTGTAAGAATGAAGGTTCAAGTTCGAGATGTGAGGACGAATTCGAGGTTAAGTATCCTTCTTGATAGGACTGCCGGCAAGGGTAGGGGTGTTTGATGAGGACAGGACCAGCTTGCAGTTGCAAGAGACACGCCCCTACTGAAACTGGATAAAAGTGTGTGGGGGAGACAGGGAGCTGCGTGTAAGTCGAGTCCATCAAGGGCGTCGGGAGGGCGCGTTGCCTACATGGCATTGGAAGTGTATGGGCGAACACGGCCGTCGTCAAGTTCCCTTGCTCGCTGCAGCCTGGCGCTCGCTATTAGTCGCCAATTCCCTAGACTAGTGCTGATGACTCCCCCGGCTGCAGCCCATGCATGTGTGGCTGCATGCCATTCCTGGTGGGATTGCTGCATGTCGATGGACCCCCGTGGGCTGAGCTGCCTGCTGAGCCACGACGAGAGCGCCTTTCCTCCCCTGGGTCGTGATTGAGAATCTGCGATAGAGGCATCAACGTCATTGCAGGATATGCTGAGGGCGGGCCTGATCCTGACGGCACGAACCGTGGATCTGTGCGTCTAGATGCGTCGTTTGCGTGTAGACTGTGTCCGTGGCCGATTGCTGGATAGACTGAACAGTCTGCGCACAACACGCCCGAGGTTCGTGGCGGCCATTGTCAGTGTCGCCAGCGTCTGGCGTAGCCAAGGCTGTCCATTTGACAGACACCTTTAAGGCTTCAATGCCCATCTCGCAGACGAGCGCGTTCTGAGACAACAGAGGGTCTCCTGCACTCGGGCCACCCTCCTATCTGCAGCGTCCTGCGCGGCGCATCATGGGATCCATCGGCCACAGACAGAGAGCTGGCCGTTGACTCACTCAAGGGCGTATGAGTAGGACTGCCAGTGGCAGGCCGTCCCCAATCCGGCAAAGGACTGTCCAGGACATGCAGCAGCGGGTACGCCAATTGGCGTCGTTCGCTCGAGCGAGCGAGCAACGGCAAACGGGCGGCTGTGCTGCCTGGACGCTTGCTGGAGGCTTGAGGCTAGGCTGGGCCCTGGCGAGGAGACAAGGGGTCACACGACTCCGCCTCTGCCCTACGAGGATGGGAGCCCCTCTCTGGACCCTGGCGGAATGATGCTGGATGCGACACCCAGAGTGCGAGCGCAGCCTTGCAGCGTCATGTCTGGCCGTCTAAGTTGATAGGGTTTGTTCAAGTTTGTGGCATTCGGTTCCGACGTCAAAGACTGGAGGTCGAGTGCGCCTTCATGGGCTGTGGCTGGTGTCGTCTCTGCCTGCCTGCTGTGGCTGCTCATCACGACTTGAGGGCCTTAGGCAGCTGTGTGGCTTCAATCGCCTTCGCAGGTTCCCCGCCTCCAAAGGCTCCAAGGCTTCACTTGAGTCGTGTTCACAGCGAACATGTCAAATGGATGATCCTCGCCAATCGGTGCGATACGATGCAATCGAATACGCTGCTTGTCCCTGAATTGACATGCGTCTCATCGTCCCAGGCAGCACACGCCACTCGGATGACTCGACTGGCTGCGAGCGCTCAATGGCCTCCACTGCGTTCTCTGGCTCTCCATTGTCAAATGACCTGCAGCAACAGGCGCAGGACGCTAGAGCAGAGCAGCGTCGCTAGACTGTCCGAACAGTCATTCGCTTCCGTCGATCCATCATCGCCAGTGACTGACTGGCCGCTTGTTGATGACTGACAGCTTGCTGCCTGCAGGCGGGGACGGAAAGTGGTTCGCACCATTCGTTCATGACCGCCATCGCTGCAGGCCAACCAAACCTTCTGCTCAGAATGAGAACATTGACCTCTTGGCAGCCACCGGCCACGTTCCTCAAGACCGCTCATGTTTCAATTCCAACAACTTTGCCGCGCGTCTGTGCCCAGATTAGCAGGGTCGTCGATCCTCGCTGCCTTCAAGTCCTACAGTACTACGAAGGCCGGTCAGGCTGTTGTCCTATGCCCATTGGACAAAGGGACACGTCGACGACTAGGATTTAAAGTTCGCAACCACCCAAGTCCTGACGCGGCCGTCTCGTGGCCTTCTTTCACGGACATCGCCGTGAGCATGGTGTCTCGAAACCAAGCCAAGCGCCATCTCGACATCATCAACTTGTCCCAGCAGCGTCCTAATCGGGCAGTCAGCCCTACAAGGCAGATCCTCCAGTTGGAGGATGCGGAACGGGCAGTGTGGCTGTGCCGCCAAGCCGTGCCGTGCCTCGTTTCCGCGTCTGTCTGTCGGACTCTGTCTGCTTTTTGGTCGCGGACTCGCGGCTGTCCTGTTTCAACTTTCACGTCTAATAATACTTGAGCCACACACAAAAGCCATCATTCATCAAGAATCCCGTCATACGGACACACTTGCTGTCATCACTCTGCCGCTGGACATATCGCAGTCGTCGACGTAAAGCCTCCGATCATGTGCTGGGACGAGCGAGCTGGGCGCGCCCTGGCCCCTCGCACCCCTTTTTCTACTTTACTCGGGGGGCAATCAATTGCCTCCCAGTTTCGAAGCAGGGCTTTGATGATAATTGGGGGCGATATGGCTGCGCGAGTCGCCGCGTGACTGCCTGCGGCAAATTCTACGACATTCTTTTACGGTTCAGCGCGTCTTTGGAAAAAGCTTCCCTTGCTGGGCGTCTACAGCGCGAGTCCTATGAGGTCCAGTCCTACTGTACGACATGGCCGACCCATCTCGAGGCCATGGCCACTCGACTCGTGGCCCGTTTCATGCTCAACACCCACCTCTGTCCCAGCTGTCCGGCTCGGTCGCTCTCACCGAAACAATACGCGCCCGAGACCGTTTAAATGCCATTGCTCGAAAGATACTTGAGACACACTCTGGCTGTCATTTCACATAGCCCGCTCAAGGAATCGCATCGGGCAGCCCCGATTCTTCGCCGTGGTACAACTTGAACAACGGGTCCCACACCGTGACAGCTCGCTTGGAGAACCTGCCGTTCCGCAGCTCGGGCACGGGCAGAGCAAGTATCTCCTCCACAGAGCACTCCAAGACCTCGCCGGCCAGGCTGTCGTCGTCGAGGCACTTGTTGTAGGCTCTTACGATAGTCGACACGGGTGTCAGGCTGCGTTCGCCCTGTGAGCGTCTGACGTGTATTAGACGGTAGGGCGGGATAGAACGTACCATTCCGGCGACACAGCTGCCACCATTTCCGGAGGAATGATCTTTGTGGCCACGATCCCAGGCAGAACGCAGTTGATGCGGATGTTCTCCTTCTGTATTCCCCGTTAGCCTTTGGCATGTCTGATGGCGGGGAGTCCACGCACAATCCTCAAGACCCGGGATGAAGCTCGCACAAAGTTCACCACCTATAGGCCATCAGCACCTCGCCCATCCTCATGTGGCAGTCTCGTACCGCTGCTTTGGCGCCATCGTACTCGGGGTACGTCTCGTGCGGCACCACAGCCGCCACGCTCCCCGTCGCCACGATGCTTCCGCCTGGCACCTTGTTCTTGCGCATAAAGTGCAAGGCGAGCTGGGTGCCGTATACGACGCCCTTCCAGTCAATGTCCGTCGTCAGCAGGTTCGGCTTCGGTGGGATCCTCAAGTTCACTGTCAATGCCATCGCGGCTCTTCTCGTGCTGAATGGACTCACTCATCCGAGTTTCTGTGGTTAAGGATGTAAATCGAACTTGGCCCTGTCAGTCGTTTTCTCTCCTTCTGAAATAGGCAATTACCAACCTCTTATCGACAATGCCTGCATTCGCGCAGAGCGCATCGATGCGCCCATACTTGTCCCACACCTCGGTAAACGCCCTGGCCTGGCTGTCGTAGTCGGCCACGTCGCAGTGGTGATAGGTTGCCCCGTCGCCGAGGCGAGCGGCAAGCGTGTCGTTGGGTTGAATGTCGAACATAGCAACGAGCCAGCCTCTAGACGCGAGAGCCTCGGCGAGGGCCTCGCCCATGCCTGACTAGTCGCATGCTGTTAGCACTGCCGACGGTGTGTCGAGAGGACGGAGTACATACTGAGGCGCCGGTGACGATGGCCACTTTGTTTGACGACATGTTGGAATGCGCGCACTGCTGACAGAATGCACTGGCTCCTGAGGATGATCGCGTAACTTGGTGTACTTGGTCTCCGCTGATGGCATACGTCGGGCACAGATACCCATGCGTCTTTCTACAGAAAATCACCAATGCTTACACACTATGTGTTGCCGTACAAGAACTCCGCGGATACCCTTCTCCTCATGCGGGCTGCCGGAACCTGTCGGGCGAGAAGAGCAGTCATAGCACACATGACCTCTAACGGCTCTTCGTGCCCATGTTCTTCGGAAAAGGCGTCAAGAGAGGAGCCCCCTTGGCATCCGAATCTTGCAAGCCCCAGTCCGCAGGCTGTTTCTAGAGTTGGTTGCATACATCATCTTTCATGTGGCCAGCTTTGCCCGCTTATTGACAGCCGAAGCTCGTGCCATTGGACTTGAACTAGTAGTGGACATGCTCCAACACACCAAACGGCCGGATCTCGTCTACACCCTTGCTGCATGATCGTCTAGGTCACCATCTCACCGCTGACCACGCTAGGTTCAGTTTGGCTCGACGCTCCCAAACCAGGCGACGCGGGCACCCTTTTCCAACTCTCATGAACACTTACCTACGACTCCCTCTCTAGCTACGTGGGGGAGACTAGACTTTCATCCACACCTCGAAATAACGTTCAGGCAATGCACTTGGAAAGAGTCTTTCTTCTTCTCATCGAGATCCACCCCAAGGACATCAACTGCCGTTGCCGTGTGTGGGGTCCCCACACGCTACCCAGCTATCACCAGGAACTCCTTTTCCGGGATACGCCCATGTCCACCTTGTTGCCGCATTGGGCAATATGCGTGATCATTTTAGCATGAGGCTAACAGAATAGCTCGACGCTTTTGCTTCGGTCTGCCGTCTGTCCACCAGAGCTTCGCGCGCTAGTGGACAGGTGCAATCGCCGAGGTACTGGCAACGAGCTGGGTGACCATGCAATAAAGGAACCCTTGCGATCCCTTTTTGTTGAGTCCTCAGCGTTTACCGCAAGTCCTGTCGTCCTTCTTGTTTCTGACGCAAAAAGAAGATACACCATGGCTGCTGACACGACGAGCACCAGCAGACCCAGTGCCGATGCTGAGAAGCATGAGCCAGCCGTATCCATGGAGAAGCCGATGCAGAACGATGCGCACGCTGAGAATGCTCTCACTGGGTCATCATACGTTCCTCAAAGTGACGAGGAATACAATGTCACCTTCAAAACGTGGATTGTGGTCTGGGTGAGTGGGCAAATCCTCTCCCTTCTGGACACAGATAGGACATCCTCGGTCGCAGACTGACGCGGGAAACAGATCTTGGCCTGGTCCTATGGCATCTCATTCTGGATCGTACCGAGTTACAGTGGCGTGCAGGCCCTGATGGCCACTCAACTAGGCGATCCAAGCAAGCAGACGTGGTACATCCCAGTGTACACAATGACCGTCACCATGGCGTTCATGTGAGTAACCCAGCATCCCCTCGACGATATGACAGTCTAGTCTGATGCAAAAACAGGGTCTGTGGCGCCAACTCTGATCTCTTTGGCCGACGCTGGTTCATCCTCATGGGCAACGTCCTCATGTTCATCGGCTTCATCGTCGCCGGCACCGCGCGCAACAACACCTCCGTCATTGTCGGCAACGCCTTTATCGGATTTGGCGGTGGTAACGCGCAGCTGGCTGCCTTTGCGCTCCCCGAGCTGCTACCCAACAAGTGGCGCCATTCGGCCATTGTACTCGCGGACATTGGTGTCTACTTTGCCGTGCTCGTCGGTCCAGTGGCCGGCCGCTTCGCAGCCCAGCACGGTGACAACGTGTGTCTCCCGTTCTTCCTCTCTAACAGAGCTAACAACCTCAACAGTGGCGTTGGCTCTTCTACGGTCCTGCCATCGCCGTCGTCTTCTCGTTCGTGGGTCTCTTTTTCTTCTACTTCCCGCCCCGTCATCCTCGCGGTCTGCCAACCAAGCGCGCCCTGCGCGAACTCGACTATGTCGGCTCCGTGCTCTTCATCCTCGCCACGACCCTCATCCTCGTCGGCATCGTCTACACGACTACACTGCCCTCTTCGAACCCAAAGGTCATCGGCACGCTGTGCGCCGGCTTCGGGTGCCTCGTTGCCTTTGCGCTCTGGGAGACCTTTGCGCCGCTCAAGCAGCCACTCACGCCGACACGCATCTTCACCCGCGACCACGGCCGCGAGCTCACGGCGCCGTTTGTCGTGGGTTTCGTCGTCACCATGTTCTACTACTGCCTTAACGTCGTGTACCCGACCATGATTGCCGTCTTCTTCACCGACGAGAACACGTCCTTCCGCTACGCGGCCGTGCTCACGCTCCCGCAGAACTTAGGGCTGACTTTTGGCGCGGTGCTTCTCACTTGCCTCGGCTCCTGGATCGGGCACTGGCGCTGGACGCTGACGGCGAGCGTGACCATCATGGTCGTCTTTGGCGCGCTCCTCGCCCTCGCCACGCCTGACCGCTTCGGCATGGTGATTGCCTTTATTTTCCTGTCTGAGGTCGGCTTTGGCTGGGCGCAGTACTTGAGCATCGCGTACATCCAATTCGGCACCGAGCAGGTTGAGCTGGGCATATCGGGTGGCCTGGCCGGCGTCGCGCGCTTCGCAGGCGGCTCCGTCGCCATCTCCATCTACCAGACCATCCTGTCGAACGTGCAGGGCAACGCGGCGGCGCGCCTCGTCCCCAAGGCCGCCATCGCGGCAGGCCTGCCTGCGTCGTCGGCGGCCGATCTGCTGGCGGCCTTCCCGCTCGGATCGGCGGCTATTCAGCAGGTGGCCGGTATCAGTGACGAGATTGTGGCCGCGGCGTCCGAGGCGTGGAAGCAGAGCTATGTCCAGGGGTTGAGGACGACCTGCCTGTCTTCGTTGAGCTTTGGCATTGTCGGCATCATTGGTGAGTGACTCTATTGTGTTTGTGGGATGTGAAGGCTAACATGTGGTCTAGCTTGCCTCTTCTGTCAGGATATTGAGCACAAGATGAACAACAAGATTGAGATTTTCTTGGAGAACGACGAGAATGCCGACAAGAACAGGTTCCACTGATCTAGATTTGTGATTCGAGGTTACAGGTTGGGGGCATCGGTGATGGTCGTTGTCTGGACTGGAGTTACATCTTGGAGGGCAATGTTGGCTCAGAGGTGGCTGTATTAATACGCTGATACCCGTTTCTCGATAGTCGATGTGTTCATTCAAATAATATGTTTGCACAACATCCTCACTTATTCTCTTTACTTCTAATCCCACAGGTATTCGTGAGAGACTAAGTGAGATGACGATGCACAGGACACCAGATGTCATCCCCAGAGACTCGCAACAATAATCGTGTGCTGAAGCATCATCTACGTGCAAGCTCTTCCATCCTGTGCCTGACCAGTCTCTCGTTCGTCAATTGCAATCACCCAAGCCGCACGAAACGCTCTCAAATCCCCAGAGACAGCCACCACACCTCCGCCGGGTAATGTCTTCCGCCCTGCCCAAGACCCCGACGCACCCTCCATCAGAAGCAACACTTGCAAAACCCTTTGGATTTCCGGATCTGCGCCCCTCAGTGGGGAGCGGATCACAGGACGGACACTAGCGACGCTAAAGACGATCACAGGAATTGAGTCGTGTGGGGTGCTGACAGAGATTGATCCGTCGTGTGTAAGTCGCGCTGGAAAATGGGGAGCCAACACAATGGGTCATGGAAATCAAATGTCCGGGGAAGCAAGCACTCGAGGTGCTCGAGACAGCAGGAGGAGTGGTTACTCTCAAGTCAAGATGAGCAAAGGTGTACTATGTAATGTGTTCAATCGCCTGCACAATAGCTGCTCCCCAAGGTTCTTGCAGCTATGTCAACTAACGACCTCGAGCCTCTCACCTACGACATACCTCGACATTCATCATCAAAGATGGCGACCCAGCTCGCGCCGCACCAGCAATTCTACATCTTTGGCAACTGTAACATGGTGCCAGACCACTATGACGAGGCAAGCCGCAACTCATCCCCCACACATAACATCGTGCCCCGACTAATAAAGAACAACCAGTGGCAAGCAGCATACGACAAACTCGCCGAGCACGTCATGGCCAACGAGCCCGAAACGCTCACCTACTACTTCGGCCTGCCCCTGGAGTACGCCGCCAACCCCAGCGCGACGCCCTCCATGCTCGCCTTTGAAGCCTACGCCTCCCGCGCCGCCCTGTACGACGTCCACCTCCAGTCCAAGCCCATGCAGGAGGGCTTCCTCCCCGTGGCGAGCCGCACGATGAGCACGGGACTGGATCTGACACACTATGAGGCCGTCGAGGGCAGCTTTCTCGACCGGTCAGGCCACAAGACGGAGTGCGGCATCATCCACGATGTACAGATCACATGCACGGGCCCCGAGGCGAGGAAGAGTCTCGTCGGCGCGCTCACGCTGTTCTGCACACTTGTCAACGAGCGGCAGGGTCCGGCGGGCGAGGACGGCGAGGTGCTCTCGTTTCTGGGTCTCGTGTCGCTGGACAATGAGACTGGGGCGCGCATCTTTGCGCGTTATGCGTCGCGCGAGGTCTGGGAGAGGTGGCTGCGCGAGACACTCGTGACAAAATTCTGGGAAAGCGTCAAGCCATATGTCTCGAGCGTCGATGCACGACCATACGCACCCAACGGCAAGGGATGGCTGTGGAAGTGACAAGGCAGCGGGGTGGCCTCACTGTGTCGATTATAATTCAAAGTCAGCTTCTCATTAGAAGATTTACTCATCGTGAAACGCGAATGCCCATCTCCGCCAAGCGTGCCTCGGACTCGTCTCGCTCTGTCGGTCCTCTTCTCGTCCTCCTGCGTTCTTGTCGTCGCCGTCGTCGTTCTACGATTCGTCGCCGCTCGCTGGAGCAAATGCAGCCGATCCATAACACGAAGCCCAATCTCATAATCCTTCTCACTCGATTAGCAAAAACAGGGTCCGGCGTCTAAGAGAGTCCTGTCTCTCTTCAAAGGGTTAGACTCACGCAACTGCCCCAACCAGCCACTGCGCCACCATGACCACCTTCCTCTTAGTGTCCCAGTCGCTGACGCGGTCGTACGCAGGGTCCTCAGCCTCTCTCCTCTCGCGCAGATCCATAAAAAGCAGAAGCATGAGTCCACCCACGCAGACCGCCAGGCTGAGCAGGTCGTGCACCACGACGCGCGCCGCCTTGATGGGCGGGAAGTTGAGCGTGGGGTCGAGCTGCGCAATCATCTCCCAGCTGTCGTTCAGCGCCGCCACGACACACTGTAGTTCTTGGATGTTAGCAAATGCACGTCGCTTGGTTGCGGCCACCATGGGGGGGAAGACGCACGCCTATGAGGCCACCGACTGCGGAGCCAGCAGTGCTCGGCCAGCGCCAGATGTAGTATCCCATGGCCAGCAGCGCCGCGAGGTCGACGATGTAGGCGGCTGTGCGCGTGGAGGCAAGGAGCATCTCGTGTGGGCCGACATGGCGGCGATGATGGGGGTGAACGGGCGTTCGTTCTCGATCCATGCGGTACGCTTTGTGTGCAGGTGCGTTTTTGTTTCTTCCACGCAAGGGCGCCTTATCTCATGAGGCTTGGCTGCGATTGCTGCTCGTCGTCGCCTCGATACTTGGTAGGTTGGTGCCTGTCCGCCCGCAGCTGTCGCCCCGAGTTGACCTGTGCTAGTATCGAGACAGTGCGGACATGTGATGAGTGAGTGAGGGGGAGTGAGGAAGAAGCAAGTGCGAGATGCGAGTTTGGCGAGCCGGTGCGCGTGCGCCTGAGGCGGCGATTCAGTTCATGCGTGTTGGCTGCAGGGATGACTTCGGTTCCGCGGGCAGAAGGGACCGACTGGTTGGACCCCTAGAGTAAGTAGCTTTTAATAATGGTGCTTTGCTCAATCCTCTGGGGCGGCCATGACTTCATTCCATCCGTCTGGTCGTTCCAATGCGCCTTGGTGTATCCGTATGGAGTGGTGCTCGCCGCTGTAAGTCCAGTCGGTCGCTTCGACGTTGATGACCTACCTCTTTGTGCAGTCAATTGCCTTACCCTACAGTATTGAGGTCATCAAAGTCACCTGTACTGTTATGATGGGATAGCTTTAATCGCGGCATGGACTTTAAGCATTCAATAGAATCGGATTGGAAGCGATCCAATCATGGATACCTAGTTAAACTCGGCGCCTTTGAAAATGTTCTAGAAAACGACAAACACTGAATGGACTGGTCGGAATTAAACGCGGGTCTAGTGGGGTTTGACTACCCTGTAGCCACCTACATCTTGGGAGGGCTCTCAGTTATAACCAGCCTTATCCATGATGTCTAACATTAAAGAAAGGGCCTAAAAGACTCCTTTGTTTGTTGAACATGGAAGGTCCTGTTCCCCGATACCCTCTTCCCAACGTCGTCATGATGCGCTGGCACATCAATATGTTTTCCCCAACGTACGAGTTGATTCTCGGACATAGTGCACACCTACCTCGTACTTAAACTCCCCGAAATCCAATCGCGGCAAACCTTGATGAGACGTGGACATCAACAACACTCCAAATAAAGTCCAGGCCGACCCATTTCATCATCACACAATCATTAGCCGACCTCACCGCAACCCCCAGGAAACCCTCGACCTGCACGAGCCCACTCTTCACCCAACGTCCTGGCCAATCTCGAACGCCAATCGATCTCCCTACCCCAACGTTGCGTAGATGCGGAGTCGAAGCGGAGCCAAATTCGACATCGTCAAGCTTCACAATCACACGGCCTCCTCCGATCAACGTGATTCTTGTCCTCCTGCTCTCGCTTGCCTCGATTCAGAGCACTCTATTTCGGGCTCTCTCTTCCTTGGCATGAGGTTCTGCTCGTCACGGTCACTCCTCGTCATGGTGCGTCAGAGTGTGTTCGCCGGGCCTTGAACACCACTCTCCATTTTGCATACATGGGCTGCTTGTCTGCGCTGCCACATACTGAGCCCTCCCGCCCAGCAATACCTTGTTGATACCTCCGCCATTGTCCTCCCTTGGTTCGGAAAAAGGTCCCTGGTCACAAATCAGCCAAGTCCCCGACAGCATGGACTCCCTGGCAGCGCTGGCATACGCCGGCTTCAGCTCGTCGGCATTGCACCATCAAACCCACGAGCTCGGCGCCAGCATCCTCCAGCAAGAGAGGACTGATATGCATCCCTCCTCTAGGAAACCGCTCGCTCAGCCCGAAGTCCAAGTCTATATCGCGTTGGCCGCCATATCGCCCATCATTTTCTTCGTGTATCTTTCGCAAAGCATCATCGCCGCTCGCTTACCGCACTGGCTGAGACCTTTTGCTCAGGAGGAGCAGAAGCTGGTTGCCCCTAAACGTCGATGGACTTTTTGGACGCTCTGTCTGATCGGCCTGTCTGTGGCAGGACTGGTACTGTCCATCGTCGGGCTGGTACTACAGCCAACAAGCGCTGTGAACATTTTGAGCATCATTCCTTGGCTCTCCGCAACGCTGATCACCCTTTTTCAGAGGCCGACCTCGACGCCTCGTTTACTCTTGTTCCAGTACTTCTTGCTGGCTCTGGCAGGGCTAGCCACATACTCCGTTCGTTTTCTCGCACATTCGTTACGCCACATGACGCCTCTCGAGATCTCGCAGATCGGCATCTGCGGCCTCGCCATCATCGCCATTGGCAACATGCCAATCCGCAGCCCGGCCGCCGACTCATCAGAAATCGGACATGGGCGAAAGGAACCCACCGTTCACCTCCGCAGTCCCGAGGACAATCTCACACTCTTCCAGTTCTGGACGATGAGCTGGGTCGCGTCCATGATCAAGATGAGCCGCGTACGCGATCTGGGCGTGGAAGATGTGTGGCAGCTCCCGTACGACTACCAGCATTCTCGCCTGTACCTCGCTTTTCGAGACCTGCAAGGCAAGTTCTTCAACCGGCTGGCCGAAGCCAATGGTCTCGATCTGGCCATCTCGGCCGTACTGGCTGTACTCGAGAAGGTATCAGAGGTGTCCAACATCCGGCTCACAAGCAGACTGTATGCGGCATTGGACGCTAGCGACATTGATGAGGCCATATTCTGGTGTCTTGTCATGCTGTGCCTGGATGGCTTCCGACAGATCGCCAAGACCACGTCTGACTGGTACAGTCGCAAGGCGTACGAAAGGTCGCGTGGCGAGACCTTTATCGCGCTGTTCAGCAAGCTGATCACCCGCCTCACATCGGCTTCTGACAAGACAGAGCAAGCAGACGATGACGAAATGGACGCTACCGGCGAAGACCTTGATGATCACGACAATGACACCCGCCTGAACAGACTCTTTGTCCGTTGCTGTGGGCGTCGCAAGTACCAAACGGTCAACCCAGGGCCCGCGCAGCCCAAACCACCTCAGTCAGCGTCCAATGCCAAAGTGGTCAATCTGGTCAGGGGCGACACATACGAGATCTCCCAGCGTTTCTGGGACTTTCGCCGCCTGGTGTCCCAGCCTGTCAAGGTCGTCTTCACCATGTATTATCTCGTCGACATAATGGGCTGGCCCTCGTCTGTCGGGTTTGGTCTGATGTTCTTCTTCATGGGCATCAACTCCATTCTTGTCAAGAAGTGGATTGGCATGGAGCGCGAACGAAATGCTCTGTCGGACAAGCGCGGCCAGGCTATCCATCATTTTGTGGACGCTAGTCGCCCACTCAAGCTCAATGGATGGACTCTATCGTGGAGTGCTCGGATCCTGAAGGTGCGCGCCGCCGAAATGCGCAAGCGCCTTCACATCCAATACATCGGGGCAGCGATATCGACCCTCAACGTCATGGGGGGCGCCTCGTACCCCTTGGCTAGCATTTGCTTGTACACCATGGTTCTTGGCAACGGTCTGCCCAATGCTGTCATCTGGCCTTCGCTGCAGCTGTTCGCTCAACTTGAAGCGAGCGTCAAGGAGGCCTTTGACCTCATCTCGGCGTACTGGAGACTTGTCGTTCCCCTTGAACGTGTCCACCAGTATCTCGATGAGCCAGATCGCGATGTAGACGAGTTTCTGGGACAGCAAGGTGAGAGCCTGACCTTTGAGAACGCCTCATTTGCTTGGCCAGGATCGGGCAAGGCGGTGCTGCACGACATCAACTTGTCTTTTCCCACTGGCCTCACTGTGATCCGCGGACCTGTGGGCGCGGGCAAGTCAAGTCTGTTGCTGGCGGCACTCAACGAGATGGAGATGAAAGGAGGACACCTCCACCGTCCCGACGAACCTATAGCATACGCTCAGCAGCTTCCATGGCTGCAGACCAAGACGATCCGCGAGAACATTGTCTTTCACGGGCGCTTCGACGCGAGTCGTTACAATGCTGTCATCCGCGCCTGCGCATTGGACCAAGATCTGAACGATCTGCCAGGCGCAGATGGTATGAAACTCGAAGAGGGTGGCGCTGGTCTGTCCGGTGGCCAGAAAGCACGTGTGGCCTTGGCAAGAGCCATGTACAGCGACGCCCGTATCATGCTTCTCGACGATCCGCTGTCCGCTCTTGACCACGACACGGCCACGAACATTGTTAAAAGGTTCATCAAAGGGCCCCTCGGAAAGGGCCGAACCATCGTCATGGTCACACATCGCGATGATTTGGTTCTGCGGATTGCTGATCAGGTCATCGACATTGAGGAGGGACGCGCCAAGATCGTCTCCGCCGAGCAGATTGAAGAAGAGCTATTGCATCCCATCCACAAGGAAGTGGAAGAGTCCAAGACACTGTACGTACAACGAGCTGGTGTCGACGAAGATTTTGCCGAAGTCAAGGAGGAGCTTCAGGACAACGTGGCCACTGGCAGCGTCCCGCTGTCGCTTTATGCGGATTACATGCGCGCTGGCGGATGGTACTTGTGGGTGATCCTTGCCCTCTTCTATGGCTTGTCCCGATACTTCGACATCTCTAGGGCGAGGTTGCTGGAAGCGTGGGGCAACGCCACGCGCTCTGACATAGAGGTCGTCGGTAGGGGGTATCTGGATCTTCCAGACCCGCACACGCACTCTGGAGCGTGGTTGCTTGTCCTCGGCGGCATCTCTCTTGGCCAGGTCGTCTGCTATGCCGTGGCGCAGATCTTGCTAGCCAGGATCTGCATCAGAGCGGCGCAGGGTCTGTTCAAAGGAGCCATTGACAGGATTTGTCGAGCAACGTTTCGGTATCACGATGTCACTCCCACAGGCCAACTGAGAAATCGACTGACATCGGACATGGGCATGGTGGACGGTGGCATCATCCAGCCCTTGGAGGGCTTTGTCTTTCAGTTCATCGCGCTGTGCCTCAGCCTGATTGCCATCATGTCGCACCAGCCAGCTCTTCTCGTCATTCTCCTTGCCGTGGCCGTGCTTTTCATGTACTTCTTCCGATTGTACGTGCCGATCTCGCGGTGCTTGCGACGCATGGAAATGGCCTGCCTGACGCCCATCATCTCCAACATTGGTATCATGCAACACGGCCTGGTGACGATTCGCGCCTTTCGCTTGGAGCATCGCTTCCAGGACAAGCACCTGGAGGCCGTGGATGAATTCCAGAAACAGGACCACTTCTTCTGGAGTATGGCCTTTTGGCTCGACTTTCGCCTCAGCATCTCGTCGGCCACCACACGCACAGCGCTCATTCTGTTCATGATCTGGTATGGCACGCCAGCCAGCGCGGTTGGCTTTGTCCTGACGCAAACGAACGTGGCCATGGCAGCTGTGCAACAGCTTTGTGAGAAGTTTGCGCAGCTCCAGCTGGATGCCGTGTCCCTGGAGCGCGTCAACATGCTCAACAAGATTCCGCAAGAACCACGAGGCTCGGAGAGACCACCCCAAGACTGGCCCAGGCCGAAGGACGGGATCAGATTCGAGAAGATGTCGTTCCAGTACGACGAGGGCCTGCCCACCGTGCTCGACGAGGTGACCTTTGAGATTCCAGGGGGGTCGACGTGCGCCGTACTCGGGCGTACTGGGTCGGGCAAGTCGACGATTGCCAACGCGCTACTCGTCACGCAGGCCGCTTCGCAGGGCAGGGTGATGATTGGAGGCGTCGATCTTGCACAGGTTGACCGTTTAGCGCTCCGCAGCCAGGTAACATATGTGCAGCAGGACCCCATCCTGTTCCCCGGAAGCCTGCGCGCCAATCTGGATCCGGAGGGGAAGTACTCGGATGCCGAATGTCAGAACGCGCTCAATCTCGTCCTGGGCCCCGGCTGGAGCATCGACATGGAGATCGACGCCAATGGTAACAACTTAAGCCAAGGTCAACGGCAACTGATCAGCATTGGGCGGGCTGTGCTCAGACGCAGCGGGCTTGTCATCTTGGACGAGGCAACGGCTTCCATCGACCGACCCACCGCTGCGCGGGTGCAGCGCATCCTCCGAGAGGAACTGACGGAGAGCACGGTGATTACGATTGCCCATCGCCTCGAGGCTGTTGCGGATGCCAACTGGTGCCTGCGGTTGGATAAAGGCAAGGTCGTCGAATGCGGGCCAGCGAATGGCTCGGATATCTCTGCTGGATCAAGTGCTGATTCAGGGTCGGCGAGTAGCTCGACGCCTCGGGGGGATACCGAGCTGTGATAGCGAGGTCTTCGAATGGGTGGTGGCGTTGAGGTGGAGGAGCATGATATTGTGGGAGAGCATCGATCGATTCAGAGTGGTGGAAGCCAGATTGTGAGGGGGTACTGGGTTTCGGGTTACACAGCATGAGGGTTCACATGAGCTTGTGATACAATATCTCATAAATGAAAGAGCGCAACATTGTCTACTGCTGTTGTGTATCGCCTTGAATTTGACACTCCAGGCTGATCAGAGGCAATAAACATGGCAAACACATGATCTACCCGGCGAAACTGCCGTAACAATAGGTCTACTCGAGGTCAACATCGCTGGGCTCAGCTTCACGCTTCTTCAACTCGCTGCCCTCGGCGGAGTCCTTGCTCTCCACGTCCACCTGGTCCTCCCACCGGATCTCGCTGTCCGACGGCGTCCAAGGCTTCTCCATCCCAGGGCGAACCCATTGGCGATAGTCGGCCGGCTCAATCAGAGCCTTGAAGGCACTACCCTCCCAGCTGAGCACCGAGGGGAAGTTTCTACAATCCTCAGTCAGCACATGGCAGCAGAGCGAGCACGGCCACACTCACTGCTCGCCTGGCTTCTTGCAGTACGCCGTGCGGTCCTCGTAGTCCTCGAGGCATTCGCGGATGGACCCGACCTTGCCGGGCCCGTTGAGGCAGCTCCAGCCGTAGCCGGCACGGCACTTGCCGCGACGGCACGAGTTGGAGTAGGGGAAGACGAGGGAGCAGCAGCTCGTGGTGTAGCCTTCGGGACAGAGGGGGTAGGCTGCTGAAGCGGCGACGTCGGGGGGCATGAAGGAGACGACGCCTGTCGCGGCCATGAGGGTGACGAGGGTGCTTGTGATCTGCATTATGGCGGCTTTGATGTCTGCGTACGAGCGAGAGGGGATAGAGAAGGTTGGAGGATGTGATGCTGACGGGAGGTAAGCAGGTTCATGGTCATCTCTTATCGATACGGGCAGGCAGCAGCGGCAGTGCACGCTGTCCTCACTCCGAACATCTTTCTTCACACACCGCCATGTCAGCCAGACAAGACAGTACATATGCGGGCTCGACGAGGGCGAGACTGCATTGTGAGTGGCTGTGAAGCCTGTGATATGCCTTTTATAGTGGCCCCTCCAGTCTGCATCGAGGTGGAAAACACCAACTGCTATTCCCAGAGGTTTTGGTAAGGAGCCCAGCGGCCAGGATGGATTGTTGGAAACAAACATCATGGGCGAGCCTGGATGATTCTCTATTTCTGCTGACCGTACCAAGCATCGTCTCGTTCAGTTGCGCTGCTCTTCCATCTAGACGATCGAGTACCCGTGATGATTCCGCGACATCATGAAGGGGGCTCTATAACGTGAGCATCTATCAAATGGTTAATCGACCCCTGCACCACTCGTGCGCCACCTGTGTTAGCTATAAACTTGGCCAAGGCACCATGTGTAGATCGGGTTGGTTAGGTCCATGTTATCTGCTCTTTCAACCGGCATCCACTGAGCGTTGGCCTGTCCTATGAGCACATGGCATCTCGAGAGCTTGCAATGCGCGTCATCCAAGCCATTGCCCAATGCGATCAGTTTCGTTTCCACGTTGCCGGGGAGGTCTTGCTATGTTACATCTGGGCATATCGTATCCAAGCATGCATGTTCATGTTGGTTAGGTTCTGCGGGAATCAAGGCGAACGCAGGCACAGCGCCAAAGCACATGAACGTGACAAAACATAACATTGACCGGAAACTCCTATAACACTGAACACCGCTGTAGTTAGATTAGATCAGTTCCGGTGCGTTAGGAAAGAGAACGGAACTTGACGCTTGGTCGGGCCTTTCGATCAAAGTTCCACGGTGTTCTCAGCTGTCTGTCACAACCTAACCATCTCACGTCTTCTCGCAGGTATATATATATATATATATCTATATCACAATATTGGTGGTACTACTTCCCGGTCTTCATTCCAAATCCTGCACCAGCAATCTCATAGCCCATTCACAACCCACAGTCCAGCAGCATGTGTCAGCCCGTGGCCTACACGTACCCCCAGTGCGGCCACCTCGTCGCCTCACGCGACACATATGACCTCAAGCGCTGCATGCGTGCGCTGTCCACGAACATGGACTGCTGGATCAAGCCAGAGGACGCAAAGGCGCAGGTGGTGCGTCGCACGTGGCCTGGCCTGGCGCTGGGCCCATGCAGCTCGTGTGCCAGGATTGCCGAGACGAAGCAGGCCTAGACGGCCAGCATCGGCAAAACTGACAATTGAATCGTTTGCTAACAAGGGGTGATCTGGACCGTGGGGACTAAGGTATCGGTAAGATAGAAGCAGATATATGAAGCAAGCTGGACTTACTAATAGATCGTTTGTGTACTTTCCCCCTCCTGTATCATTCTTTAACCAAAGACCTTGTCCAAGATGCGGGTCGCAGGGTTTCTTAATATCATTAGCAATTGACTCTTCGCCGTCGACTCTTCCATGAAGACTTACGCGGCAGGTTCCGGCACAAAGTTCTGCTCATACTCCGCGATGGCATCCAGATCCCTCACGAGATCCACCTCGTGCGGCTTGAACAGCTTCGTCTTGTGATAAAACTTCCAGCCGAGGTAGAAGATGGGAAAGGCGAACACGCTCGTGTACCTAAAAGACAAGACAGTTAGTCACCCCCCCTTTTCCTATTGCAATGAACAGAACAAGCACGCACGAGAACAAAAAGTCGGGAACGCTCCACATGCCCTCCAGCGGCAGGAAAACCGTGTAGCCTCCCACAAAGATCATTGTAAACGTTCCAATGAAGCCGTACCAAGCCGCATACGGCATAAACCACGCCTTGTAGGGCAGCGTGTCGCGACTGACCCCCTGCGCCTTGAGCGCCCGGTGGAAGCACATGTAGGCCACGCACGTCACGGCGAAATTGATCAGCTGCGAGGCCGTGACCAGGGACACCAGCCAGTTGAGGACGACGGCCGAGCTCTCGGAGAGCTGCAAAAAGGACAGCAGCCCGATGCCGAGCACAAAGAGGACGCAGTAGATGGGCAGACCCTGGCGTGTGCAGATGGTCAGGAAGCGCGGCGCCTTGCCCTCGAGCGCCAGACCGTACAGCGAGCGCGAGGCGCAGTAGACGTACGAGTTGCCGGCCGAAAAGGCCGATGTCAGGATGAGGGCGTTGACAATGTGGGGGAAGACGCCGATGCCCAGACGACGCATGGCCACGACGTAGGGCGAGGCGGCGGCGCCTGGCTTGCCCTCGCCCAGCGCGCCCTCGAGTTCCTCCGAGTCGTGCGGCACGAGGATGCCGACGCAGAGCGCACCGAGGACGAAGAAGATGGTGAGGCGGTAGAAGACAGCGTTGTAAGCGCGCGGGAGGACCTGGCGGGGGTTCTCGGCTTCACCAGCAGCCATGGAGACGTAGTCGGGCCCGGCAATGGTGAAGGAGGCTTGGATGAGACACTGCAGGAAGCCCAGCCACTTCCCCAGGGCGCCCGTGTAGTAGAGTTCCGCAAAGGCACCGGGCGAGTACCAGTAGCGGAAGCCGAAGCGGTCGCCCTTTGGATTGCCGCCGAGCATGACGACAAAGGTGAAGAGGATGAGGGCGATGATGAGCAGGACCTTGCCAATGGCGGCCCAGAACTCGGTCTCGCCGTAGTACTTGACGGCCAGCACGTTGATGAGCAGGTAGAGAACGGAGACGATGACGATGACGGCGGCGACGGGGATGGCGTCGGTCCAGTACTGCAGGATGAGGTTGCAGGCCACAATCTCAAAGGGCACGAGGGCGGCCTCGAAGATGAAAAAGTTCCAGCCCGCCGCGAAGCCGAACGCCTCGTCGACGTAGCGGCCGGCGAAGCGGATAAACGGCGAGGAGATTGGCAGGTACGTCACCATTTCAGCCATGCACATGGTCACGGCGAGCACAAAGGAGCACCAGAAGGCTGGGGGGGTCCGGTCAGTAAGGAGGACTACATATCGTCTACACCAGAGCAGAGCAGAGTGGTCTCACCTGCTCATCCGCCCACCGAGACTTACAGAAAGCGATCAGCAGCGAGCCTGGTCCACCGTTAAGGAGACCTTGGCCGATTTGAACCTGTATACACAAAAGATGGCCATGAGCGTACTGTACGATGAGGTCTCAGGGGTGGGGGGTCTCTTTGCGCAGCGCAGGAGTGTGAGGCCTGGCCTGGAGATGGATGATGTTACGCACAAATAGTGCGGTGCCAATGGTGCCGCCGATACCGATGAGCTGGATATGCCGCGCCTTGAGCATACGGTGTGTGCCATCACGCTTGGAGACGCTCGGGAGGCCGTCGCCAGAGCCAGAGAGGGAGAGGCGTGGGGGCAGATCCGCCACGCCAGGCGTCTTCTCCTTGTCCGAGCCATACGTGGGCGTCGGATGGGCGTGTAGCGGTGTCGCCATGATGCTGGCTTCTTAGGCTTCGTCAATCACTTGTCGAGGTAAGATTTGCTTTTCGGTAGTTGGTGCGGCGCTGTGTTTTCGCAAAGAAGGCGAGAGCACTCGAGAGCGGCTTCCATGCGTCCTGGTTGCTGTTGAGAGAGAACGGGGACACAATCGCCCAGAATTTTTCTCCGTAGTTGACCGAGGAATCTGAGAAGCACCAGCAGCCGGGGCAAAGGAAATCGCATGTGAGTGCGAGGACCCTTTTTATCTTGATTAGGGTCCCGACTCCCGTGGGATCGATCCCACTTGTACGGAGTATGTGGAGATGGATCGCGCCGATGGAACTTCCCCCAATTCCGTTCAATAAGCGACACTGTCGGCCTTGGCGGCTCCCATAAACTTGGTCTTGCGGTAGGGATCATCGCCGCGCGATGAGGGATAAACAGCTGCCGAATCCCTCGCTCGTGACCTTGCTCGTCTGCAGGCAGCAGTGTCCCAGGGAACGTGCGTGACTATGGCCTTTGAGATCTTCCTTCCCCTCACTTTTCGTGGTATTCGACGGCCGTGAGCCTGATCTGAAGCCAAGAGCTGGTATTGCCTCTCATGAACCGTCGCCCTTGTCAGCGATAAACCGAGCGATGGCCCGCCGGATGGATGAGGCACGCGACTGGGGCGAGGTGAGAACGAGGCTAGGAACTCGCTGGCTGCCCTGGCCAGTGCCGAATATTGGTGGCAACATGCATGTCGGTCCTCCGCCCCTTCACCTGTAATCCTGTGAGCCTCGCAAGATGGCGCCCGATTACTTGACGAGGCCCTCATAGTGATGATCATGGACAGGCAACACACTGGCTGGCTGCAGGAGAGCCCTTGGAAACCCATGCGACGAGGACAGTAGTAGAGCATCAAGAACATTCGATTGCAAAGACTCGGGAAATCAAAACAACTGCCGTAGCACACGCTCGTGACCATAAAGACGCACCTTTCCTTCTTCCATCGGCACCTTTTTTACCACCACCACCACCACTACCACCACGTACGGGAGAGCACTGACCACTTCCGCTATCTATAACGCACCGCTCTTGTTGCTGCTGTCATGGAATCAATCTGCCGTGCTTCGATAAAAAAAAGGAAATGTACATTACTTCGTAAAATTCATCCACCACTTGTGCAAACATGATCTGGCTTTGGGGGGGGGGGGGGTATCGTCCAAAAAATGGATGGCGCGCGCTTCGCTTCTCAACGTCTGCGTGCTCACAGCTCGTCCCTGGCGTTCTGGACAGTCTCCTTGACGGCCTCGGCAGCCTGGTTGACGGCGCTGTTCACCTTGCCACCCACCGAGGAAGCGGCCTCGCTTGCCTCGCTGGCATAGCTACCAATGTTGGACGCCGCCGTGGCGTAGACGGCATTCAGACGGGAGAGCACGCTCTCGGTGAACGAAGGCTCCTTGCCACTCACCAGCTCTGACACGAGATTGTTGACAGCCGAGAACTGCTTGGCAGCCTCGCTTTGTGCAGCAGCGGCATTGTCGCCAGCAGCGTCGGTCGCCGCCGAGGCCTGGTCCACGACAGCTTCGGTGGCAGCGGAAGCAGCAGAGCTGGCGTCGTTGAAAAGGTTGTCGTACCAGCCCAGCTGCTTCTGCTCGCCATAGATCTGTCCGTTGAGCTGCCCGACAACATTGTCCCACGTGTCGGCAAGGGCAGCCCCGGTCAAGTACATCTGCTCGGTAGCCGCATCAATGGCCGAGTAGATGCCCTGATCAACTGCCTGGATAGCGGAGGCCACATTCTCCGTGGCATCCGAGTACACAGACTCGGCAGCCTTCTCCGCCGCATGCAGAGCAGAGGAGGCGGACTCGCGGGCGACCGAAGCAATGGAGGAAGCTGTACCAGCAAAGTCCGTAGGGGTTGGCGTCGCCGTCAGCGAGGACATGGCCGAGGAAGCAGCCGCGATGAAGTTCGAGTAGCGTTCCTGCGCCATTCCCAACCCGGCATAGTAGTTCTTCTTGGCCTCGTCCAGATACTTCTCGGGCACCGAGGACGGGGTAGGCTTAGACAGACCAAGCGCAATGACTGCACTCTGGTACTGCAGCTCAGCCCATAGACGCCCCTCCTGAAGGCGTTGAGAGGCAATAGACTCCACCTTGGACCAGTCAACGTAGGCTGTCGGGACGGGAGGAGCCGTGGTGGTAGGCTTCACTCCAGAGATGACATCGTTCCATCGAGAGGAAGCTGCTGCTACGGCACCGTCATAGCCAGCAGACAAGGAGGAGAGGAGCTCCTCGTGGACAGGCTTGGGGGTGCCGTAGATTTGCGCCGACACGACCGAGGCGGCGCTCGCGTACTGTTCCTTGGCAGCAGCCACAGCATCGCTGTACGCAGCCTCGGCCGAAGCCCTGCCGCGCGACACAATGTCGGTAGCGTCCGATTCATCGTAGTCGTCGAGGATGGGCTTGCGGTCCGAAACAGCTTGAGCGGCCGCGCCCAGGAACGCAGGCTTGACTGATGCCGTATGGTCCGCAATGGGCGTGTCATCCTTTTCCGTGGACGGGTCCTCTTCAATTTCGATGTCTGCCACAACGCTGCCAGCATGGTCCACGATAGATTCAGCGTCACCGACAAGGGCATCGGACGCCTCCGACGCGAAAGAGGTTTCGGGCTTGTCCTCGCTCTCTGCGAAGCTAGACACCGAGGAAGCGGCATCGTCCGTGAAGCTCGACATCGACTCTGATACGACAGAGGCAGTATCTTCAGCTGCGCTGCTGACATCCTCAGCAGCACCGTTAAAGTTGTCTCCAGCCATGGACGCGGACGCGGAAGCTTCGCTCAGAGCCTCCTCGACCTTGCTGGAAGCAGTTGCCGAGGTCTCGGACAGTTCATCTCCAGCCTCGTCGGTGGCTTTCTCTGCCTCAACAAGGATGCTCGAGGCGCTCTGGGAGGCAGCCGTGCTCTGATCATCGACCTTGTCACTAGCAGCACTGACGGTTTCGGTAACAGAAGAAACGACATCATCGGCCACACTAGACGCAGCAGAGGAAGCGGCGGCCACGTTCTCGGAGACAACAGAGGATGCATCCTCGAACTTGTCGGCAAAGCTCGACTTGGCGTTTGCGGCGCCTTCAGAAGCTAGTGCCTCAGCCTCAGCTGCCTTGCTGGACATCGCCGCCTTGGCTTCGGCCACCTTCTGAGATGCTGCTGCCGCCGCGGAAGACGCCTGCTCGGCGGCATCGGCAGCCAGTCGCATGGCTTCAGACTCGTAGTTATCAGTGGCGTCCTTGGCGACGATCTTGTAGTGGGCCACTTCCTTGAGCCTCCCGAGCTCCTTGGCGGCAGCCGCGGCCATTTCCATCGATTCGTCCTCAATTTGAGCGGAAGCCTCCTGAGCTGTCAAGAGGCTGGGGTGGCTGACGATCAGTTGCTTCAGCTGTTCAGTCCACTCACGCAATGTGCTCTTCAGCTCGTGATACTTCTCCCAATCCTTGTAGGTCACACCATCTGCCCAGGCCCACTTCATGCCGATCTTCTGTAGGGCAAGGTTTCTAGTTTCGTCCAGGATCTGAAAGTGAACGTCGGCTGCCCTCACGACGGTATCGTGAAGTTCCGCATCGTAGGACTGACGCCAGTCGCGGACAGCTTTTGCCTGCTCCTTGATCGCGACACCAGCAGCCCGAACCGCTTGAACAGCCTGGCTCTCGGCGTCTTCTGGGGAGTTGGACGCGCTTGACACGATGCTTGAAATCGTCTCCTTGAGCTTGTCTGTTTGTGTGCGAATGGTGTTTTCGAGTACATTCATGAGCTCTTTGCCCTTGACTTGAGCATGCTCGTCAATCATACGCTTCGCGATGCCGTCGATGCGGTCCTCCATATCGTTGGCGCCCTCATCAGCTTGCTCGGCGAACTTGGTCTGCCAGAGCTCGAGGTCCTCAGCCACCATCTCTCGCACTTTCTTGCGCTTGTCTGATTCGTTCCCGGTAGCTGGGGGGGCTTCGACAGGGTTGGAAATGAATTCGGCCTCGTCAGCCACAGCAGAGTGGGTTGCCTCGGCGACGCTGGATGATGAAGATGCGCTGGCCTGAGTCGGCTTGCTGAAGGACGATTCCGTCAAAACATTTTCACTTTTGGCAGACGTCAGTAAACTTGACCATACAGACGTTCACAGCACCTACGCTTCTTGCAACTTCGGCGTCGACTTGGCCTTGACCTTGGTCTTATACCGGCCAAGACGCTCGCCAATGCGGATGAGTTGAGGCTCGACGTTCTGGAGATAGATTAGGCGGATATGGGGCCAAACAGCACTGTCGAGAAAGGCGCGCGACTTGTTCCAGGTCCACCACGCTGCAGGCAGTGCAGTGGTTTTTGTGAAGTCAGACGTAGTATCATATGCTTGAACCGCGTAGGGCTGGGCAAATTGATAGCTAGGAACGACGTACTCGTAGTACGCCTGCCACACGTTTGTGCGAGCAATCTCCAAGTACGGACCCAACTGTTGGTTGAAGCTTTGTACATGGGGCGCCAGAGTCTTGTCGTAGTTTTCTTGTACAAGAGCATTGGTTCGCGCCAGCTGAGGCTGGCCATACTTCTCCCATTGGGCATAGCTTTGATCGCGAGCCTTCGTAGCCCAGGGGCCCCCGTAATGGACAGCGTACGATCGAACAGGGCTCAGGAGTTTGCCATTCACTGTGTCGTAGTAAGGCTGAGCAAGCTCGACATACGGGGCTGCGTATTGCTCGTAGTACGGCTGGACGTGGGGTGCGATGGCGGTTTTGGCCCTAAAGTAGTAATCGCAGACCGCTGGAGAAGACTCGTCGCAAGCTTCGAGCGTTGAAGGGCAGCGGAACAGGACGGTGGCGATGGTATACCAGATAAGCAGCCTGTACGATGGTCAGCAACGTTTCCAAGCAGTCATTTGCAGTGCATTTACCGGGACGCCGCGCCCACGATCCATTTCGTAAATCCGTTTTTCCTCTTGGTCGACTTGACTCTCTTTGTCGGCCCTGCACCTTTTGCATTCACGCCTTTGGCATGGCCATTCGTGTAACCATTAGCGTGGCCGTTGCTCGTCTGTAGCGGCCCATTTGGCTCGCTCACGGCCATTGTGGGAATCGTCTCGGAGCGTGCTAAATTCGACCAGGCTCAATCGCGTCAAAAGGATGGTTCTGTAGAGTAGTGGTGAGGGTTGGGAAAGGCTCTGCGACGCTGACAATCTCAGACGCGGACAGGGTCGCGTTCACAAGCTTCGGACTTCGAATCGTGCAGCTGATTGTTGCAAAGATGCGACAGCTAGCGTGGAGCAGGGGTTCGTCGAGGGCCTCGGGTGCCAAGCATGGAAGAAAGGACGGCGTGGAAGCTTGGTTCGAGAGTTGAGGGACGGAGACGATGGAAGAAAAATATCAAAGGATGTATGCCGATGATGAGAAAATCGGTCAATCTTGATGGACCCTGGTCAGTAATTGCCTGCGTTGAGTCCGGATTCAGGTTTGGCTGTTATCGCAGCAGGTGCGAGCGATTGTCGCTCCTGCTGCCTCCACAATGTCATCATGGCGCCAAAACGTCATAATTATAAGCCAGTTTCAGCGGGTGCAGCAGTGCAGCACTTTCGTGCCAGTGCTGTGACGCTGTGAAGCCTTGTCTGCACGTCTTGATTGGCAGATGTGAGACAAGCCACAAGGCTGCTTCAATTTATTACGCACCCAGCACAGCTTCTTGGGGGATCACGCTGAGTATATGTAGACTACGTTGCTTCAACAAGATTACCGTATCGACGGTACCCGAAGAAAACACACCCGTACTCGATCAGATAGATACCGGACTAGTAGGCAGAACTGCACAATAGCGAAGCCTGGGCCAAGCATCATGCGCTAGGCCATTCCTGGGTTGTAGTTGGGGTATGTTTTCATGAGGCTTCTGATACCGCTAGAAGGGAACTAATAATTACACCAGCTCAACTAATAAGTCCATCAACTCTGCAATGAAGGCTTCCGGTCTTCGCTGCTAGTCGCCGTCCCATGGTTATCCTTCTCTTCCTGAAGAGATCACACATACCCTATAGAGAAGCATGTAGAATGGCCTCCTCTCGATGGAATCGGAATCATCATCCATCGAGCGCACGGAATCCTGCCAAAGCCAGTTTACAGCTTCGCTTACTACAATGCCTTCAGCACTTGAGTATGGGTGTTCGCAATCCATGTGCCTTGTGGAAAGAGGAATCAGGTCTCCATATACGGGCAGCTACGACTATGCGAACCCTGTACGAGCGTCCAATTCTAGCACGGATCCGATCTTGCCATTAAACACACCAGTCTAAGAGACTTTGAAGTAGCGGAGGTCTTGTGATACACCGAGTTAGAGCATATGGAGTTCGAGGTGTTCTGCGATGATTCGCGCAAGCTGGCTATGCCAAAAAGCACGTGAGATAATGGAGTTCGACTCTTGGTGGGGTAATCGAGGGGGTGCGTATCTAGATCCTTGGAGCACGGGGTGCCAATTCTAGCGCTCAAGCTGAGACCACCGAGGTGAAGAGGGGTCTTGCCTGGGAAGCTTGGACATGAATGAGCGGTAGACGAGGCGTAGAAGATTCGCTGAGCACCGCGTCGATTTCCATTGTTCAATCCTCCAGAGCTGCCTTTGTGGCTGGTGATATGACCGCTGTTCCCAAACACTTGAAGCAGGTGATGAATGCTCTTGCCTTACGCCCAAAAGGGCTAGCGTACTGTGCGAATCGGCCCCTAGGTGACTTCAGTACGCAGCTACTGCAGTAAATAGTATCACGACCGCCAACGCGGACAACTTCTCCTCCACCGTCACTTTACTTTCTCTGTCTGAACCCCATTCCCTAGATTGCTAGCTTTATACATAGCACAACACATTTGCAACAAGTCTCGACGATAAAGCCGCCTCAAGAGACTGTGCAGTGCCCCCCCCCCAGTCGTCCCGTCGATCCCAACGCAGCAGCCGAAACTCGACGCCGTCCGAGTCGACCCGCTTCGCGCATTGTCGCATCTGGGGGCTGAAAGCTTCTGGGCCTTCGATCGGAGACGACGGCATACCAGCGGAATCTCTTCACGCGTGCCACGCTCGCAGCATCGTTCTTCGAGCAACATTCACCAGTGACGCCCCTCGCGGGCAGGCCCGCTGCTCCTGCGGTGCGATTACGACCGAGTTGTTTGTCACAGCAAGTGAACAAATACGACAGCCATGGACGATTTCTTAGACAGAGATGTCCGCGACCACAAGTCCTCTGCGTGGACCTCACATCACACAAACAACACGCCCGAGAGGGGGCAGCGCGAGCATCAGACTATGCCAGGGATATGTCGAATCTGCCGAGGCGAAGGTGACGAGCATGATCCGCTATTTCACCCATGCAGATGCAGTGGCAGCATCCAGCATGTACATCAAAACTGTCTGATGGACTGGCTAGCCCATTCGCAGAAGAAGTATTGCGAGCTGTGCAAAACGCCATACCGGTTTACCAAATTCTATGATCCGAAGATGCCAGACCATGTGCCGATTCTGGTCTTTGTCGATCGGGTCTCACGCTACGTCCTGGAGAACTCACTCAACTGGCTCAGAGGTTTCATTGCATGTAGCTTTTGGCTCGTTGCTCTACCGTACGTCATGCGGCGAGGTTGGGCAACCATGTTTTGGCTTAGCGAAGAGAACTGGACAGGCTCGTTCCCGGATTCGTCCTTCGGCACCGACTCCTCTGCCGGCGTGGTTCACCTCTCGTCCACTTTGATGGGTCTTGATATGTGTCCTGCTAGCCCGTTCTATGCCCCAACGACCACCCCAGCCGGAGACATCGCCAAGATGATGGGATGGGGAGGAAGTCAGACGCTGTCAGGGCTCTGGCTGCGATGTTGGTGCAAAATTACGGGACTGCCACTTCCCGCTGAACTGACATCAGCGCATGTGCTGAACCCATCTGTGCCTCGTCCTGTACGTGCGCACAGTGACATTGCTGAAAGCTTTCTCAGCGACGTCGGGTTCCTCCGAAACCTCACCCGCAGCCCTCAGTTGAACCAGTGCCTTATCAACATACTCGAAGGCCAAATCCTCACAATCGTGGCCATGATCAGTTTCATTCTCGTCATCCTCGTACGCGATTACGTTGTCCAACAACAACCGGAACTTTTGAACATCCGGGCTGGCCTTCTGGATGCTGAGCAGCCTGCACAGCCCCGAGTTGCCGTTGAGCCTGCGCAACTCCCTCTGCAGGATGGCAACGAGAGCGACGTACCCGATGATGCGGATGCAGGTCTCTATGATCCACCGCCAAACGAAGATGACGCAGCACAAGATCGCACGGGTGCAGCGGAAGGGCATGGCGCCCGTCGTGGTGTTAATGTCTTCGCCGACGGCGCTGACTTTGAAGAGCCTCAGTGGGCCGAGGACGCAGGCTCGAACAACCCATCTAGTGAAGGTCGCTCGAGTGATGCAGTTGCGACTCCTGACTACTCTCAGAGCGGGTCAAATGCGGACTTGGATATCTCGGAGTACGCCCACCAACGGCCATGGATGTCGAGTCTTGATGATATGCCTCGTACCGACGACACCAACATTGATGCAGGGCCCTCGCGTCCAAGATCAGTCTCTGACGGACCGCAAGTACAAGCAAACATCAATCCCCTTGCCAACAACACGTGGTCTTTCGATGCAGGCTCTTCGGCTAGCCAAGACTCGGGAAGGCAGCACATCGCTCGCGTCGATTCGTCACATGGAGCTTATGGCGCACAGTCAAACGTCACTGAAAATGGCTCCCACGAGGAAATGGGCAGTGATGGAGAGGCGAATGAATCGCCCCTCTGGCAGGGCGCCACTCGCAATAGCATTGACCTCGGGCGCGAACCACCCACCCCATCATCTTCTCATGCAACTGAGCCAGACACTCCACAACCTCCGCCTGCTGCCAACCGACCGGTTAAGGACAGAGTCGCCGATTTCATGTGGGCGGATATTGACAACGCTGATCACGCAGCAGTTGATGTTGTCGTCGATCTTGAAGATGATCCCGATCATGCGCATTGGAGGGATGTGCCGGCAGCAGACGAAGCAGGCGCTGCAGCAGGTGACGATGGCAACAATATTGACGAGCCAGATCATAGGCCGCATGTCGATCTTCGCGCTGCAGATCGCGCTGTTGATGCAGATGCAGATGCAGATGATGGCCTTGATCCTGAAGCTATTGAGGACATGGAAGACTTTGAAGGCATAATGGAACTTCTCGGCATGCGAGGTCCCATCACGAATCTTTTCCAGAATGTCATCTTCTGCGCAATTCTTGTGCAAGCAGCTCTCTTTGGGTTTGTCTTCATTCCGTTCAATCTCGGGAGGATAACCATTTGGATGCTAGCAAGGCCTGTGCGCATGGTTCGTGTATTGTACGGCGTGTCCATCGTTCTCCAGGACTTTTGCTTCCTTGCTGGTGGTCTTGTGTCATGGGTTGTCTTCAATCTCGTGGACATGTTCACCATGACTCGCATACTGGGTGATTCAGTCGCAGCCAAAGTTGTCGGAGGGCGTAAAATCTCCTACACGTTCTTCGTCAATGCTGCCTCCAGAATCTGGAATTTCAGCCAAGAAGCTTTCTTCGACCTTTCAGCAACAGACCATGGCATGCGATACTGGTCGGCCATCAGTCGCGAGGCACTCATCAGCATTCGAAACCACGTCGTTTCCTTCACCGCCTGCTTTGTCGACGTCATCTACGCAACCTTCAATGGCTCGACACCACTGAAGCGGCTGCTAGCAGGGCTTCATGCTTCTCGGATACAATCCTCCGCCACGAGCTCTTATGCTTACTTATTCAACTGGAAAGAGCATGTTGCCAACATTGGCGCCATTCCCCACTATGAGACAAAGCTGCTGGACCTCAGACATGCTACATGGCCAACTGCGGACATCACCTGGGCTATCTTGGCTGGCTACTTGACACTCTTCGGCCTGGCCGCCTTGTACCACAAGTTCAGCACTCGCAGGACCCGCACCACGGCGATGGGTGACATCGAGGCCACCATCATCGACGTGATCAACCAAGCCAGTGGCATTCTGAAGGTCATCACTATCATCAGTATTGAGATGCTGGTATTTCCTCTGTACTGCGGCATGCTACTCGACTGCGCACTCTTGCCACTATTCAAGGACACTTCGATCGCCTCCCGCTGGCTGTTTACATATCAAAGTCCGTGGACATCACTTTTTATACACTGGTTCGTGGGCACGGGCTATATGTTCCATTTTGCCTTGTTTGTCTCCATGTGCCGCAAGATCATGCGACCCGGCGTCTTGTGTAAGTGAACATTCCTTCCTGTTATGATGCGAACATGGGCTAACCAGCGTAGACTTCATTAGAGATCCTGACGATCCCGAGTTTCACCCTGTACGCGATGTACTCGAAAGGAACCTCATCAATCAACTTCGAAAGATCATGTTTTCGGCCTTTGTCTACGGTGGCCTGGTCATTGTGTGCTTGGGTGGTGTGGTATGGGGCTTGGCTGCGGCTGCGCCTGGCATCCTGCCAATTCACTACTCATCAAATGAGCCAGTCCTCGAGTTTCCGGTCGACCTGCTCTTCTACAACTTTTTCATGCCCCTCGCCTTCCGACTCTTGAAGCCGGGCAACGGCCTCCAGCTCATGTACAAGTGGTGCTTCCGCAAAAGTGCCCGTATACTGCGCCTTACCAACTTCATATTTGGCGAGCGCCGGATCGATGAGGAAGGCGTCCTGTACATAACTGCAGACTCGAAGCACAGGAACGCGTCTCTATTGAGGAAAATGTTTGTGGGTTTGGACTCGAGTCATCTTCAAGTCATTCCCAACCCCCTCAGCCGGGTTTTGGATGGTGTGGACACAAATCCTCCCAAGATCAATGCGCGCGAAACTCGCATGTTGCGAGACGCCAAAGCCATTCTTGTCAGATCAGGACAGCTAGTGCCTGACGGCAGATTCGTCAAAGCGCCTGCATCTGATCGGGTCAAAATCATAAAACCAACACAAGTGTTCCTCCCTGTCGATGATCGGGGTAGACTTGAGGGTGGCCGACGCGTGGAGGGCCTTCATGGCACCGCAGACTTCAAGACGGTGTACATCCCACCGTGGTTCAGAACGCGGATCTTCTTGTTCATTATGTTCATTTGGACATTTGCTGCCGTCACCGGCGTGTCTTTGACCATCATTCCGCTGGTACTTGGACGCATGATGTTCAAAATGGCCCTGCCCTCATTCGTGCGCACAAACGACATATACGCCTTCTGCATTGGTATTCATGTCATGGGCTTGATAGCCTACGGCTTGTTCCACGCCAGAAGCCTCATGCACTCTGTTCGACGATGGGCCACAGAAAACAGCTCAACTGCACTCAACAAAAGGCCTGCTGGTCTTGTGCGGTTTTCCATACGGCTTGCAGGGCTTCTCTACACGTACGCCCTCATTCTGGTCGTATGCCCGCTTGTCATGGCTGTCTTGATCGAGTTGTACATCAACATACCTCTTCATACATTCCTTAACCCCCCAAGCAGCACCGCTCTACGTGTTGGGAAGGATTCGAGCCAACATAACATCCGCATTGTCGAGGCGTGGACACTTGGCTTGCTGTACATGCGTCTTGCGGTCAAGATGACCAACTCGTTCGCCCGAAATACTCGTTTTGCACGAGCTCTGCGTTCTGTCCTTCGACGCGGGTGGCTCAAACCCAACATCAGGATTTTGACTAAAGCCTTTGTGATTCCGGGCCTTATCGTGGCGTTTTGGGCAATCTTTGTTCCAGGTGCCCTCGTTGGCCTGTTCGAGAGTTACTGTGGCTTCAACATGCTGAACAGTCAAGACCCTCACCAAGTTGCTGTGCAGAAGGTGATGCGTTACCGCGCATCGTATCCTTTAACGGCAATCATGGTCATTACCTTGAGGTGGCTTCTACAGCTAGGCGGAAGATTGGACAGTCTCAGGGCCCAGGTGCGTGACGATGCCTACCTGATGGGAGAGCAGCTCCAAAACTACGATAGCGTGCACGGACAGGCAGTGTCCGAAAAGAATGAGGCCTCGAGGCTTCGAGCCGCTGTGGCTTGATTTTGACGATTCATAATGACGAGCGACGAATACCCCTACTACGATGAAGGATTGAAGGCGGGCGGCATAAGGTTAGATAGACCTGCCTAGCACGAGGGAGAGCTTTGTAATTAAAGCGATAATGAATATGTACGAGCGAGTAATTTCATGGTCTCCAATGGACCCCAACCAAAAATTCCGCAACTTTCCAAGATGCATCGTATCAAATTGTCCATACCCAAGACACAATCAATCTCATGGTCGGTGTTGAGGGCGCACGTGACCGGCTGTCCAGACGTGGAGGGGTCGTTGCTTGGGAAGAGACGACGCTAGTCCGGGACAGGAATGGTCGTTGCTCCCTTTACGGCAGTAGCGCTCAGGTGGAGGGCGGCTGCATCAACATGGACTCCGTCACGAGCCAAAACATCTCTCCATCCTCATCAATGCAACGGCTCTCGACGTAGCGCAGCAGAGCTCAAGACGCCCCTTGGCTCCGCGGCTTCGCGAAGACGACTACTAACCCCTAGGTACAGCAGAACAGCAAGTTTGGCTCTTGCACTTTCTCATTTGAGAGGTCGCAGTTGCCAAGTTGCTTTGGGCGCATTCTTCTCCTTATTACTGAGCGAGGGGCCGAGCAACCAGTGAGTGATTCCCCCATGTGTTGGGCGCCAACAAGATGATGCGCACTCCACTTCATGCGTGGCTACTGACAATGCTCAAGTCGTTAGACAAACGATCGCTCGTCCTTTTTATCAGTCTTCTTTTTTTTCTTCTCGCTTCACGATACCCAACGACCTCACCTGTCGGCACTCCTTATTTACCAAGTCCTTTTGTTGTTTCAGACCCCCATACGTTATCACCACCGCCCTTTCCTTTCCCTCCTACCGACCATTCATTACAATAATTCAAAACGATTACGATTCTACTATTGAGGCTCCCGCTGCGTACTCCGAGACACCAAGGCCCTACGACCCAATCTACATTCTGAACTACCGAACAACATGGCTGAACCGCCTTCATCGCCACCAGGCGAGGGCGCGACCGCTTCAGACGCACTTTCCTGGTACAAGTCTCAATATGAACAGCTCGAAGCCGATCTCGCCGAATTCCGAGAGTCGAGTAAGGAGCTAGAAGCGGAGCTCGAGAAGGATATCGAGAGGGCAGAGAAGCAAGAAAGAATTCTGCAGGAGAAGGCCGAAACTTTGGGTTACGAAGTCAAAGAGTGGAAGCGCAAATACAAAGAATCGAAGACCGAGGCGGCTTCAGCACAGGCCTCTCTCGAGAAGGAGATCACGACGTTACGAGACACGAATCGCAGCTTACAACTCAAGCTGCGCGATATTGAAGTCGCGAATGACGACTACGAGCGCCAAGCACGCAACACTACTTCATCGTTGGAGGATATTGAGTCCAAATACAACCAAGCGATCGAGAGGGCTGTCATGATGGAGGATGAGATTAAAATAGGCGAGCAGGAGCGCGAGAAGATGCGTGTCGAAGCCCAGCGCTTGCGCGAGGAGTACTCGGACCTCAAAATTGAGGCAGAGCTGCTTCAGGACAAGATCAAGAAGCAAGAGTCGCGCCATCTTTCGATTCTTTCGACCGACATTTCGGTGCCCGAGTCACCCACCTTTGACCGCAGCGTTGAGCCATCGTCGCCCCATTCAACTGCCAGCTCCCCACTTGTCACGACGCCCCCCGACAGCAAGTCCATGTCGCTGGCCGACGACCTCTCCGAACATGATCCACCGTCGCCTCCCATGTCTGACGCTTCTGCGCCGTTGCCCAAGAGAGGCGAGAGCGACCTGGCCAAAACTCCGGCTAGCGCTCTGCGCAGGACTCGCATCCCCTCTGTCGAACAGACCCCGAAACCCAAGTCAGCGAAGATTCCAGGAAGCCGTACCGTCAGCAGCCGCCCATCTACAGGAAACGCGCCGTTGCGTACGCCTGCTCACCGGTCTGTCACTGCTCGCGCCAACACAACTCACAAGATCCCGAACTCAAACTCTCTCAACCACATCCGAAGCCTCACTGCCCAGATGCAGCGCCTCGAAGCACGTGTGCAAAATGCTCGCTCGAAGCTTCCTGCGCCCACTTACACACCTCCTCGCGCCTCGCCTCGCTCGTCGGTCAGCGGAGGGCCCAGTGTCCCTTCAACGGTTACTATCCGTTCGAGGAAGAGGACCACTGGGTCCGCGGCATCATCGGTGGCAGGTGACGAGACTACACCCACAAACCCACATCTCCCGCAACATACAAAGAGCCACGTTCCACGACTCAGCGAATCCAGGGTCAGTAGGCTATCCTATGGCCCTCTACCAAACAGGGGCCCGGAGTCCGATATCAGCAGGCCTAGTTCACGTGCTAGTATGTCGTCTGCTAGGCCAGCGTCGAGAACCGAGATGGCACCGCCACGACCACTATCGAGGTCGTCGCTGGGTGGCACACGCACACCCCTTGGACGACCGCGCTCGTCTATGGGCGGGGCGTATCACGGGCACTCGGGCAGCGTAAGCCGCATGGACGAAGAAGAGGAGGATGAAGATGGCGAATTCAGAACGCCCAGCCGAAGAGGCATGTACTCAAAATTCGACCCGAGATCGAGCACGAGCAGCATAGCTGGACCTACAAGCTCGATACCTGTGCCGGGTGCTCGGCGGCAGAGTGGAAGCCGTAGGACGAGCCAAGGGGCCGCCATCGGACGACCGAGCATATCGAAAGGTCAGAAGTTAGAGGACCTGGGCGAGACATACTAGACACCCACTACAGCATATATACTCTTTTCCTTTTTGCGTTTGGCAGGCGCTATCGGCTTTTGGAAATATCCCCCTCCTATTAATGGAATGTCAATAGCAGCCTTTTACACCTGATGGCCCAGTAATCTTCCGCTGTGAGAGTGATGAGCACGGACGGATACGGAGTGTAATAGAGATCCGTCAGGGGTCGTGCGCCACAGTGCGAACTTTCTGGCGTTGCTGATGGGTTCCAGGGGCAAGGAACTTATCCGCGTCAGCAACGCGTTGTCCATTGGACAATATGTGACGCTTCCGAAAGTCAAAATGGCGAGAACCCGACGACTTGTTCGTTCATTAGTAAATCGTAGATGTTGTGGGATTCTTTGGACGATCTTAGGCCTCACGACATCTCCACCGGTCAATGCGTGTCAAGAACAGGGGACTTTATGAAAGAGCAGTCGGGGCTACACTGGATACCGTCTCCGCCCGCCGATTGGTCTAGATATGCCGGTGCGAGAAAAGGCGAGAAAGACTGAAGAATTTTGAAACGCCTGTCGACAGCCGCGCGTTAGCCCCCTGCAGCGGACAAGAGTCAAACCGGGGCACAAGTTTCGACTTCTGAGGCTCTTGTGTAGCCAAGGTGGTTTGAGTCTCGTCAGTGACAGTTGAGGATGGCGTCTCACGTTCTTCAGACTGGGAGAGGCCAGTCGTCCTGTCCTTGCCGTCACTGTACAGTAACAACTATGGGAGCACATGATCTGCGAGCCCCTGGTTTGTCAGGCGAGGGAGGTCCAGTCAGCACTGCAAATTGATTCGACCGGACAACATTCGCAGTGGTAAGGCTCTGATGGGGTACTGCGTACCGTGCGGCGGACGGTGCGCCCAGGCCAGCACACGCCGCGCCAGCAGCCTTTCATTTCCAACCCCAAGAACGCCCATCCACAACTGGGGCCATTGGGATTGGGCTGGCTTTGCGCTGAAGCAAATTGAACGGACTCGAGGACCTGCACGTGAACTACGTGTACAAGTAGAACTGTAGATTAATAACAGTAAGACGACTGGAGCTCGTATTTTCATATTCATCAAAAGATTTGCTGATCAGGGTATCAGCGCACTTGACTTCTTCCTCTCCTTCGTCCAATTAAGCTCTCACTGCTGCGCAGTCCAGTCTTGACCCGAATCCTTCTCCAGCAATCGCAAGGCGTTCTGCAGCGTGTGCGCCTGTCACCCAGGCCAGCCCCCCCCTTCTTCTCTCTCACTGCACCCTCTTCTCCTTTCATCCAACGCTCGTTTCCCAGGACGGATTCATTCGCTCTTTTCCGTACTTACATATATCTCCTTTCTCGCGTCGCATCGAAATCGAATCGCGACAATCGCGCTGCTGGTCAAAGCGACAAACTTCCTCCCGCTGGATCCGAAACAGGCCGCTCACCCTCTCTTCTTCTCGCCCCTGCCGCTTGGTTTTCAGCTCTGGCACGCAGAACACAGACGAGACACCCAAGGAGTCACAGCCGTTGAGCCTGAACGTAACGCACCCACGAACAGAGCGAGACATTGGAGGCAGCCAACCAACCAACCAGCCCCCTCCATCACAACGTTCGATCCTGCGCCTCTGCCACGACTTCGTCACCGACGTCCAGTTCAATCGCTCCCTTGGAAATCAACTTTGCTCACGACCTCAAACCGCGCACAAATCACTCGAAGAAGCCATCTTCATTTCGACTATTAGGATCATACGAGAAAAGCTTACTTACGCGCGTTGCCACATCCTGCGCGCCTGTACAACCCTCGCACCGCATTGCGACGTACCGACTCAACAACACATTGAATTCCAACCCGCTCCCGCGACTCGAGCGCGCACTTCCACACAGGAGGCAACAACAGCACTCGCTGGACACAGAGTCACAGAGGCTCTTGAACCGTCGCACATTGCCTGTTCACAGTATTTGTGACGCGCATCTCACTACTTTATGCCTTACGGTTCTTTGCGCTCGCCTTCGCTGAAGAAAATGGACCACAGAGGCTACGGTAGCCGGAGGAAGGGCATTCAGCTCGGCAACATCCTGGGTGATCCTTTCGCGCTCGCGACAATCTCTATCTCTATGCTAGCTTGGATTATCGCCTTTGCAGGCTTCATCGCCGTCGCAGTGGAAGCTGGGGAGAACGACTACTACAAGTTCCCATGGTGGTCCGCGATATACAGCCTTTTCCTGAACATCATGGTGTTTGTGGTCGTGGCCAGTGACACCATCCACACCTACCATGTCGCTCTCACAGCGTACTGCGCTGCTGGCGTCGTCCTGACCAGCGTTGCCATCCAGCCGCTGATCTACAACAGCGGCGATGGCGCTAGGCAGGCTTCTGCTGCAGGCTTCGTTCTTCTGAGCATGATCCAGGTACGTTTTTGCGTTGCGAGCCAGCCTCAATATCTTTAACATAATGCGCAGATGATCTGGGTTTTCTACTTTGGGTCAACGCCTTCGTCGACTCCCCGTGCTTTCCTCGATTCGTTCGCTCTCACTAAGGAGTCTGCGACCATGCACCGTCAAACCATGAATGCCTACGGAGGTACCGCTCGCCCCGAAACTTCCAACTCTGTTCAGCCCCCTCAGATGTACACGACCTCTGCCCAGCTCAACGGCTTCGAGAACCCCTCGCCCGTTGGAAACACCTCGCAAGCCAACAATGCGCGCAACTCTGGCATGGGCGCCTACGGCTCCTCGAACCAGCCTCCCAAGCCTTCCGCTTCGCCCGGCGCTGATACCGAGGTCGTGCCGCCTACAGAATACCCCTATCGCGCCAAGGCCATCTACAGCTACGAGGCCAACCCCGAGGACGCCAACGAGATCTCCTTTGCAAAACACGAGATTCTTGAAGTATCGGACGTCAGCGGAAGGTGGTGGCAAGCACGCAAAGAGAGTGGTGAGACGGGTATCGCGCCTAGTAACTACCTCATCCTGTTATGAGCAACGAAATTCAAGAAGATGAAAGGTTGTAGGACGGGTGTGACATGAAGACCCATCGGTCTTGTCGGTTTCTTCTTTTATTCATGGTCGGTTTGATTTCGAATTCACAGCGCATGAGGTCTTGACTTGAGTCAAGCATTGGCGACAGACGACGTGCGTTTTCTATGCAACTTTGGGTCTAGGGAAACTTTACGTACCTGCTTGTATTTGACGGAGTATATTTGGAATGAGCAGGGACAACAGGCGATCAGGCGTGGTCGGCGCCCAACTGCACTTCGCTTCTAGCCATCACTATGCACAAGGAGATGCTGCAGCCGCCACATGGGACTGTGCCAGTTGGTATTGGGGGTTTGTGCAGATCACTGCTCTTGAGCCTTGCATGCCAATCGGTGATCCTACCTCGATATTATCGGATCGGATCAAAGCGAGTGCTAAGACAGGGGCTAGCTCGCAGATCAATCGCTCCACGTGAAAACCATGCCAAGAAGCACACAGACGTCAACGGCCAACCAAGTCAGAAACAGATATATCATATCAGGGTATCATTAACTCGAATTGTCCGTCATTCTGTCAGCGTGACTATTGTCGTCCATCCTCATCCAAGCGTTTTCTCAGCTCCCTCTCCTTCTGCAGTACCTGCAACTCTAGTCTCTCAACGCCGTACCGCGCTGCCTCTTTTCTCTGACGCACCGCTTTCGCGCGTAGTTTGTCCTCGCCACTCAAGATGCGTCCTTTCGCCTTCTTGGCCTTGCTGTAGGACGCACTCCCGTCATCGGCCAGTCTACCCTGCTGCAGTTCGGCGCGTGCTTTTAGCGTCTCAATGCGGCGTTCCTGTCGCTCTATTTGGGCGTCGGCGCGGGACAGGAGAAGGGCGATATGAGGCCCTATCTCATCACGAAGTGAAGACTCCGCTGCTGCGAGAGTGGACTGGGGGATAAGTTCATAGTGCTAGACAGGATTTTGCATCAGCTCCACGCTTCCTAAATGTCATGCAGACAAGGAAAATAGTTACTCTCACTGTCTTCAAGACACCGCCCAGCCTTGGGAAATCCGAAATGCCATCCTCCAATGTCTCGACGGAGGATTCGAGGTAGGAGAGCGAGGTCCGCAGACAAGCTACGCAATCGGCGTAGGAGGAGGTCATTATGCGGACGAAGTAATCAACGCCGGCGCTGCGGACATGAGCTGCAAACCTTGCCGTGCCGTGTCTCGATATATGAGGGGTCTCCTTGTCACAATGTTGAATGGCATCAGAGCAAACGCGTCCACGGGGGGTTGTTTGGTTGCGACGCCCCGCGCGCCATGAAACCGGTGGCTGCCGACTACCCTGCAGCTCCCCCCACGTCGGAGGAGCTTCCGGTCGGTCCACTTGGCGAAACTCTTCGGCTGTCTTCGACTCTTCATCGACGTCTTCCGTGTCTCACTCACATAGCTTAAAAATTCACGCTGCGAATACAGTGATCATCTGGAATGCTCGCTGGGAATTGCTATGCGGCAGCTCAATCTTGTTGCAGCGACTCCCTCCATGAAGGACGCGCACCTCGTTTCTCGGTGTAAAGCCAGCTCCGAGAGGCCTCATCGCGTCATGTCTTCGCGTATTTACATGGACGACTGAGGTGGTTTTACAAACCAAGAGACTGGTTTGTGTCCGATACATGATTCATCCTATCGACATGAGTTGGATCCAGTGATTACGACACCTATACGTATATCATCAAGCACCTCGTCGACCTGGGGAAACGGGCCCCTGCGAACATTGCGTCCTCCTCAGGAACTCATCACGATGCCCTCGCGAAATGGGCCCGAGACCTTTCGCCAGTCTGGAAGAGTCTAGCTGCGCCTGGCCGAGCTTTCAGCGCGAGGCAGCTCGCGATCTATCAGCGCTCCGTGACGCCTTGTGTGTCCGGCATGACTAAACTCGACTGACCCTCCCTTGACAGACTGAGACTTCGGGGCCCCCCAACCAGCCTCCAGGTGTCTACTCTTTTCTCGTATCACTTGCTCCGTACCGTCTTCAGAGTGTAGAGACCACAATCTGCGGTGCTTGGCATAAAGAGTTCTCCATCCGCACTTTTGCTTGCACCCACATATCGTGTCCGGGGAACCCCATCTTTTGACCGCAATCTCTCCTAGGACTTCATGAAAGTTGTTAAAGACAAGAACCTGGTACTCATGAAATGGGCCTCGAGGATGTGGATGGGTACATGGCCCTTCCAGGAGAGCTTACGTCGCCCTCCACGACAGATGACCATGGGCTGCGCTTTATCAACGACGACTGGAACGGGAGCATCGCCAACGGGTCACCGTTCACCCTGAGATGGAACGAGAGTATCGAAGACGAGGGGGACCTGAGATTGTTCAAGATAACATACCCTGAGGAAGGGGCTGTCTCGTTTGAGCTGATCTCGAACTTGACAGGTAAGTGTGGTGCGGGCGAAGTATGCAAAGATGGACATTGACAGACTCAGCCTTTATGCGAAGACGGTCTTGCTCCTGGCTTCCAGAAGGACTAGAAGAGGACGATCTATACGCATTCTGGGTCACACATATCAACGACGACGACGTGCACTGGGCCATATCGCCGCCTTGGACACCGCAAATCAAGGTTCGTTTGTCCCTCGATCAGCCATTTGAACACTTTTCTGACCAATTCCAGGGCGAAGAGGAGGGCCTTCGCTGGAATAACACCATTGGCATCCCTATCGTTGTCATCATGGGCATATACTTCATGTGCCTCGCGTTCTGTCTGGCGTTTCGCAGGCGACGTCGACGCAGACAGGACCGTGAGAAGCGGCGACGGCATCGAACAACAGTCGTCAATGTACCGCCCGACGAGAACACCGATCGACAGCATTCCGTCAGTTCTGTTGTGACAGTACAGTCGCTGACGGAGGAGGACAGCTTGATGAAGCGAGGTTCTGGACACGTAGAACCGGTCTCGCCTGCCCCTTCGTTGCGGAGAGGGGGTGTTAGGTGGAACAGTCTGGACTGGGGTAACGACAACGAAAATGAAAATGGATACGTACATGGAGGGGGCAGGACAGAGAGGCAGAGATCGTGGGAGCATGAAGACCATTGGGAAGAGGGACCAATTGGTCAGGCTCACTAATGATGGGGTTCGTCTCTGGTGATGGTGCGACCAGTGCTATTAGGGCATCTTGTTTATATCATTTTTTGAAGAAATACAGCATCTAGCGTTCTGTTTGTCACACTGTTGATGACCCTGACCGCGTGAGAATCATTGTAGGATACTTATCCGTACTTACTTAGGTAACACGCTGCTCTTTCTGTCTACATGGTTGGTTTACACTTTGGTGTTTTCCCCTCGCCATGCTCAAATTTTGAGCTCGAATGGCACTAACCAGAAAAATGCCGGCAAATACCCATACACGGGTGTTTTATTCTGTTTTCCTAACCCAGTTGACGCTCAACTTGCGCACACATCGCCCTCGCCAGTTGTCTGTTTAACCTTTAGGGTAGGCGAACATTGCAGCCTTGGGCACGCTTGTGAGTGTTGGCGTCAGAAAACCAGGGACCCACATCGAAGTCGGAGCTGCAGGCAGGCGGCTGTTGCGTCGACTGCCTGCTAGCCTACCTCATCGAACCTCCAGCTTCCAAACAACCCCACGATAAAACGCCAACCTGCCACGCACCGACAGCACGAAGCTCAACTAGGCATCGCCGCATTGTAGGCAAGGCAGCATTCAATCTCAACCTCGGAAACGCAATCATGGCTGAGCAGGGGCTCCTCAAGCCCGAGAAGGACTTCACCAAGGAAGTCGACGTCCAACTACCAGAGGCTGAGCAGCTTGCAAAGGTGCGCCTCGAGCACGAAACAGTCCCTTATAACGTACCGACAACTAACCCATTGCAGACAAACCTCCAAGGTGCAGTCGAGAAGCTAACTGCGCTCGAGAAACAAACCCGTCAAGTGAGCATGACGCCACCAGCTCCCTTCGCACACGCTGACATTAGCAGGCCTCTGATCTCGCCTCCACATCGCGAGTCCTTGTCGCAATCGTCACACTATGCAAAGATGCGGGAGACTGGAGTTTAATGAACGACCAAACGTTGGTCTTCTCGAAGAAGCACAGCCAGCTGAAGCAGGCCATCACGAAGATGGTCCAGACCGTGGTTGGCTTCCTCGACGACACACCCGATCTCAAAACCAAGCTCTCGGTCATTGAAACACTGCGGACGGTAACAGAGGGAAAGATCTTTGTCGAGGTGGAGCGTGCGCGTGTGACCAAGATTTTGTCCGACATCAAGAAAGAGGAGGGCGACATCGAGAAGGCGAAGGAGATACTGTGCGAGCTGCAGGTCGAGACTTTCGGATCGATGTCGAGGCGAGAGAAGACCGAGTTCATCCTGTCGCAAGTGGCCCTGTGCATAGAGGCTGGCGACTGGGCGCAGGCTGGCATTCTCGCGCGCAAGATCAGTACCCGCTACCTGTCGCGCAAGCCCAAGAAGACAGAGGAGCAGCTCGAAAAGGAGAAGAAGGAGCTAGAGAAGAAGAAGGCGCGCGGCGAGGAGGTGGTCGAGGAGGTCGAGGATGACACTACAGATCTGAAGTTGCGTTTCTACGAGCAACAGGTTCAGCTTGCAAAGCACGACGACAAGTACCTGGAAGCCTGCAAGCATTATCGCCAAGTGCTCGACACCGAGGCTGTGGAGGAGGACCCTGCCAAGCTTCACCCGGTGAGTTTGAATATTCTTAATGTTCCTCAACGGCATGCTAACGTCAATAGGTTTTGCAACGCATCATCTACTTTGTCATCCTCGCCCCCCACGACAACGAGCAGCACGACCTCCTGCACCGTATCCACAAAGACACGAGGAACGCCAAGATTCCCTTGGAAGCGGAGCTCTTAAAGCTGTTCACAGTCCATGAGCTGATGCGCTGGCCTGAGGTCGCCGAGAAATTCGGCCCGCACCTCTGCAAGACTGACGTCTTCGACGCCAAAGCCAGCAAGGAAGACAAGGCGCGGCAAAGATGGGAGGACCTGCGCAAGCGGGTCATTGAGCACAACGTTCGTGTGGTCGCGAAATACTACACCCGTATCCAGGTCACGCGCTTGACGCAGCTCTTGAACCTGACGGAGGATGAGACCGAGAAGTACATCAGCGAGCTTGTCACGGCGAAGACCATCTACGCCAAAATTGACCGCCCCGCGCGGGTGGTCAGCTTTGCGAAGCCCAGAGACGCTGATGACGTTCTGAACGAGTGGAGTCACAACATGAAGAGCTTGCTCGGTCACTTGGAGCGAATTGACCACCTCATTACAAAGGAGGAGATGATGGCTCGGATTCAGCCTGCAAGCAAATAGGAAGCTGGCGATTTGGCGCTCCGGTCTAAGATAGATGGCGGCGCTGGGTTGGGTCATTAGGCAGTGCATGACGATTGCAAAAGATAGATGGTCCCGGCAGCCAGGATGTGTACAATGCATACATGTTCTAGTCTATTGTATTTGTCTCTTTCTTCATCTGGCTTTATAGGCCGGCCTGCGGCTTCACCTCGGCATGCTGCTTGATGAAACCAGCCAGCGGCATCACCCACTCCTTTGACACGGGGACGTGATGCCCCCCAGGATGTGTGATCACCACCGGCTGCTCGCATCTGTCCACTAGCCCCATGCTTCTACTCTCTTCCACCACTGTGTCCAGGCTACCTAGGTAATGTAGGGTTGGCGTCTTGATCTTGGGTTCGTACAGCCATTGCAACGACTCCACGGGGGCAAAGAAGCCCGAATAAGGCACAGCAAACTTCAACCCTTTGCCGCCGTTTGCCTCCCTGAGTTTCCTCGCCCAGTCGCCGTCTGGTCCCTCGGGTGGTGCCCTGGTCTCTTCCAGTGCACTCGCCACCGCGCCGGCCATGAAGCCGCCTTGACTGAACCCGACTACGCCATCGACGCCTCCGCTCTCCCGGATAGCCGTGGCGATAGTGTCCATGCCCTTATCAAAGAGCCTGTACTGACCGCTAGCCTCGTCTTTGCGAAACCACGCCCATGAGTCGCCCTGTTCATCGTCATCACCATCTTCCTTGGGGACAAAACCGGGTATGTCCCGAGGTAGGAGACGGTTGGGACCAGTAGGATAGATCAGCGTGGGATGGAGAGAGACGGGTGATAGCACTTTGGCGAGAAGCTTTTCCAGGGCGCGAGTTTTGGCACGGAAAAGGGCGCCTGACTGAGTGTATCCTGTGATGAATGAGCACGCTTGTATGAGGTATAAAGGATGCCAACCACGTATAACGCACGGGCGGTATTGATTTCTGGCATGGGGACGGAAGTACCATGGATCATCAGGATCTTGACCTCAGTCTTGCCCTTTGGAACCTGCGCCTTGGGTGGCGTCGCCGTGCCCGCGCTGAGTTGGGAGTCGATAGCCATGTTGCGGCGTTGGCAAAGCACAGTCGTGATGAGAGATGGCGCGGTTGTAGAACGAAAACTTCTAGTTCTGCCAGCAGCGTGCCTGATAAGCCACATACGTCGCGAGAATAGTTTACTATACCCGAATAGTACGAATACTGATGGCGGAGAGGTTGTTGAGACTTATCAGTCAATGTTACATGTAGCCAATTGCGGCATACCGAGGCTCCTTGTTATCCTGAGATTAGTAATGGAAGCGAGACGAGTCCGTTGAAGTCGCGAAGTACTCCACGACTTCGGAATCAGCGTTGCGTCGCTGCGGTTACATCTTTGGAACATGCTCAAACATCCATTCGAGTTCATGACCTGGTTGGTCGAGTTCTTGGAATTCAGCCGTGTTCCTGCGCTTCCACCTATGGAGATATTCGGTCCCATGATCTAGCCCCCGTATCCCTCGAAATAATCAGTGAGCCTGTGTGAAGTCCCCATGCAGCATTGTAAAGAACCGAGGATTCAACATATAATGTCCTTCTTAGAGCGTCCCAAGTCCCGGGAACCAGGTACCCCGTCATCACGCCAGTGAACCAGATCTCTCACAAAAGGAATTTATTGACGAGCCGAGGCCTCGCCGCATAAAGAATACTCCTCCCTCGCGAGTCTATCATACAATTCCACGAAAATTGGCCTCGTTGTTCTGGTATCATCGAAGTGCCAGCGCTCGCTCCTCCCATCTGCCATCGTAACACTCCTCCATTTAGTGACCGCCGGAGCGGACGTTGGGGTTGCGGGGGTCGTTCTTCCACTCGTCGGCTGCCTCTGCGTTAGTCTGTGTTCGTCCATAGGAGTTCAAAAGTTCATACAGGCCATCATGGCGTTCTGGGCAGAGTTGGCGCCGTAGGCGATAACGAGACCTATCATTCCCGTCAATGTCCGTCCGCTTGTGAACCTGTCGTCGCGTTTTCCCCGATCGCTGGGACTTGCTCGACAACATCCGATATTACGCACCAGCAACGAAGAAGGGCAGGTGAGGCTTCACTGATGCATGGGTTAGCAATTGCCGTGATTCGCGTTCGATTTCCACGGGGCCAACGCACAGAAAGGAGCCGGGAACTTCTTGAGAGCAGCAGCGCCGAGGAAAGACATGATGGCGATTGGGGGTGAGTCGACGAGGGATTCGGTGTCGGAGATGTCGTGGTTGGGGATATCGTCGAGATGCGGTAGTCGTTGACGACGAGCCTTTTTCCGATGCACTGCCAAGCGTTCGTCGTTCCGGCGAGTTGTCCCGCAGCCGGCCGCCAGCTCGTTGAATTGGCAGCCTCAGGCAAAAGTACTTCCAGCGAGGCCGGACTTCGTATTAACGTTTGACCGACCCCGCGTTTTGGCCAGCTGCCAAGGAACACGTGACTGCGGACAATTGGGTTTGTGACATCATCCCTTTCTGCGGAGAGGGAGCTGGAGAAGGAGCTGCAGGCATTGGGGTTGCTAGTCGCCCGTCTCAGGAGTCAGGTCGTACTTTAGGTGCTCCAAATCAACAAACCACATCCAACTCGCGAACATATCTCATTCATCCAAAGCCCAGCCTCAATCATCTCCGAGTGCAACTTGCTCCGCACTAACCAGAACACCTTTCACACATTTCAGCGTCGTTGGAGTGCGGGGTGAGCAGCTTGCTTGCCTTACCCTTCATCCCAGCCGTCCAATCGATTCCCGGCGCTACCCTCCACCATCCTTCCCGTCCAGCACCTGGGCCTTTCACCTGCCTTTCTCTCTAATTCATTACCTTGCACTGCTTGCAGCTACCACACACCACAGACACACGCAGACACACACACGCGCCACAAGCTTGCGTCTGTCCGTCCGTCTCTCGCATCGCTCGGTGCTCCCCTCCTGTTGTGCCGCCGACCAATCTAGGCCACTGCTCTCTAGAAGCTGACCTGTGCTGTCTGAACTGCTCCACGCTGTACTCGACTGTACCTCTCTGATCGCAAGGGGGCCATTCAGGCTCTTTTAGAGGGTATCAGCTCGCAACACCCTCATCATCTTGCCTATCCCAATACTGTCTGTTCGAAATGACAATGTTGTCTCGAAGCGTCACGCGTCTAGCTTCAGCGGCTCCACGCTCCGGCGTGAGGGCTCTGAGCTCGACCGCGCTGCAGCAATCCGCCACCCCTTCCATGGGCGACATCAGCCCTTCGCGCACGACCGTGGACGAGTTCAACAGGAAGCAGCAGCAGTTCAGAGAGCAGCTGATCAAGGCACAGAAGGAACGGGAAGCTCGTGCGTTGGCCCGCCAGGAACCGGCTGCCTCCACTTCCAGTCCTGCGACTGGGAAGACGCAGGCTGCGAGCCAGACGGCTAATGAGACAACAGGCACTGCGGCTCAAAGTAAAGAGCACCAGCCGGAGCGCAAGTCGGGCGCGCTGACGAACCTCATCTACGGCACGAAGGAGGGCCGTGAGATGGATGCCCAAATCGAGGCCAGCTTCAGCCAAGTACTTGCCCGGGGCAAGTACGTTCATTCGATTGTTTTTCACGAAGTCAAGCCCGATAAGGTGGACGAGTACGTTGAGCTCGTGGGCCAGTGGTACCCTAAGATGGCCAACCTACCCGAGAACAAGGTGCACTTGGTGGGCAGCTGGCGGACAGAGGTCGGGGACTGCGACACTTTTGGTGAGTACAAGTACCCTGCTACTGTTTACACTAAATGATTAACTTTTGGTACAGTTCATATCTGGGAATACCAGAAGTACGAAGGATACCATGACTCGCGCCATAACATTACGCACCATCCCGAATTCGCCGACTTTGACCGCAAACTCGCCAAGTTGATCAAGTCAAAGAAGATATCTCTCATGCAGGAATTTTCCTTCTGGCCCACTACGCCTCCACGCCAACTGGGTGGTGTCTTTGAGCTGCGATCGTATACGTTGCATCCTGGCAACCTGTTGGAGTGGGAAACACATTGGAGGCGGGGCCTGAAGGCTCGCCGCGAGGTTATGGAGGGCGTTGGCGCCTGGTTTGTCCAGATTGGTGAGCTCAACACGGTTCACCATCTCTGGCAATTCGCCAACTTGGAGGAGCGAAGGGCGAGGCGCGAGCAGAGCTGGTCGGTGGAAGGTTGGAGCGATACGGTGCACAAGACAGTGCCACTGATCCAGGAGATGAAGTCGCGGGTGCTGATTCCCATGCCGTGGTCCCCCGTGGCATAAGCATGGGGAGGTTGATATGGTCATGGTTGGGCACACAAGTTTCTTTTCACGGTCACATGGGCGCGCAGGCGCAATACTGCTACATGTACAGGTACTGCATTATCATTTCCTTAGTCCAAGTGTGTGCATTAAACACTATTCATTCACACGATAAAACGTTCCAATCATGCCAAGTGAAAGACCAGCGCATGATCCGAGGGTATCCGACGCCTAAGTAACCTGCCTCAATCCATATCGTATCCGATCACAGCCGCTAGATTCCGTCTCGTTTGGCCCAAGACATGACTCAAGAAGCCTAGTTTCGAGTACAAAGAAATCAAGCTGGGGTCGCCGCTCTCGACGCGCACCTTTTCACGGACATACACATCTTCCGCGTTTGGTGCATACTGCGGCTGCCGCGTGGCCTCGGAGCTACGCTGTCCACCATGACCCCTCGAGCCTGCCTCTGCGTAGCCGCCGACGTTGTACTTGAATACCAAATCCATTTCGTCGTGCTCCAGGCGTCGAACAGTTCCAATGGCCAGTCCCAGCTTGGTCAAAGTGTGCACGGGCGCCTGGCATGGTTCGAGGGCACGAATCAGCAAGACAATGCAGCTGTCCTGCAGACCGATATGGAAGCTAATGTTCGGAGCCAGGGGCGGAGAAAAGATCCCGGGAGGACATGATGATGTCGTCCACGACTGATCGGGAGCTGTGAGCGGAGGCCCCTTGAGAAGAGCTGCAGACGCTGCAATGGATTCGGAGAGTAGAGTAAGAGTTTCTGCAAGAGACTTGGCGTCGGGAGCCTGCTTTGCCGAGAGGATGACGGAGAGCAACTCGAGTGATTCGTTCAGGTGATTGTGCAGTTCGTCGAGGGCGGGGATGTGGATGGAGTGTTGTGGAGAGAGCTGGGGGTTCTGAGGAGGCATGGTTCGAAGTTGGAGGTTGAGGGTCTGCGATAGTTTAGCTCTTGCGATGCTTCCAAGAGTTCGTCAACTTACGCCCTTGACGATGCGAGTGCCCACGCGGGTGATTGTTCCCTTGACCTTCTCGCTTCGGGCGGTGCTCATGACGAGGGTGCTTCCGGGATCGACGGGCGCGAGGAGGGCATAGCAATCCTCCAGGCCATGCTTGAGCTCTTCACAGACTCGCAGGGTCTCGGCGGTGATCCATCCCAGCTCGCGTGCCTTCAAGTCGATTAGCATCGTGCTCCTTCTGGTGATTCTGCGCGCTCGCTCGGAACCGTGGTTGACAATGGTTGGGAAGACGAACCTGCGTCTCGGCCTCTTTTTGCCTCAAGTCGGCGGGCGGGATAGGTGGCCAGATGTCGAGTGACATGCTGGGCTTTAGGTGATCTGGCCGTTTGAATGGCAGGCAGCCATGCCGGTGATCTTTCGCTGGTGATGCTGCTGCTGCGGTGAAGCAAGCTAAGGGCGTGGTTTGGAGCGCGAGCAAATACGTGGTGACGTTGAGGCTGGTGGGGACTGTGGATTGCTCCCTTATTATCCGCCGCTGCAGGGTGCGCGCATCAATCGAGTCACCCCACATCGCAATTATCGTAGTAACCAGTCCACCAACTTCGCGCAATTGTCGTACTCTCTCATTGCCCGTTGAGCTTATCAAACCTACATGTAAACATGCCTTACTTGCCATGTACATAGGTATCCCTTCGCCGTGTGGCAAACGAGACTCGACGGCCGCAAAGTACTCACTTGGAGCGTGACTGCGTCTGCCACGAAGAGTCAACCCAAGGCAAGGTAGACATGTCAAGACAAGCAGTGTGGCTGCGCTACTCTTGCAACCTAATAGCAATCATTCCGACAAGGCAAGCTTTCTTTCTCGTACGGTTATGCCCGATCCAGTCCTCACTTCGCGTGCGGTCATCCTCAGCTTCGCTTCATCTTGATTGGTAGTGTTATAGAATGCCAGTGCTCAGCCGCCTGGGCACACACTACGGGGGTTCTGAATGGTCACAGCGGTTTGTACTGTTGGCTCTAAGCACAATACCTATCAGTGCCTGAGGATGGCTGCTACGCCCAGAGATGCTTATATACCTGAGGATCGCGCGCATTTGTCAAGCCCGTGAATACGATCTTGTGTCGCGCGGTGTTCTAAACTTCTATTAGTCTAGATGCGCCAACGACAACATGGTGAGCGACAACCACTTTGGTCCTCGACTGCCGGGCCTCTTTGACTTCACCATCCTCTTCGAGCAAAGTATCCTGTCATTGCTGCCAACAACTTTATTTGTACTGCTAACCCCATTACGCATCATTCCTCTGGCAAAGACAAAGAACAAGGTCGCCCATGGAAAGCATTTGTACTCCAAAGAAGTAGGTGTACTACAACTAGGCAGTCTTCGTACTTCTCCAGGCTGACTTACACCTATCTAGGCAGCCATCTTTGTGTATGCCTGCCTTCAGATTACCCTTCTTGTCCTCTGGATAAAGGCACCCGCCCCAAAAGCAAAGACCTCCGTTGCGGAGCCAACAGTTGCAATTATAGAAGCTGTCGCCATAGCCGTACTGTCCTATTTCGAGCATGTCAAATCTACGCGGCCATCTGTCCTCCTCAACGGGTATCTGGTCTTAACCACAATCCTTGACATTGCCCTCTCCCGAACGTTCTGGATCCGAGATGGCGCCAACGCCATCGCAGGCGTCTTCACCACGTCTTTGCTATGCAAATCAGCGCTCCTGGTCCTGGAGGAGCTCCCCAAGACACCTCTCCTGGCTGACAGGACATATTCGAAGGAAACATCGTCAGGCATTATCAGTCGCAGCCTGTTCTGGTGGTTGAATGGGCTGTTCTGCCGGGGCGCAAAACATCTGATTACCATCGACGACTTGGACAACATCAACCACAAGCTAAATTCCGAGTCACTTCATGACAGACTGAACGCCAGGTGGGAAAGCCGTAAGATTTCATATGCTTCAATCATTAATGCAATGTTGACTAATTCGCACAGACTCTAAGGAGAGTTCCTTGGCCTTACTATCATGTACCTTTGGCACCTACAAGTGGCAATTTGCTGCAGGCGTGATCCCGAGACTCCTCTACTCAGGGTTCAACTTTGCACAGCCTTTCCTCATTCGAGAAGTGATCACATACATCGGTAGCTCGGAGGGAGCATGGTCCACCCAGATTGCCAGCGGCCTCATAGGGGCAACGGTCCTCATCTTTATTGGCCGTGCTGTTGCTGGTTTATGGTATAGACACACGTTGAACCAGATGGTGACCATGTACAGGGGCTCCCTAGTCTCGCTGATCTATCAAAAGACCCTTGAGCTGCAGACGACGAGCATCAAGGAAAACGCCCCGGTCACGCTCATGTCAACCGACGTTGAGCAATTGCTGGGGGCAACCGGCCTGCACGAGATCTGGGCTTGTTTCATCGAGCTCCCGGTCGGGGTCTACATTCTATACCGTCAAGTCGGACTGCCGAGTTTGTTCATTCTGATCCCTACCATCGTCACAACTCTTCTGAGTGGCGCTTTGGCCCCGGCTATGGAGCCAGCCCAAATGGCGTGGAATGCAGCTGTTCAGGAGCGAGTCGGGCAGGCATCCGGCATGCTCCGTCAGATGAAAGGGGTCAAGATGATGGGACTCACTGACTATTTCCAACAGGTGATTCGGAGCCTGCGAATTCGTGAGATCAAGACATCGAGAAGGGTGCGCTGGCTCCTTACTGGTCTTACCACACTGAGTATGCGACCCCTTATGCTCCTCAATTCATGCGCTGACTGTGTCTAGGTAGCGTCTCGTGGGATATTACGCCATTGATTGTCATTTTGGCAGCGATCTATTGGACGAAGGCAGGAGAAGGATTGAGCATCACAGAGGCCTTCACCTCGCTATCCATTATCTCCCTTGCAACGCAGCCCATCATCATGCTTATTGTGTCCTTGACGCAGGCCGCTGGCATCTGCGGCTCGTTCATGCGGATCCAGACATTCTTGATGTTGGACAAGCATGCAGATCTCAGGGCCCCTGTGGTCCCTGAGAAGAAGCACCAGAAGGACAACTCCCCTGCGAAGGCATTCTATCTAGGATCTCTGGAGATGGAGGATATCGTGGACAACGAGAACTCACGCTTGGAAGCCACTGGGCCCGCAGTGAAGATCACTGACGCCTCGTTCAAGGTCGGTGAGGATATCACACTGCTGCGGGATATCAACATGGAGGTCCATCGAGAGACAGTTTCAATGATCGTCAGTCGTGTTGGAGGCGGCAAGTCCTCACTACTCAAAGCCATGGTTGGCGAGCTTGCCCCGGACAGTGGCGAGGTCAAATCAGCCTGGCAGTCGTGCGCATATTGCGATCAAGCGCCCTGGCTACAGAATATCAGCATCAGAGACAACATTGTCGGACTAACCCCACTCGACGAGGTCTGGCTCTCGACTGTCATTTCGGCATGTACATTGGATCAGGATCTGTCGCTTCTGCCCAAGGGCGAGGATACTCTGGTCGGCTCAGGTGGCATCGCCTTGAGCGGCGGTCAAAGGCAGAGAATTGTAAGTGTTGTGCCACGATGCCGCCTCATGGCTGACCAAGGCTGACCAAGGCAGGCTCTGGCTCGCGCTGTGTACTCACGGAAGAATCTGGTAATTCTAGACGATGTCTTCAGCGGCCTGGATAACAAAACCTCCCGCACTGTTTTCCAACGGCTGCTGGGTCCAGATGGTTTACTCCGGAAGAGCAACGCAACTGTTGTTCTTTCCACGAGCAACCGTGAGTCTGAGAGCTGTAAGGTTGTAAATTGGACCTTGCTGACAGAAACTAGCCGACTTGCTCTCTGCTGCGGACCATATCACCATGCTCGAAGAAGGCCGCATAGTTCGTAATCAGGTGGCCTACGAGTCCTTCAAGCCTTCCGATTGGGGCGCTCTTACGAATGGACCCGAGGCTTCTGAAGCAGATGAGGAAGAAGAAGAAGTCGTGAAACGTATCGGACAGTTGACAAACACCACAGAAGACACCCTTCAAGAGCACGATCTGGCACGGCAAACTGGTGATTGGGAGTGCTATAAGATTTACTTCCGCTCACTCGGCTGGCGCTTTGCTAGCTTATCTTTTGTCATGATCTCGGCCGCCGTTGGACTTGAGACTATGCCAAGGGTATGGCTCAAATTATGGACGGAGAAGGGTGCAGCGTCCCAAGACGCAGGCTACACCGCTGGCTATGTGTCATTCGTTGTGGCAGCCGTGCTCGTGGGCGTCACCTCTCTTGGGTACGCTTGACCCAGGTACAAAGTTAACTAGGTCTGTCACTGACGTCTTGACAGGTTTTTCGTCATGGTGGGCTTTGAGAAATCGGCGAGCTATCTCCACGAAACATTGTTGCGGACAGTGTGCCAGTTAGTTGTTGCCCTTCTGAATAGTGCCATGCATGGAGGCTGACACGTGAAGCGCACCTCTATACTTCTTCACCACGACTGAGAGCGGCACAATACTCAACCGGTAGGTCCAGGTGTGCATTTGAGCCAACGGGTTTGGCTGACAGCATCGCAGCTTCAGCCAGGACATGACTCTGATAGACCAGGTGCTTCCTCTCGCAGCCTACATGACAGCCATGCGTGAGTCGTTGAGCCTCGCAACTGCGTCAGACCCACTGACATACAACTAGTCTTGCTACGTGCTGTCGCTCAGACAGGTATCATTGCCTCCGGGGCTAGCTATGTCGCAGCCGTCATCCCGTTCATCGCCATGGCTCTCCTCTTTGTTCAAAAGTACTATCTCCGCACCTCGCGACAAATGCGCTTCCTCGACCTCGAGATGAAGGCGCCCTTGTATACGCACTTTACAGAGACAGTCGCGGGCGTGGCCACCGTCCGCGCATTTGGCTGGGCGCGGCCCTTCCAGGAGGCGAACACGCGCAAGCTCGACGTCTCGCAGAAGCCGTACTATCTGATGATGTGTCTGCAGCTGTGGCTGCAGCTGGTGCTTGACCTGTTTGTGGCCGGCTTGGCGGTTGTCCTGGTATCGGTTGCGCTCAAGGTCCAAAATTCGACATCTCAGGGGGCCATCGCCCTGGCCATGGTCAATCTGCTTGACTTTGGACAGACTCTGACCATCTTGATTGGCCAGTGGACTGAACTGGAGACCTCCCTCGGCGCTATTGCTCGACTGAAGCTGTTTGTCCAAGAAACGCCAAACGAAGACAAGAAAGAAGAGGTTGGCGGCACTGCAAATGAATGGCCTGCGCGAGGTGCCATCACTTTCGAGGGGGTCACGGCCGCATACAGTGATGGTGGAAAACCTGTGCTGCACGACATCTCCCACGGCATTGCACCGGGTCAAAAGGTCGCCATTTGCGGGCGGTCTGGATGGTAAGCCGGCAGTATGTGGCCATCAGCGCGGATATATCGCTAACATTTGGCAGTGGAAAGTCTTCACTGCTGCTGTCGATTCTCCGCTTGTTGGAGCTGCAGCACGGCACGATTAGGATAGACGGAGTCGACCTCTCCACTCTACCACGTCAACTTATCCGGTCTCGCCTCGCCACTGTTCCGCAAGACCCCATTGAGATCACTGGCAGCGTTCGCGCCAACCTCGACCCAGAGACGCAGGTACAGTGTGACGAGACCTTGGTAGCAGCTCTGCAGAGGACCAACATCTGGCCTCTCGTGGAGGCCCGCGGCGGCTTGGATGCGGACATGGCCGAACTTGGCTTGTCCACCGGGCAGAAGCAGCTATTCTGCCTGGCACGCTGTCTGCTCTCTCGCAGCAAGGTTCTTCTGCTCGACGAGCCTACGAGCAGCGTGGATCGTGAGAGCGATATGGAGATTAGGAAGGTGCTGAAGCGGCAGTTCGAGGGACGCACTGTCCTAGAGGTTGCCCATCGACTGGACGTTTTGAAAGAGTACGACCTCGTGATAGTCATGGGCGAGGGGAAGATCCTGGAGTCTGGGAGGCCGGAGGTGCTGCTGGCGCAGGAGAGTGAGCTGCGGAGTCTTTGGGCTTCCCAGGGGTTGTAAACCCAGTGAATGGACATGTATATATAGAAGATGTATCGAAATATTGAAATCTCTGCTCTCCTCTGTCCCCAAGCTTCCATCTTCACATCACTGGCTCATGTGGCCAAGTGTGTCGCAGCTTTGACGGGTTACCGTTTTGCCACTTTTTGTGCTATCATTCTATGGCATGGCCCACGGGGAGCGCACTGGCAGCCGCAGGGGACATCGGAGGTGCTAAGGAGAGTACTTACCTGATGATTGTGGTTGACTTGGAGATGATATTGGGTTGAAACTTGACGTTACCTGGTACAGCCAGATGTCACGTGACTCCACCCTGTGCACGCTCATGCTAAACTTTTGGTCCCGACAAACAAACCAAACCACCGCGCAACCACGAGCAGAACTCATTGTTTGAACAGATACAAGGCACTCATGATCTAGTCAAACAAAAAAAGTCAGAATACGCACTTTTGGTCCCCCAATGTCGCCATGGCGCACTTGGAGCCCGAAGCCAAGTCGGCCACTCATGACAAGCTACCGTGCATTCCCGAAGGTCAGTCAGGCCCATTGTTTGCTTGCGCAGGCATCTACTGTCCCTCTCAATGTCCGCTCACAAGCAAAGGCTATCGAGTACGCAAACGCCCTTTGACGCGTTCCCAGCCGCCCTCCTCTGCCAACGCGCGCATCATCTACATGAGCACGCGCACACCGTTCATGGCCACCATCACACGCATCCGGAAAACCCTCCTCCACGCCCCGTCCCAAGCGCGCTCGGCACCCAAAAACGCCAGCCTGGAGAGCAGGATAACGTACCTCGAGAAGAACGTGGACGAGGGCCAGGAGCAGCGCAGCGTCACCGTGATGGGCACGGGGCGGGCGATAGAGAAGGTTGTGGGTGTGGCAGGGTGGTTTGATGACAAACCTCAGTTTGGGGTCGAAATGAGGACCAAGAGTATTGGAGCTGTGGACGACATCGTTCCCGGGCCAGATGAAAACGACAATGACGACGACAATGACGGAGGTATAGAGGAGGAGAGCAGCAGGGTGAGGAAAGTGAGCGCTCTCGAGGTAACGATCACGCTCAGGTAAGCCGCTTGGTGCGATCCGAGAGGCTTTGCGCGCGGCAGCACAGCAGAAAGTTACCAAGGGATGGACAACAACCCTGACACATGCAGTGGTAAGCAGCTCAGTCAGGCACCACGGACATGTGCATATGCTGACGACGAATTGCCACAGACACGGGGCACGCGATGGCTGGCGTCATCATAGCCTTGATTAATCATCAAACACAACGCAGCCGAAATCACATACACCACTGTCCTTCCCGAAACTCCGAGCCATGCTTGCGCGCGCTTGCCTGTCTGCTTAGGCATGCATCCCAAATCAGCAAAAGAAACAAACTCCATCAGCGCCGAAAGGCCGGTCCGTGGGTTCTGTGCCCCTCCCGGACCAGTCACGCGACCTGCCCCCATGCTTATGCCCAAAGAACCATTGCGCCCAAAGTCCGTGGCCAACCCAGTAACAAAGGAGAGGAGCGGAAGAGAAGAGAAGAGAAGAACATCCGTCTCACGCCACGCGGTACGCGTCGATGATCAGTTCCTCCGCCTTCCAGACGCCACTGGCGACCCACAGTCCGCAGTTGACAATCTCGGCGTATCGCTTGTCGGCAGTCTTGATGGTGAGGAACATGCGGAAGCCATACTTGCGCGGGTCAATGGTGTTGGCCGAGCGCGTGCTGAGCAGGGCGTCGAGGATGTCACAGGGTCCCGAGAGGGAGCCACGGGTACGCATCTCCAGGCTGTTGACGGGTCAGTCAGTCAAAATGCGCATTGAGAGAGGGGCTTGGACATACGTGGCTGGTGGCTCGTCTGTCGTCTGCATGATAAAGGCGCCCTCGACGATGCGGATGGGACGGAAGCCCCTGGCTTGGCCGAGATCGTAGCCTCCGGCCATGACCTTGCCGTGACCAAAGGACCCGGACCAGGAACCGGAGGAGACGGCCGTGATCTCCTTGTGGGCGCGGCCTTGCACCTGCGACGGCTCATTCTTCAGGGCGACTGCAACGCGAAAGTCGAACTCGAGCGTTGGCGTCGGAAAGGCGACATTGGGGCAGGGGAAGTGGTCGAGTGCGCGGCGGCAGGTTTCGTCTACCGATCTGGCCGTTTTGTCAGCAACAGAGACTGCAAAGAAGAATCCTTTGAACATACTTGCCCAACGGACATGGCTCGCCCTCTCCCTCGCCGCGAAAGGGCAATGCTGGCAACAAGTGGCTCATGTCCAGCTGTTCACTTTTCTCGGCCCCGTCATCAGCCGCTCCCCAGACGCCATCAGCCGATTCCGCCGTGGTTTGTCTCGTCAACGTGGGCGGTGTTGTCGTCGCTGCGGAGGGTGGCTGTGGGTGGTGTCCCTGGACCGAGGTCGAGGGTAGGCTCGTGGCGGCTGCGGCGACAGCGGCGCGCGCCGCCATTGTGCAGGGTCTCTTTCTGATGCTGTCGCTGGCCGCCGCTGTGGTGGGCGGTCCGAGATGTAGATCGACTGGTGGGGGCGAGATGCGTTTACCGAGACATGAGTCTTGCACGTGTTGGTGTTCGACAAAGACCGTGCTGCTCATCCTGCGAGTTGCGCTGCTCCTTATGGCTCTCCTCGAATCCGGTATGTCTGGGAGAGAAATGGCAAAAGCAGGTTGATGCGATACCAGTTGAGATGGGTAGTGGGTGTCGTCGGCAATTAATAACGGATACGGCCTAGACTAGTAGTAGGCAGGCAAAGCAAAGCACAGGTGGTACTGGGCTGGATATGGCTGTACGTAGCCGTAGTCGGGGCCGGGATAATACCCGAATCGCTCTTATGGTCCGGGGCTCTTGTATCGTAGCAAGGAAAGTAAGTAATGTGAAGAGGATGACAGCTGGGAGAATGGATGTGTTCAATGTCCCTTGACGCAAGTGGCCCCCGCGCGAGGGACCGAGAGCCAATGTTATATGTATGGCAGGCAGGCAGGCTGAGAGGTTGGATGGTGGACTGATTTCAAATCGCACGGCGACCTGATGGAAGCAAGCAGCAGGCCATGCTATGCGCCGGAGCTCCAGCAGGACTAGACGGCTCCAGCGATCCTAGGGCGGCTTTCCAGTGGACGGACACGCCTATGTCCGGACTGTTAGGCCTTTCTCCACACTTCAAGATGATAGCACCTCGGTCCAAATCTCGCTCGTCATCACCAGCACGTCCGTGGGTATAATCCCAGGTATCGACAAGCTGAGTCGTGCCTCGAAACTTCCGAATGATCCTAAGCAGGAGGCCATTACAAACAATCGTGGACAGTCGTTGCGTTCAATTGTCGACTCGCTGCGTCGGCCACCGAAGATGGGCGAGGGTGGTGGAGACGGACGTCCCAGGCACCTTTTCAGTTGGTCAAGGACTGGAGTTTCGCAATACTATTTCCGCACCACCATCCATCCCATTTCCGACACCACGCTCAGTCGTTGGCAGCTCAAACCACCTGTCTGTCAGGCCATCGCCGATGTCTTGATAATGAGCATCGGCCTGCTCTCCTCTCGCAGCATCAGCAACAGGAGTTTCATCAGTTCAGCTCCAGTCGTGGCTAACACAATCTCGGGCCAGTGCTGACGGAAGGACGAGCGACAGGAGAGTGGTGGGCTCAGCTGGTTGTTTGCTTGGCTTGGCCGTCGGATTGGCGGAACGCCACGGACACGCTTGGTCATGGTTCACTAATAAGCCTTTTTCATCAACTAAATCCGCAGGGAAAACAGCTAAGGTACGTACAAAACGCCGAATCAGTAAGCCACGGAACTGCTACGTAATTCCGTCGCTCTGCAGCAGTGGGATCTCCGAGACCTTTAACAAGACAACGGTTTCAACAGATCTGAACGGTTCATTGCGATCATCCAGTCCTTGCCTGCCTGCCTGCCCGCCCATCCGTCAGTGGAAGAAAGGCCACCATCACAGCTCAGCTCAGGTCCTCCTCCGCCGTCGTAAACAAGCATCACTGCGTCCCTCCATTCCCCATCACGCGACAAGCTAAAACCCATCTTCTCCAATCGGTGCCACAACCACTCCCGACAACCCGAGCATCGTCCGTCTCGAAATACCATCTCAGCCCCCAGCTAAATTCCCACTGGCTCTGGCCTCCAGACCCGGGCCGCGGCGTGGCAAAACTAGTACTGTATGTAGTACAGTGTATTATGCGTAGAGTCAATCAGTCAACCCCGTCATTACCGCATCTCGTATCAACACAGGCGGAGGCTTTGCTACAGTACCGGTCTCTGCTGCAAGAATCGAAGCCCGTGTCCGCGCCCTTCGGCGGCATCATCTGCGGTCCGCACCCGACTCGCTATCCGCGCCACCGCGCGGCTAGTATTCATTGGTCATTGGTAAGCGGGATTTCCGAGCTAAGCTAAGAACCCTCCGGCTTATGAAGGGAGTTTCATTGAAGTCTATGATTCACTTGACATGGTATTCTTCTGACATTCAATATTTATGTGTTCCGATTCCAAGGCTAGGACACACGCATTACGTCGGAAGTGGCACGTACTGATCTCAGTTGAGAATTCCGCACGTCGCCACCAACTTCACTCAGCCATCAGACATCAAATGATACCATCAGTGTGAACACCATTCTTGACTCAATTGATTTCTATCCAATTCATCGCTCTAGCGCACCGGCACCTGACCTTGGGTTACACACCAGCAAAAGCAGCTTAGGTGCCTGCCCTCTAGCCTCGCACAATGAAGATGCATACCCCTGGTCTCATGCCCCCTTCCCCAAACTCTCCCGACGCGTTCTGACCATGAAGCCATCACCATGCGTGAAACAAAGAATGCAAAGAGTAAGACCCCCCAAAAGGGTGCAAAGAATTTTCTTGCTCGAACGGCAAGCAAAGATGAAGTGGTTAAGTACGACTGGCATAACGTACAACTGAAGAAGTGAAGAAGAATGTTTTGTGTTGCCTTGTTTTTTCTCTCTCGAGCATCCTTGGATAGAATCCCTACGGTCTTGCTCTGCACACACAAGGAGGACGCCCATGCCGACCATCCCAGCAGCAAAAAGAAAAGAAGAGAACAGTGCCAAGCGGCGTGCTGGGTGGGCTGTCGTCTCGTCATCATCGCTAATGGGCCTCCACCTTTTTTTTCTCAGATGCCTAGTACTTAGACATTGGTGGTGGCCATGCCCAGGGGCTTGAGAACGTTGTCAGCGTATTCGCCACCGTAGTTGCCTGTGACCGTTCGTTAGCACATTTCCATTTCTACTATATCGCACGGGTGGACGTACCAGGGGGGTCGTAGTTGCAGACAGTGTACAACGATGGGTATTGCAGGACAGTACCGGCGGGGCAGCTCGCCGTGTAGCAGCCAACCTTGGTGGTCGACTTCCAGACGACCTGGGTGAAGTGGCCCCATGCGGTGAGAGGCGAGTTCGAGGGAGGGTTGTCCATGCCGTAGAATGTCCAGGCGTTCACTTCGCCATTGTACCACTGCTCGGTGACGGCACTGGCCGCCATCTTGTTCTTGAGGCCGTCCATGCTATCCGTGGTGCCCCACGAGGCCAGGTTCTGGCCGTAGCCACCGGAGCCCTGGTTCATGTCATGCGCAAAGACGCAGCCCTCGGCAATGGTCTTGGCGTAGCCGGCCAGAGTCGAGTCCCACGAGAGGGCAGGCGCCGAGTGGTTGCTGCGGTGGACGTTGTGCTGCTTGAGCATCACACCCTCGTAGCTGTCCGTGGATGGCTCCTCGGGCGCGGGCGCAGTAGTAGGCTCGGGCTCGGCAGTGGTGGTCTCGGGCTCAGGGGCAGGCTCAGGAGCAGCGGTGGTCGTCTCGGGTTGAGGCTCAGGCTCAGGCTGGGGCTCGGCACTGGGCTGGGGCACGACGACAGTTGTGATGACCGGTGCCGGGGCCTCAGGCTGGGGCTTCTTCTTGGGAAGAGATTGGGTCTTCTCCTGAGGCACGACCGTGGGCTCAACGACCTCGACGGACGTTGTTGACGTGGGCACCTCGTAAAAGACGCCAGCGGGCTCTTGGCCCGCGGTGACAGTGACAGTGACAACCTCGACGACCCAGTCGGTCTCCATGGCGCGCTTGTCCAGGGGCACACGGATGGGGCTAGCCACGGCCAGCGCAGCGCCAGTGGCGGCAAGAAACATGGAAGCCTTCATCTTGCTAGAGTGATTGCTTTTCACGTTGATGTTTGATTGAGTCTGGTTTATCCAAAAGTCCGACTGTCTGTATAAGTAGCGCGTCAGTAAGGCTTTCTACGTCATGTAATGCATGAGATCCAGGGTCGTCGAAAACGTGGTTGCTCGGAATGGGGACAAAAACCAGGTGGCTGGTATCCTCTGTTTCACACAAAAGCTCTGCTTTCAGCGGGAAATGTGCTGCGAGTTGGGTAGGTCCAATATCGCTTTCAGTCCATGAGTTGTGGAATGCTGTTTGGACAGGAATGTGTTGTGAAACATGGTCTCAGTCCAGGGCGGAAAAAAAAGGGTAGACTCGATGGAGGGGCTCAATCCGGGGTAGCAAGTGGTTCTGGACTCCCAAAAGTTCGTTTGCGTTCGAGAGCGTTTCTGGCCGAAGGTTTCCTGGTGAAGAATAGGAGAATCGATGTCCGCGCTTGCGGACATGGAGTGAGCAGACGACGCATCGGGAGCAGGCGAAACGTTGTCGTTTGTTTCCACCTCCACGCGAAACAGACTGAAGAACAAAGAACGGATGAAAATAACGTACAATCGTTTTTTGAGCTATTGAGCAGTTGTTTTTTGGTCGTTTCAGAACCAGCTGGGGCAGCACTGCTGACGATTGGCGAGATGGTTGGTGGTTGATACTTCCTTCAAGGAGAGAGAGCCGTGAGTGTCGTAAGAAAGTCAAGAGTCGACAATGGACCTTGCTGCTTGCTACCGCCTGCGGGAGTTGAATGCTGCTGCAAAGGGTGTTCTTGAGCGATGGACCACAGGTCTCTTTTCTACTTGCGGACACGTGGGTGGGTGAGGGAGCGTGTGGGTGGTCCGAGGACAATGAGGCGCGGCGGTTTGGGAATAAGGAGCGTAATGGGTCAGTGGACGACGCCAAAGACCGGAAAGGAGTGTGTAGCCGGTGGGTGAAGGAGTGGAAGAAGAGAAAAAGTGAGGTCGGACGACACCAGCGACTCTTTAGACTCTGTGGGAGGAGGGGGGAGAGAGGGCGGATCAGCGGGTGGGAGGAGGAAGTGCACGCGTTAAAAACGATCGACTGGACTGGGGTGCCGAGATCAAGGACTCGGCTTCAAACGAGAGACAGCAGGGGGCCGTTGATGAAGGACAGTGGAATGGGGATGACCACTGCCCAGAGAGATTGATCGAGGGGATGGACAAAGGGGCATGTCCAGGCATGAGGATTGCTAGGGCCGGCGCTTGTCTCCAGAGGACACACCCCCCCTTCCTGCGGCGAGCAGCAGGCGCCAAAGGCCACCATCTGTCGGCGCCTCTGTAGGGGGGGAGAGGGTGTTTCTCTAGCAGGCACTAACAGGCCCCCTCCGCCTCAAACAAACACAACGAGGCGGCCTGTTACAGATTCCGAACCTGCTCTCCCGTGCCTCTCGGTGTGTCCAGACATTAATCAGAGGGTCATTGACGAGAATGAGTTTTCGTAGAAACGCCAGCTTGCACGGCACCTTTCCAAGTGCATAGAATGTGCCGACAGAGATCGCCCGCAACTCGCTTGCCGATTAGATGAAGATCGTCAGCCAGGCCTCCCACCGGCACAATTGACCTCTAGACTGTGTGTGAGCCAGCGATGGACGGCGCTCACGCTTGTGTCACCGGCAGATTGCTAGGCCTCTAGCTCAGAACTGCAGTTGAATGCCCCAGCGACGACACACTTCAATGTTGTGACATGAAGCGCCAGTAGAGGTCGGGCCAACATCAGTGCCGGCCCCCCAGCGCTAATAAGCACTGGACAAGAGGGCTTCTTTCAGTCGGTGTCGCCTAATCACAAGTCCTTGCACAGCAACAGCAACAACCAACGAGGGGTGCCGCGTGCCTTGCAGATGGCGCCCACCACTGCGTGTGATCCCAGCTTCCGAAACTTCGGGAGCCAACGATTGGGCTGCGGCTCCATTAAACAAGCTCTGTCCACTGGGTCCCTCATGTCGGCGGGCGACTCTGAAACGGCCCCAATCTCGAGGTCAAGCTGCACGACTGCACCTAGTAATTAATGAACAGAGAGTCGAGGCCTCCGAGTGAGTGAGTTAATTAACCACTTCAGGAGTACTTGTACGTACGTGTACATGATCAAAGGCATGGATCTCATTAACACGCAGGTAAAGCGTCGAAAAGTCAGAACCACTTTAGCATGAGACATGGGACAAACTATCAACGTGAGGCAGCCTAGCAGCTGGCTGTGCACTACCGACGTAGCGTTCCATGGCGATGTTCTAGGCAATCGATTGCTAGAATCCGGGTGCGAGCAGTTTCCCTAGGCGCGATCCCTGTGTGCATCCGCCAAGAGCAATGTTTCTCTCCAGAAGTCTAGGCGAGAGGGCTAGAAGCTCAAGATCACCACCCCGCATTCCAACAGCTAGGCGAAGACAGACCCTGCTCCTCTAGGCACTAGGCCACGCATGCATTGTCCCTAGAACACCATTCCAAGCTGTGGCCACCGGTGCATTGTTCGTTGGCATTTTATATATCGATGCTTGCGTTTTCGACTGTTCGTGCACCAGGGCTTGGATGATTGTCCAACAGAGACTGGAAGCCAAGTTTCAAGTTGCCAGCGCCCTTTGTCCCACTCCACGGTACCCAGCACTAGCAGTCTAGTCCAGCTCCGCGTGTCGTACCACTGCTCTGTGGCTGTTTCATCAATCGCCTTTTTAAATGGCCTCATGCAGAGTCCCGCGAAGTTATCTCAAGTAGGCCATAATCATATGCCTTGGAGTTGCTCATCGAGCCGTTCATGCACGTTTGACATGGACCAGCACGCACTACGGATGCTGTCTTGGATGTCTACAGGAATCACAAACTATCCGCCTCTGATACCTGTCGTGCCACTTCGTTTCCCGGGACCGCGGGCCCCGGTCTACTACGGCCCACAGGTCTAGATTTCGGATGCTAGCAAACTTGCAAATGCTGACAGCCCAAGCTCCATCTACATGTAGCCACCACGAATCTGGCTCACCATGCGACATTGAGACGCTTCACTGGCCGCTATCGGCCTACAGCGCAAGAAAGTAAGGGAGACACAACTGCTGGTGCAGCTCATTCTTGCTCTGCCTTTCTGGAGGAATTCACGTGGCCTGGAACAAGGCCTCGTAGCTGGTCACCACATTCTGACCAGCGTTGATAGAAAATCTCCAAACCCACAAATGCGGGATCCTTGTGTTGTTACCCCTGGCTTGAAACAATTGCGGGTACTGTAACACTGGCCGGCGCTGACTGGACGGGACGGGACTGGAGCCGCATCGCTTCGTCCACACCCTGAACGGAACCAAACCAAACCCCCTTGGCCAACCCTCATCAAACGCTCGCAGGCCGTGACGTCGAAATTCGCGCTTTCTGCGATCGATGAAAGCAAATTATTATTGTGCTCATCCAGTACTTTGTTTGACAATTTCGGACTCTACAAGATGGGACTGCAATCCCGTATCGTTGAGAATGGCGAGGTGCGGTCACTCGGGCTCCTCAAGGAGTGCTAACCCTAGTCCGCCAGCCCCTATTCGGACGTCGCTCGTGTGACCCAAGGATGTAATAGCAAGGCTCTCACCGAATGCGCCTGCCGGTGATTACGAACAAGGCGCGCCTATGGTCAGGTCAAGTTCTTGCGGCCGAATATGCTTCGCATTGCTAGTACGCCTGGCGTTGGACAAAAGGTGAGAAACATGAGGCTGGTATTGTTAGTCGCCATTGTCAGGTTGGACGAGTCATACCTAACGCTCAGCGGTCGACAGCGTCCTGAGATGACCTCCGCGCATGACTCTCGCCCGATGACATCTATGGTGATAGGCCCAGCCTTGTTCATCGGCGCGTATGACACCAGAGACGAGCCCGACAGATGGCACATGCTACCCGCACCACCAGTAACCTATGTTGCGATCCCCGAGTTCGTGCCTAATAAGAATGACTGTCAGGTCTTTCCGATGCCTTGATAGCAGTGCGCTTTGCAGCGTTATCTCCGCCAAGGTGCCATCTGGCTGTCGTCTTCCGCCTCTAATAGACTAGGAGAGTGTGTGAACGGGATAAGATTAGTGAAGTTGACGACCCCGACATGGCCAGGAGGGTCGGAATTCTCGGCATAGGGAAGAGCTATGTTTCTGCATCCTCATGTCTTCCATGATAACATCCTTGTCCCGCCCCGTCCGCTCCCGGCCAGAATGCGGCAGTCATAATAGAAAGGGGCTCATCTTTACAGAGAACTGCCTCGCTGCCACGCTCAGCAACCATGGAAGGGCGTATCGGGTACCAGTGTCCTCGTGGCTTTCGGTCGCCTCGAAGCTGGGGTGGTTGAGTGTGCCGTGCCGTTCTTGTAAATTAGAATGGTAAATCTAGATATCGTTGTCGAAAGTCTTTGTAGATGACGATTCCCGTGGGTGAGAAGGCTTAGGCACCGACGCTATACCGTTTTCCATTCTTCTTCCCTATTCCGTGAAACGAAGCTATAGGTCTTTTCTGCATGGCGGGCCGGCATGCTGTTTGGGACAAGGTAGCTTGTGCTGATGTTCAGAATAGAGATTTCTGCGCATTGTGCTGGACGCGTGCGCTGCGACGGATCTACGTAAACAAAGTGAACAACGAGGTCAATGTTACCGCAGTTGAGATATTGTTTATTGCTGTCGTTCGCAAATTCGCCATCCCTTCGGTCCCCGTTCCGGGGGTTGCAGGGTAGCCTCAAACTGAAAAGTGCTTGGGGAACACAAATCGTATCGATTGCCCAGCCGTTCATACGTGTAGGAATATCCAATGTTCCCGGAAAGTGGCAGTGGAACTGCATATCAAGTCAATTTCTGACGCTCGCGGATGACACACCATGTTCACAAGATGCGACTCGCAAACATCGATAGCCACGGTCCTCACCAATACGGAGCCGATCCGGCTAATGAGCCAATGGTGCGGTAAGTACGTCAAGACAAATGAATCGTTGATCGGAGCACTTCTCGCTCAACTATACACTGTACCAACAAGTGATCCAACATGAACCTTCAACCCATGCTCGCTTGCCCACCCTGGCCCTCGCTTATTGCTTGGCCTCCTCGCTCTGGCCGGGGACAAAGGGCTTGCCCTCGACGGCGCGGAACTTGCGATCCGACATGATCATCTGCGGTCGTTGCTCGACGGGGGTGACGTTGTTGGGCTGGTCAGGGACGACCTTCTTCAGGTTCTGCGACTGGTGGTTAGCAACGGCTTCCTGGTCGCCGGCAGGCCAGCGCAGAGGAGGGGAAGAAACCCTACCAGCTTCTCAAAGGCGCAGCGGTTCAACTTCCACTCAAAGGGGCGGCACTGCCAGAGCTGCTGGTTGTGGTTGTCGAGGCACTTCCAGTGGTTGGTGAACTGCTCGAGGCAGCTCTTGTTCAGATCGTCGATCCTGCGCTGGTCAGCCTCGCGGTCCATCTGTGCCACTCTTTTCTTTTCGTGATGCATCCGCGTGGTCATTGAGGGAGAACATACACGCTGGACGCGCAGCGGGTCACTCGACGACCCTCCTTCATGCAGTCAAACTCGCCGCGACCGGGGTTCTCGTTCTTGCATTGCATGTAGTCATCGTTGTAGTCCTGGCAGCGGTTGCCGATGAAGAAGGAGGCCGAGAGGAGGGGAGCGGATGTCGCGCCAATCTCCTGAACTTTCGGCACGGAGTCGGGGAGGGGGGTCGTGTCGATGAGGTTTTCCTGGTTGAAGCTGCCCGTCACGTTAGTCTCTGGCCATTGTGCGTGCTGTTCCCCGACGCTGCCATCGCCGGGGCGGCCGGGAAATGTCAAACGTACAAGGGCTTTCGTGTCGACATGTTGGGTGACTGTGTGCGGCCGTGGGCTATACAGGCTGCGTGGTGTAATATGCGGTATGTCGTGAAGACGAGCCTCTGGGATGATTTGAGGTGAGGTTGGAATTGAGTCGTTGTGATTGGCTGAAAGGTGGGGCGAGGCTGGCCGCGGTGTTTGGGCGGCTGAGGTGCCGCTGGCTGCAGCTTTGTTGGACTTTGTTTTCGCGTAAGGCACAATAAGGTAGCTGCGTCGCGAAGCGCAAAGAGCATCCCAATTTGATCTCACTTTTTGCATTGCGCACCGACGACCGGAACTTGGATCCCCAGCAGCGAAACGCATAGGACGATCTTGGATTAATCGACCGCGTTTTCAAGAAACCACCCGTCCGATACACGCAGAGCTTGCAGGCGTAGACAAACATTTCTGCTTCACCACGCGATTCGCTTTCAACGACAACGAAATGTCACTCTTCGGGCAGGCTAAGCCTGCTGGAGGCAGTATCTTTGGACAGACGCAGACCGCTCAGACATCCCAACCACAGCAGGGAGGTGGACTTTTCGGCCAGTCGACTGCCAACCAGCAACCACAACAGCAGCAACAGCAACAGCAACAGCAACAGCAACAGCAACAGCAGCAGCCCCAGCAGAATGCTTTTGGAAACACCATGAACCAGTCACAACAGCAGCCGCAGATGCCTGCGTTAGCACAGTCGCAAGCCCAGCTGGCAAGCTCTTTATGGGAACCGGGCCAGGATACACACCGTATGCAACCCCGGCATGGCCTTCCACTTGCGCATCGCTGACATTGCTAGACTCCAAATCGATTCTCGATCAGATGAAGGACGTGACAGACAAATGGGACCCTGCGAACCCCAGCTGTGTGTTCAAGCACTACTTCTACAACAAAGTCGACCAATCGCATGTCCCGTTCTACAAGCCCTCTGCGCACGAAGACCCTCGCGAGTGGGAGGAGGCCCTCCAGAACAAGCCCGCCCCGGGGTACATGCCGGTTCTCTGTTCGGGTTACGAGTCCCTCGCAGACCGTCTCAAGACTCAGAAGCGCGCCATCACAGAGTTCAATACCCGGTTGCATCAGATCAATGCCAGTCTTGGTGCGATTCTGGAGCGACACGAGCTGCAGACCGAGGTCCGCGCGTTGGCAGCGAAGAGGCGATCTGCGGCGCTGGCGGAGCGAAGTCTGGCTCTCGCTGCTAAAGTGCAGGTTTTGCGAAACAGGGGCTACGCACTCAGTGCGGATGAGGATGAGCTCACGAGGCGGCTGGAGACTCTGGAGAGGGCAGTGCAAGACCCAGCGGTGGGAGCAAGAGAGGAAGAGCTCTGGAGCCGGTTGATTGTCTTGCGAGGCCATGCAGATGCGCTGATGAGGGAAAAGGAGAAGCCCTCTGCGGATGGCGCGAACGGGTTGGATGAGGAAACCGAGGCGCAGGCCAAGAAGGTAAGTGAATTCGTGCTGACGCTGCGTGATACACAGGCTAACAGACTTGAAAGGTGCTCGAAGACTACGAGAAGCAACTGCAGCACCTCAAGAAGGAAACCGAGGCTCTGGTGGAGGACTACATGGCGTGGGAGCAGAGCCGCAACCCGGCAAGGTAGCACGGGCACATGTCGCGATAGCTGTAATCTTTCGGAGTTGGGTCCAGGTTCAGACATTCACGGCCTGTCGGAGTTTTCGTTTGGATGAATGGATAGACACACGGTTTTGAATGCATGCAACAAACAAACAAACGGCTTGATATTGTCCCCGCCCAATTCCTAGTGGTCTATCGTACACCCGCATGCTATGCTTGCTCCGTTTTTGTTGTTGACATAGTATACATTATTACATCGTGATACGCGTGCAGGCGGCTGCATTTAGAAGATCTTGCTGACCATATCGATGGCAAAAGGGGCTGTCGACTTGTGAGATGGGTGAAGGCGTGACACAGTTGGGGGGCTTGCTTACACATGTACAGGAGGAAAGCAGTGGCAGCGACTTGCTGGACGGTGAAGACAGCCTCGGCCTCCATGGCCTGGATCTCCTCGCGAGACTGCTGGGGTGGTGCGACTGATGTATGGTCAGTATTGATATCCTTCCTCTCTTCGTTCGGTTTCGACATGACGTACATCCTCCGAACATTATGGCGGCGTTCTAGCGTTTTCCTGGCGGAGTATATGTTTTGTATGTTTTGAGGCGGGCTTGAGAGCAGAGCGTGACTGAGCTTGTCGAGATGCGATGGCTTGGAGAGGTATTGGACGTGGATACGCGATGAGCTGCTGGTGTCACCTCGAAAACTTCAGGCTGGATTCGCGACGACCAAAAGAGTGGAGACAATGGCTGCAGACTGATAAGTCGAGATAAGGAGCACCATATCTCACGATAAGGGTGGAGACCATTGAGGCAACCGTCGGCTCACGGCCGGGGGGACCCGATAAGATAACCCAACATTTCCGTGTCACACTGCTTGTATGTCCCTGCCGAACGGATGACAGCCGAGCCAACAGAGGCACAGTTTATTTATCGCACCAGACCTCACCGACCTGGTCTTTTTTTTCTCTTTCATACTCCTGTCACTATTCATTCCCTCTTTCTTGGAACTTGACCATAAGGTAGGGTCTTGACGGGAACCAATTGGCCTCGCATACAGTGTGCTGACCCTCTTACACAGACAGAGGCAAGCTGTGGTCAAGATTCGGTGGCGATATGAAGATTTAAGAATTGCGCCAGCTCGGATTTTTTCTCTCTAATATCTTCTGGTTGCAACTTCATACTTCTCGTCCTTCTACCTCTACATTCAGACGCTTTACCACGCATAATGGCATCTCGTCTTGCGTGTAGCAAGGGTGCTGCGGCCTCAGTCACCTCGGCTGGCTACCGAGCGGCTGCTGGGCGTCGCACAGTCCTCTCCGCCACCACATCACGAGCTGCTGCGGTGCCGGCTCAGAGGCGATTTCTCGCTCACCAGGCTGAGAGCAGGCCGCGTTCCGGTGACCAGACATGGGAGCAGAGGTCGCAGGTGAACGACCAGGCCAAAAAGGGGCCATGGAATCACTTTGTCAACCGCCACATTGGTCCGCGCGACTCAGACGTGGAGCAGATGCTGGCCACCGTCGGCACCAAGAACAACAGCATGGATGATTTCATAGCCGAAGTCATCCCCAAGAACCTGCAGTCGCCGCCTCGTGAGCGGATCGTGCCCGAGATGCACACGAATGAGCCGGGCATCATGGCCGAATGGACTGGTAGCAACAGGAACAACGCGACAAGAGTGTGGATGAACGGCGAGGGATACTACCCCGTCGCCACGCCTGGCGTCATCAAGCGAAACATCCTGGAGAACCCTGCCTGGTACACCAGCTACACCCCCTACCAGGCTGAGATTAGCCAGGGCCGCCTCGAGTCACTACTGAACTTCCAGACCATGGTGTCCGATCTGACTGGCTTGTCCGTCGCCAACGCCAGTCTGCTCGACGAGGGCACAGCTGGTGCCGAGGCCATGATCATGTCGCTCAACTGCCTGCCGTCCTCGCGCCAAAAGGGGAAGAACAAGACCTTTGTCATCTCCAACAAGGTCCACAAGCGCACCTTCAGGGTGATTGAGGGCCGCGCCAAGGGGTTCGGTATCAACATCAAGCGCATGGACATTAGCGACATTGAGGGCATCAGGAGCATTGGCAACGACCTGGTTGGTGTCATGGCGCAGTACCCCGACTACCAGGGCAGCGCCGAGGTGCTCGACAAGGTCGCCGAGGTGACCCACGAGCTTGGTTGCCAGTTCAGCGTCGCCACGGATCTGTCCGCCTTGACTGTCCTCAAGCCTCCTGGCGAGTTTGGCGCCGACATTGCCTTTGGCAACTCGCAGCGATTTGGTGTCCCTCTCGGCTACGGTGGCCCCCACGCTGCCTTCTTTGCGACCAAGGAAGCGAACAAGCGTCGTCTTCCCGGCCGTATTGTTGGCGTGACCAAGGACAGGATGGGTCGTCCTGCCCTGCGCTTGGCCCTGCAAACCCGCGAGCAGCACATTCGCCGTGAGAAGGCGACCAGCAACGTCTGTACCGCCCAGGCTCTCCTCGCCAACATGGCTGCCATGTACGCCGTCTACCATGGCCCCGAGCAGCTCATGGGCCAAGCTGTGGACAACATCCGAGGTGCGCGCATGATTGCCGAGGTTGGCCGTTTCTTCGGTCTCGAGGTCCGCCCCTCCCAGTCTTGCCCCGACCAGGACGTCTTCACAGACACCGTGACACTCCACAATGTGCCAGATGCGTGGGAGTTGAAGACCAAGCTCGAGGAGAACGCCAACATTGGTGTCGGCGTGGGAGCCTACCGATCATCGCAGGACCCTACTGGCTACGTGACGTGCGCCGTGTCTGGCAACGTCACGCACTCCCTGCTTTTCAAGCTGGCCACCCAGCTCCAGAGCCACCTGGGCAAGGAGGACGATGTTCTCACGCTCGTCGATCGCATCTGGAACCAGTCGTACAAGGTCTCTGACCAAGACATCCTCGACAGCATCCCCAAGGCCCTTCGCCGCACGTCCAGCTACCTCACACACCCCGTCTTCAACACCCACCACAGCGAGACGGAGATGCTTCGGTACATCCACCACCTCGCGTCCAAGGATCTGTCACAGGTGCATTCTATGATTCCCCTGGGATCGTGCACCATGAAGCTCAATGGCACTGCCCAGCTTGAGCTCATCGGCCTTCACAAGGTTGCTTCAGTGCACCCTGCCGCGTCTCCCCATGACGTTCCCGGGTACAAGAACCTCATCACCTCCATCTCGAGGCAACTGGCTACGTTGACCGGCCTGGACGCCACGTCCGTGCAGCCCAACTCAGGCGCCCAGGGAGAGTTCGCCGGTCTCCAATGCATCCGCAAGTACTTTGAAGCGAACGGACAGAAGAACCGCGACATCTGCCTCATCCCCATGTCTGCGCACGGTACCAACCCAGCCTCGGCGACACAGGCTGGACTCCGAACGGTGCCCGTCAAGTGCGACACCAAGACGGGCAACCTGGATCTCGCCGACCTCAAGGCCAAGTGCGAGAAGCACGCCAATGAGCTCGCGGCCATCATGATCACCTACCCCAGCACCTACGGCGTGTTCGAGCCTGATATCATGGAGATTTGCAAGACAGTCCACGACCACGGTGGCAAGGTGTACATGGACGGTGCCAACATGAACGCACAGATTGGCCTGACCTCCCCGGGGTACCTGGGTGCTGACGTCTGCCACCTGAACCTCCACAAGACATTCTGCATTCCCCACGGTGGCGGCGGTCCTGGTGTCGGCCCCATCTGCGTGACCGAGGCCCTCGAGCCCTACCTACCGGGCAAGCAGCACAACCACGTCTCGAGCGCCTTGTTCGGCAGCGCCAGTATCCTGCCCATCAGCTGGGCGTACATGCGTCTGATGCGCGACGAGGGTCTCGTCAAGGCCACCAAGGTCGCCCTGCTCAACGCCAACTACCTCCTCGCGCGCCTCAAGGACCACTACCCCATTGTCTACACCAACGCGGCCGGTCGCTGCGCGCACGAGTTCATCATTGACATTCGACCATTCGGCAAGTCGGCCGGTATTGACGTCGCCGACATTTCCAAGCGTCTGCAGGACTATGGGTTCCACTCGCCGACCATGAGTTTCCCCATCTCGGGCACCCTCATGATCGAGCCGACGGAGAGCGAGAGCAAGGCGGAGCTGGACCGCTTCGCGGATGCCCTGATCAGCATCCGCGAGGAGATTCGCGAGATTGAGGAGGGCAAGCAGCCCCGCGAGGGCAACGTGCTCAAAATGTCGCCGCACCCGCAGGTCGACGTGATCAAGGGCGATGGCGAGGGCAAGTGGGAGCGTCCCTACTCCCGGGAGAAGGCGGCGTACCCGCTGCCGTACCTCATGGAGAAGAAGTTCTGGCCTACTGTCGGCCGCGCGGATGACGGTGAGTGACCATCCATCTCTGTTTTACTGGCAGATCTGATATACTGACTTCTTGCTAGCGTTTGGCGACACCAACCTCTTCTGCACGTGCCCTCCCGTCGAGGACACCACAGAGCAGGACTAAAGCCTCCTGCGTTGACAAAACTACTTTGGATACACCGCATAGCATTCTGACTTGTTGATGATGATCACTTCTGTTTCTTGTTTTTTTGGGATAAATGGCAAGCATAAACTCGATTTCAACATTTGCGAGTTGGGCGTTTAGAAAGGGGACCGACCTGTCCGGGTACCTCCAAGGGCGATTGATGAGAACAAGGCTCGTTTTAACATACACACACTTGATAGATGAGATATCACCAGGCCGCACAGGCTACAACTTCAATGCTCACTGGGAGAAGAAACTCTCATGACTTTGTGCTTTGAACATTGCGCTTTTTTTTTTGTATTGCATGTTCTTCTTCCTCTATGCCTCGAAAATCAGGCTGATGCCATCATCGCCTGCGGTCGCCACCCTCTCGCCCGTCTGCCCTTGCACAAAGCCCAGCACGCCGCCGCCCTCGCCATCGCCGCGATGGCCCTTCCACTCCTTGAGCAGACCAGCGTCGGCCGACCCGGCATTGTTCTGTGGTGTCGCGCCGCCGCCACGGATATCCCATCGCCTCACGACACCGTCCATACCACAGCTGGTCAGGATCCACGAGTCCTTGATGAACTCCACCTTGACGACGGAGTGCTCCTCGTGCGCGCCGACAATGTTCCTCCGCACGGCGAACTTGCGCGTCGCATCAAACACCACGATCGACCCGTCGACGGCACCGGCGGCCAGGAGGACAGTAGGGGGCGTCGTGCTCGCCAGGCTCAGCGCCAGACTCTCCACGCTGTCGGACTGAACGTGGAGCGACGCCAGGATCTGACCGCCACTCGTGGGGTCTGCGGCGGTTTTGTTGTTGCGCTGCGCGCCGCGCGCTTGCGAGGCGGACTGTGTCGTGGCGCTGAGCCTGGGCAGAGACACCACGCGGATCTGGCCGCCTGCACCGCCCACGGCGACGAAGCCGCCCTTGGGATCCACGGCGATGGAGTACAGACCGCCCTCGACCTCGAAGCGCTGATCCTCGCCCGTCATCGACACTGCAGTCTGCCCATTGTCGCCCACAAGACCCTTGGCCGCCGCGTTGCCCCAGACATCCCACACATACAAGCTGCTGTCCTCCGACACGGTGATGAGCAGCTGGCCGTCGGGCGTCCACACGCCGGCCGTGCAGGACGCTGTGTGGAGGAAGTACGACTGGACAATCTGGAGGGGACTCGCTGTGTCGATGGGGTCAATGGTGTATACCCACACGGAGCCGTCCGAGGCACCCAGCGCGACCGCGTTGGGGTTGGAGGGCGAAGGGCAGGCCTGCAGCCAGTTGATCTCCTCCACCTCTTGCGCCTCGCCGAGGAAGGTGAACTTGGCGTGGGCGCTGGGCTTGACGTCTGCCTTCCAGGCGCGTATCCGGCCGTCCAGACCGGCGCTGACGAGCACCTCGCCCTCGGGCTGCGTCCAGGCGAGGGCGTTGATGGAGTCTGTGTGGCCCTCGAGGGAGAAGAGGGACTGGAGCTGCGTGGTCTGCTGGTTGTTCGCGGCGGACGAGGGGTCCGAGGCGAAGCTGGCGGGCAGGACGGGCCTCGACTGCGCGGCCGAGTAGTCGTACACCCACCCTGCGCCGGGGGCGTCGTCCTCGGGGCCTGCAGCGCCTCCTACGGCGACGAGAGAGGGGTGTGTCGGGTGCTGGGCAATGGTGAAGAGGGAGTCGCGCGGGTCGTCAAAGTAGGCGATGGAGTCGTTTTGCATGATGATTTCCTGGTCCTGGTCCTCGTCGTCGTCCGAGTCCATGGGGACGTCGCCATCGCCCTGCTCGACGATTTCCTCCTCCGCATCGTCGGCGTCGAGGAGGTCGTCGTCGTTCTCCGCGAGCGAGGGGTCCTCGGTGGGCTTTTCGTCCTTGTCGCGGGGAGCGGCCATGGTGGGGGTTGGATGGAGGGGTGAATCGACTGTGCGGTAGGTTTTTTGCAGGGAGAGAAGGAGGGAATGTACGTAGATGTGGTTGAAGGAGTGAACTTAGAGTAGACGTCTTTTCACTGGAGAGACGTGACCGGCGAGAAGAGTCAGAGGTGGTCTGCTTGATAAGCAGTTGTTGAAGAGAATTGCTTGATTGTAAATTGTTTCCATGTGCAGGGTCCCCATTCCGTCGCTGGCGGAATTGCGTCACGTGATCCACGTCTAGAATTGGACTTCTTACATCACCCACGACATCGCGAGCCTCGCCATTCTACTCCTCATCAGAGTCAACGAACAGGTCAGTCCCCTAGGCTTCGTCCTCGCGAACGGCAGCCTGGGTTGCTGTGGTGGTGGTCGAACTGCCATTCCAAGCACAAGGTGAACGCCCTTCAACAAATGTGCGAAAACTTCCGCACCAACCAAGTCCCGCGCTCTTGGGACGTGTAACGTGCATGGTGAGCTCGGTCAAGGACATGAAGACGCACTGTACACTCCTCTCTGAGCAGTGTTACCTTGGTCTCGAGAGGTCATCTCGTTGCTCTGTGCGCGAAGCATTCGCCGGTTACTTCACCATATTGGGAGAGCGAATCGACATGTCCATCTAGAGCTCGCGTCCGATACTGACGACTTGGACATAGAAGTCTCGAGACACTGTTATATATCAGCATTGCCCATACGCCAAACAAACCTTCCCATTGGAACAAATGGAACTGGCTCGGTACTGTGCGACCAACCGGCTCGCTATGACCCGGCTGCCACACTCATGAGGACGCGTGCCTGACTACATTCCACGACGCGTAGACATTGCCATAGAAGCTTCATCGCCAAAACCCTGGGCCTCATTCTATGGCTGCCCATCACCCTAAAGCCGAACACTAATCGGCGTCCTTCGTTTCGTCACCATGTCAAGTACATTGGCACTCTCAGGACAGGGTCCTGTCACACTGGACTGGGCTCTCGACCAAGAAACCAATGTCATCAATTGGTCCACCTACGGGCCTGCGGCTGGCAGAGTCGCCCAAGATCTCTGGTCACAAAGGGAAACCATCCAAGATCTGATCAGACACCACTTGAACCTGGGACAACAGTATGGATGCACTGTGCTGCCGCTGAAGCACTGGATTCAAGGCGGCTTTAATATCTGCGTCATGGTCGAGGTTCGCACGCTCGGCACAAGGAACGAAGCCTTCCGAGTTGTCTTTCGCTGCCCCATGCCGCATAAGCTCTCCGAGGCTCATTACCCTGGAGCAGTGGATGAGAAGATGGGGTGCGAGGTCGGGGTCTATGCTTGGGTGGAAGAACACTGCCCAGAGATCCCCTCGCCGCACCTCTATGGCTTCGGTTTTAGCAACGGTCGACACGTTAATCTTGTTTCTTTCCCTCGCATCGTGCGATGTGTGCTAATCTTTGAAAGTTCACCCATTCAATGCATTTGCCGCTGCTCCACCGGATCGTTCGACGCTGCTGGCGCTTTGTCTACAGCCTCTTCCGCCTTCCGCTTCTCTCCTAATACATCCAGAGCTACCCAAGCCACAATCTTACCTCAGCATATATGCTGCTCGAGTATCTTGGACCTGATACCGGCCGCATGCTTTTCGACACTTTCGATTCGCAGCGCGGAGACTTGGAAAAAAGACGGCGGTTGTTCACAGGCATGTCTCGGATCATGCTCTCGTTGGCAAAGATTCCGCAGCCGAGGATTGGGTCTTTTTGCTTTCACGACGACGGGACCGTCACATTAACAAACCGACCTCTCTGCTGCTCGACCATGATCCTTGAGAATGATACTGGAGCCAGGTCAATGCAAAGAAGCGACACCTATACGTGCACTGACGCTTATGTTGCTGATATGCTTGCCCTCCATGATCAGCGATTCCTCAAGCAGCCTAACGCGGTCAACGATGAGGAAGACTGCCATTTCCAGATGGCAACCAAGGTTCTGCTCCGTGTCTACTCACGTTCCTTCATTCAGAAACAATTTAGGCAGGGGCCATTCTTGCTGCACCTAACCGACTTTCATGCCAGCAACTTGATAGTTGATCAGGATTGGAATGTCACAGGCTTGATCGACCTCGAATGGATCTGTGCGCTCCCTTTCGAGATGCACCAGGTACCATACTGGCTGACCGGCTGCGCAATCGACGGACTCAAGGGCGAGGGCCTGGTTAAATTCAATCAAGTCCGTCAGGAGTTTCTTCGCATATTTGAAGCGGAAGAACAGTCAGCCCCCGCTCATGCTTTTAGTCTGACTAGGATCATGGAGGAGACATGGGACTTGGGCGGAGTATGGTTTTGGTATTGCCTATCTTCCGTCAACGCCATGTATTTCTTCCTCGAGGCGTATATCTTGCCGGCGTGGTCCTTGTCGCCCGAGGCGGAGAAGATCATATCAAAGTTCTGGTCCCGAGATTCGGAAGCTGTTGTGAAAGCAAAGCTCGAGGATCGCAAGGCGTACGACAAGGAGCTTCGCGGGCTATTTGGGCACAACCAAGAAGCCTAGGCTCTCCAAGGACACACTCCCAGACAAGACACTACCATCATGCTTCTTCTGAACGCAGCTGATGGCTGCTAAACATGCGCGTCTAAAATATATATTGGATGGATGACTACAGAGCAGCATGCACCAAACCAAAATCGACCAAATTACCAAGTCCTTCCTGACAAACATCATGACGGTCATCCATGGTTCGGATACGCCTGCGACTCCTCGTGCGGGATATTGTCACCGTAAGGACCGAAAGTACCCTCCCCTGGGACACTTCGCACCGACACAGCCGTGCCATATGTCTTTTTTGCTTCAGATGAGCCTCGCGGTTCATCGCCTTGAAGCTCGCTAGCCGGCGGAGCAGCCATCATCTCGTACACCCTAGGTGGTTGTTCTTGCTGGGACCAGCCAGGCTGAATCTGAGAAGGAGAATGCCCATTGTCGCCTGTCAACTCATTCGGTTGGTAAACGTGGTGGTTGGACGTGGCGTAAGCAGTTGGTTCATGTTGACTTGGGCTGGTGCTGAAGCCCCCATCCGCGGCATATTGGGGTCCGGCACTGTTTCCAGGGTGATACGGCCATTGCTGACCCATGTCAGGCCCCGAATCGCCAGCAGGTAACTCGACGTTCTGTACCGACTTGCGCCTCCGATACCACAGGAAGAAGGCGATGCCCAATGCAATGAGAACCACAGGTACGACAACTGCCACTGCGATGGTGACAGTGTTGCTCGAGCCCTTGTCAGAGCTCTCATCACTGTTGGCATCTGCTCCGTCATTATCCCCATCCGTCGGTTGTGGTGTAGAAGGACTGCGCTGCTCAGTCGAGCTGGCTTCTGTCGTTGTTGCCGTCGTTCCCTCCAGATCACTAGGCTCATACACCATTCTCAACCCGTAGGCGTTGATCCCATCGGCCCCCGTCATTGTGACGGCCACTGTTGCGTCGTCATCGGTCGTTACCAGCAGTACGGTCTGTTGGTCGCCCGCGCTCCAGGTACACTGCATAGACTCCCACGGTCCAACAAGGGAGCCTGGCTCGGATACACACCATAGCTCGATGTCGCCGCGAGACGGGCAGCACGTCACTGTTGTTGTTCCCCCGCTGGACCGCGTGCAGTCTTCATGTGCCGTGTAGCCACTCGGGCAGCCAGTGCCCGGCGAGTAGTATGCCTGAGGGTCGGGATTGAAGTCGTCAGGCAAGCATGACGATGCAAAGTCGAAGCCGAAAATCGAGTTGCCGGTAATGTGGGAGCAACCGTCCGGGACGGAGAAGTCGGTCGGAAAGGGACCTTCGAACGATGTGATGGACATTATGAAATAGAGGGGACTGTTCTCACTTCAAAGCCCGTATCCGGCGCGGGCTGACTGAAGCTACGCGTCGACGCAGACGCCTATCGAATCAACAGGGACGACAAAAGAATAGGAGATGAGGATGGACACGGGTGAGATCTGCAACTGCCGTATCTTTGAGAGTGAGAAAAAAATCATGTGCCTGGATCTGGAAGCAAGGTATGACGGAACCTATACTCCTGGACACCGTCGAGGCTTTGACTGGTGTTCATCTCACCCTGTTCCCCGGCCCGCGCCTACGTAGTATGCATGGCAGACTGGCAGTATACAGTGCTGACAGGGTATTTAGTCAAGAGTCAAGACTCATGCTTGAAGTTCCCAGTCGACCAGACCACACGAATTGCGCCAGCTCTGTGCTGGTCTACAGAGCGGTGGAGGATCATCCGTGGAGCACCTGCAGGGCTGAAACGCTCCATGCTACGCATTTGATCCTTCGCAGAGGTTCGCAACATGTAGGAGCCCCAGATAATGAACCAGGGGGTCCATACATTCTCTTTCTTCAGCGCGTAACTGGTCCAACCACTGGCCTTTTATTGCGACTCGCGAGGACTGCATATGCACTCTTCGTGTACCAGACGCGTTTCTGTCGCAAGGATTGATTAGGATAATACGTCAGGCTCATTATGCTTCACAGAGTCATCGTCTTGTAGATTCGCATCCGACGCAAGGTCAATGGCAAATCTGTGGCATTTATAGCCTTTGTGAACTGTGAGAATTGGCCACTGGGTGCCTTCTACTCATGAAGCCACGCGGGAACAGTATTACTACTACGATGCGATTAAGTGATGGACGACAAAGAGATGAACATGACAATAATAACATTATTTCTCGCTTCTAAGCCGGAGGGCAAGTAACAAACTCCAATCCTCGTGTACATATGCGCAGCGCAACCGCAAGCCTACAGCCCAGACTCTGTCGAATGTGTCTGGCGAAGCGGCTTTAACTGGCCACAGCATCAGTGGTTCTGCATAAGGATCAGCATAGTCCTCATTGCGCTGGATGAGGTCAGTTTGTCCACGTACATTACACACGCCCTCCGGCGTTCGCTGTGCTCGGGTATCAAGCAAATCATTTTCTCTGGGGTATAGTGTCCGTCGCTTGGCTCGACAGCCGTATTATCAAGACACCAGGGCGCCCAGTCAAGATCACACTAAACGCCGCCTCTTGGACGGGCGGTCGTCTTCTTCGGACGTGGAATGGCAACTTCCCTTCTATGGAAGACGAACACGCCACTCCATTATACGTGCTATTGTCCTTGCGGCACGTAGGGCGCGCCTTTCCTGTTGCGCAATGCGTAGCTCCCTCTGCCTCGCCCGCCTCCTTTCGATAGAGGAGGTGCTGCACATGTCGCAGCACGTGCTGTCACTCGTTGCGGCGATTGTGACAGAGTCTGGATAGTCGTTGTCGTAGTCGCCGTCGCCGTCTCGGGGGCTGTCTGGTGCTGGGGATGCTGACGGTTCCGGTGATGCGGTCGGTTCCAGGGATGCTGGTGGTGATGGTGGACTCGCTGGCACGTCCACACGACGATGAGGCACGGACGACATGCGGAGACGGTTGTCGTGCTCCGCGAGGCGCGCCTCCGTAAGTGGAACGCGCGACCGATAGATTGAGTAGTCCCGTAGAAACTGATCCCTTGGGATGGGGTCTCGCAGGGTTTCTCTCTCAAAGTCCGAGCTGTCCGGGGATCCGTTGTCATTTCTCTGATCCCGGATAAAGGCTTGGCTTCTTTCATTCCCAGCGATGCTCACGCGACGTAGCTCGCCATAAGCGCTGCCGTTTGTTAGTGAATCCAGAAGATCGGTGAGCTAGCAGGGGGTGAGTCTTACATTATGTTCAGCGCGTCAGGACCGCTGGTAACGAACCGGGCAAGGGAGTGCTGGTGATTCTCCGAGTCATACAGGACTTCGGATCCACGTGTGATAACCAGGCGCCGTGCTTCCCAGATCTCCCCGTCGTCACAGCTCTCAAAGCGAACCCACGAGCCGCGGCGCGATGGATAGGGGCAATCTCGAATACGGTTGGTACTCATACTTCCCGGCAAGGGCTAAGCCAGCCACGGATAGATGGAATAAAAATCGAGGGAGGGTGATGGAGAATTGATGAATTCACCAACGCTCAGAAACAGTATGTGTATGTGAAACATCTCAGAGAAAGAGATGGCAAGTGCGAAGGGGGCCCTGCTTTTAAGGGTCCAGCAGCATGAGATAACTTAAAATTTCTGAAGCTTTCAAGTTGTGCGTCGAAAATTGAATAGACTCTGACAGTCCCCGGCTGAATAGTGGGCGTTATGGGAGCAAACGCCCTGGAATAGGACACCGTGGTGGTACGATAGTTTCTCAGCTTCGAGGCAAATTAGACCCTGGATAACATAAGATTCAGCTGATGTGAAACGTTGGGATAGGGCGAACACTAAGGTAGGCTTAACTTCGTTTGCCGCTCACAAACGCCTGAACTCCATGCCATGATTCTCCGTGGGCAAAGAAAACGCGAAACAGACGTCGGATGATCAGTCGTCGTCGTAAATGGCCTCTACCCAGTTGTTCTCAGCGAGCTTTCGTTTCCACCGCTCCTTGGCCGCATCGCGAACAACCCTCTCCTCGTCATCAATCTCGGCTGACTGGCGGACCATTTCGCGGATTTGACACTTGACACCATGCATCAGTATCTTCGCCCATTCCCGATGGGCCTTGCAAGGCCTGGCCTCACACATGCCACGCAGGTCATCGTCGTCGTCACTGTCGACGCCGCCGCTGAGACTCTTGTTCTTGAGAATCGCTTCGCCTTCAGGGGTCTTGATGAAGGCGGCGAAGGCATTGGGTGCAGTAACCGTGTCGAGCCGATGGTCGTAGCCGCAACTGTTCTTCGCGAGCCGTCCAGCCTTGACGGCCAGTCGGTGGCGCTTCATGGCTAGTTCGATCAAGGTCCTCATGTGATCACATAGTATCGTCTCCTGCGCCATACTGTACCGGGCTCTCTCCGCCCTTTGAAGGATGGCTGTCTCTTCAGCGGTCAGTATATGTGACAGGTCCTCCTTTGAGTCACCTGTACCTGTTAGTCTAGCCTTTGCGACGGGCCGCACGCCGACTTACCGTCGTTGCCGCCATCGCCGTTCGCCAGCTTGGGCACACCATCCTGAAACGGTGTCTTCACCGGCCGGAACATGCCGTCCTCGCCCACAGTCCCCATACCACTGGCCAGGAGCGCCATGAGCTCGTCCTGTGTCAATTCGTCGCTTAGTCCCGTCTTGCCTCGGCTCTTGGGCAGCCGCGACACCATTCTCTCCCACCAGCTCTGGGCGTGTTCATTCGAGCAGAATACACTGTAATCCCCATCTGCCGCCAACCTGGCTGGCTTGCGGCACCCTTTTAGCCCACACGTCTTCTTATAGAGTGATGTAAATGTATCGGTCGTGCACCTCGGACAGATAAATTTCTCGATGAGTGTCTCCCCGACCTCCTTGGACAGGTTGATGCACTCGCCGTGAAACCAATCCTCGCACTTCTCGCAGCAGATCATCCATCGATGGTCGTCCTTTCCCTTGCAGATACAGTAGGTGTTATCATCTGATATGTCATCGTCGGAGCCGTCTTCCATCTCTGCTTGTGACCCTTCCTCCGCGAGTGCGTCCTCCGCCTTGACTCTCTTGGCGGATTTCTTGGGTGGTCCCGAAGGTTTCGGCCGCTTGACCGGCTTTTGTGTGACTTTTGCTGTGCCTTTCTTCTTGGAAGGCTGTGCGCCGTTGGTCGCCACCATGTCTTCTGCCGAAGGTGTCGGTACAATGTGTGATTTTGAGTCTGTAGCCGGCGTCGAGTCGGCGATGAAAGGCTGCGGCGACGCGGCCGGTGTGTTTTCGCTCTTGACGTGTGCGTCTATGAGCTCAAAGCGAGCTTGCTCACCGTTTGTTGAATCCATAGCTCACATGTGCAGTCTGTGGGATGATGCGTAAAGCAGAGTCTTTGGAGATGCTTGATGACTGGATCGTGAGGGGCCGAGAAGCCCGGCCACTCGTTCGATTCAAAAGAAGTTATTTAAAATCTGAGAAATAATCTCCAGAATGTCTCATAGGGATGGAACGACGATAATACTGTGCTTGGCGCGTTGATCTTGACGCGTTCAAGGTGAAGTAACCTCATTCTTTGAGTTAAGGTGAGTGAGATGACTAAGTCGTCTGGTAAGCCTACCCGGTACCAGTCACGACACCAGCCCAGCGGGAAAGAGTGGGTCCACTAGCGCTCTGCATTACCAATTCTGGCTCGACATCATCTCGCGGGTCTATGACAGCTTTTTCAACCTTTGGCCAGCACTACGCAAGTACGTACTGCCAACACACAATGTCGAACGCGGTCGTTTCGTCCACAAAGGCCATGTCAGCCGTGGCTGCGCGCTTCTCGGCGCGGCAGTGCCAGCGCTGCTACGCGAGCAGCGCCCTGCAGCCCAAGCAAATTCGCCCGACGGTTCCCGGCGCGCCGATGCAATCACGACAGCCCGTCATGCAGAAGAGATGGAAATACAAGACGGTCGAGGAAGCGAAGAGTCGGTACAGCACTGGGGTAGGTCGACGGGTCCCGCGCCGCCCATAAGTCAGAGTTGCTAACGGAAGGATAGCCGTTCTCGTGGAAAGCTGGCTTGCTCTTTGTCGGTACATGCGCTGGCCTGATGTGGTATTTTGAATTCGAGAAGGAGCGCATGCAAAGGAAGCGAATCGCCGATGCATCCAAGGGCATGGGTAGACCCAAGGTTGGCGGACCATTCGAGCTTCTGGACCAGAATGGCAAGACGTTCACTAGCGAGATGATGAAGGGCAAGCACTCTTTGGTGAGTCCGCGTACAACATCACGATGGAGAGGAAATCAAACTAACAGAGCAGGTCTACTTTGGATTCACGCGCTGCCCCGATATCTGCCCCGAGGAGCTCGACAAGATGGCCCGCATGCTAGACATTGTCAAGGAGAAGGCCCCCGAGTCCAACCTCCTGCCCATCTTCATCACCTGCGATCCCGAGCGTGACGACCCCAAGGCTCTAAAGGCCTATCTCGAGGAGTTCCACCCTGATATGGTCGGCCTGACTGGCACGTACGACCAAATCAAGGATTTGTGCAAGAAGTACCGTGTGTACTTTAGCACGCCTCAGAACGTCAAGCCTGGACAAGACTACCTCGTGGATCACAGCATTTACTTTTACTTGATGGATCCCGAAGGTGACTTTGTTGAGGCGCTTGGAAGGCAGCACTCTCCTGACGAAGGGGCCAGGATGATCCTTGACCACATGAAGGACTGGAAGCCATAAAGCGGTGCGGCTGGGACGATTGTATATCATGTATAGTATGGGCTTGCGAAGTCAATCATGTACACTGTACCATCATATTGTATTCGTACGTATCCCCAGAAGCCAACGGAATTACACAAGTCCCCTCAGTCGTATTCGACTATGACGAACCGACTTTCACGAACCATGTCCTACGATCGATGCCACACAGTAACTTTAGATTACCCTGCTTTTGATGCCTCGCTCGTAGCCGAGGAAAGTTGGACCGTACCGAGTGTCTTGGAGCTGATCAGTTTGTAAGAACATCACTTTTGCGTGGGTCAGACTAACCGTTGCACCGTATCGAACACGACACTCCTTCTCGTTGAAAGGTGACTTCGATCTTCACGTCGAACTCATAGTACCACTGCCTGTCGGCCCCGTGGACCCGGGGAAGTTCTGATTCGGGCACCGCACTCAGGTCTGCAGAGACTGTGCCCAAAGCAGCCATATGATCATCAATCTCCAAGCTCCGAGAAGCTAATTCACGGCCAGCGTTGTCATAGAGAATCGCATATTCGAGGGCTTTTGGCCTCCCGCTCTGACCGAGGTGTCTTTGCCAAAACTCGATAGATCGTGTCTCGTTCTCGGCCACTGTGTCGCCCTATGGAGAAAATCAGATCAAGTCAACACGTCGCAATAACAACATGAAAGTCACCTTCTTGACGAACCAAGACATCAACTCAATGCCAATATCCCCGCTCACTGTGGAGCGACACTTGCTGCGTGACAAGTGTCCGTGGAGGGCTTCAATGTATTTCTCACAAATGCAGATGCCATAGCTCGTCTCGAACCTCGGTGACTTGGCTGCGACGCTGGCCGACTCCAGAGGAGAAGCCATTGGCATGATTCGTACAGGCATGTAAGCTGCAGGCCGCAAAGCGGCCTGAAGACAAGTCGTCAGATAAGTGCAGCGGAAAAAGGGGCCGATCGGTATGACTGCCCACACTGATCTCTCGCGGTTGCAGACGCTGCCCTTCAAGAAGCAAATGGTCTCCTCGACGACAGGGTCCAGAATGATTCGAACCTCTCTCGCCGTTAGGGCGTCCCAGATGATCTCGACTCCCTGCCTCGACTGAGTCTTGATTGGCAAGTAGGTCGCCACTTCAGGGTCGTCCAAGCGATTGTCAAAGTCGTATTTGATCTGCCTCCTCTGTCAGCCAAACCGTGTTCGTGGAGCATTGTTGTACTTCAACAAAGGGATCGACATCAAACCTTTGATTTGAAGTGCACCAACGCCAATTCGATGGCCTCTTTGTTGAGGATGCCCAAACTGCTGTACTTTGTGTCGAGAAATCGCACAAAGCTCTCATCGAGAGCATCCGCGCCCCAAGCAACATGGACATTGTCTTTCTCTCCGACTTGTTCCAGATAGACAACCGTGCCTACCGATCTGGCGACAGAGTATTCGATGATCCTCATCGAGGCATCTTCTGAAATCACAACGAGAATGACATCGTCGGCAGACACACCGGGGCTGATTGTGCTGTGTGCAAACCTCAGCTTCGCATCCCTGTAGTGTGAAACTCTGACAACCTGGTCCTCATCTACTCCTGCTTCAATCGTGACAAGAGGAATAATAGGCTGGGCATTGTCAGTTATCTGCTGGCGAGACCGCTCCATTGTAGTCGCTGAAGATGGATCGAGTGCCTCCATTTGAGGCCTTGCTTCCTCAGCTAGTCTCCTTTCCTTTATCGACAATTGCAGAGTCCTTGTCATTCTGTAGGCTTGTTCGAGAGCGCCGCAGGAAGCACAAAGGGGTGGTGACGAGGGCCTCCTTTGTGGGCAAACGACAATGGTGAAAGGGGCGGGCGACAAACAAAGCAAACGCGGCCGAGCTTTTGCAACAAGAATACGCCCGCCACTGTCCGTTGATTAGCATAATGAGGAGAGACGCCCTGAAAGCAAGAACGGACCGTATCAAGTCTTGAATCACCGACAGAGCGTTTGCTTGCATAACGAGCCACAGACACGCCGCCGCGAACAACAGCGAAAGAGTGAACCATGCCTGGTCGTACCGTCGCGGATACTCGCGCTTTGTCGCATTCATAAAGCCGACTTGGAACGTATCTCTGCGCGTTAGTACTGGTCTTGCAGACAGATCAACACCAGCTAACTTGTTTCATGACTTTACACAGCATGTCTACCCGTCCCGACGCCCAGGAATCAAGAAACCCCGGAACACATCTCTCTACCACAAGCCATTCATTAGCGCCCGCTGTTTCGTCTATGCCAGAGTCCAATGAGTCCCCGGAGGGCGATTCGAGAGTTTCATACCCGGACCTCTCCCGCCGTCGGGACGAGGTTCGTTCCAGTCCGAATACTTCAGTTGGAGATGCTTGCATATACTGTCCGAACGACGACTGTACATCGCTCACACCGTGTTGTGACGCTTTCGGTGAATGCGAGCTCAGGTATGTTGCGACAAAAGCGAAAAAGTCGGTGAATTCCAACGACAAGGAGAAAAGCAAGAGCAGTCCGGCGCTCCCTGATGACCCGAAACGCCATGAGGACTGCTCAGAAAAGCTGTTACATCGGCTCTGCGACGTTCTGTGTGGCTTTCAGAGAATCAAACTGCCATCGGTTCAGTCGTCAAGCCGGGACAAGTCAGTCGGTCATGTTCCTGGCTCAGACGTCGAAGATGAAGAAGATGGCGACCCATTCCCGGAAACCCTTTCTACAAAGACGGTGCAAAGTGTAAGTTATAGTCTGAACTGATGTCTACACCAAGAAGCTAACAGTTTAACTTGCAGATGGTCCAGCGAATTAATATCGGCATAGAGAAAATCACAAAACAGCTCCTGCAAGGCTGGTATCCTGCCAATAGCACAGACCGACGTTTTTACGAATTCCTCCACGAGAACTTTCTCGAGACGAGTGAAAAGCAGGGAAGCGGATTGGAAGGCATGTGCGAGGCTCTTGAGATATTTCCAGACCTGGCTCTAGCGTCTTCCTTCGTCGGCGCGGATCAAGAAATCATCGCCTCGCTCATCTGGCGAGCCATCATCAGCGTCGTCTTCACGGATGACTTGGCGGACTTGCTCCAGGACGAGCTTGACTTCATGAAGTTTGTAAGGAAATCAATGCAATGGGATCAGCGAGGTACGTAGGCCCCGTCAGCCCCCCTTTTTCCAATAGTGTGTTGCTAATTTGGCTGGCAGACTCTACTACTATCCGCGAGTGGACATTCCAAGCCGTACGAGCTATAGCTCTATCGAACGAGTTTGAAGCAAGACAAGAAAAGCGGCTTGAAGATTTAAGCCAGGCACTTGCTCGACAATTCCGGTTTCTGCTACACCGATGGAATCCCAAGAAAAAGTGTAGCATACTACCCTTTGCCGAGATGCTCAAGACGGAATGTCTTGAACCAGCCTTTCAGTTGCACTTCAGGGGCATCATCAGCCGAAGCTCCGTCAGACTAGAGCTCAACGCGTTCCTGGAATATGACTTCTACCAGAACATTGTCGCGAGCAGCCATTTTTACGACAACGTGGACGACATGCTGTGTCTAGACGCATGTGCACAGTGGACTCCGTGGTCACGACCCCAGCGAGACCGACATGAGGCCAGCCACCCTCTGGTCAAGAAAAAGCTATTCAACATTTGCGCCATGTGTCCCAAGGTCTCAATCGAGAGATATGACCCTATGACAGGCCGCACTGAATCGGAGGTTGCTTGTCCCCAGGTCCATGTCATTGGGTGGGACGTGAAGAACTTGGGGGGCGAAAACTACTATAAGCAAGTGGCTCCCAATCTGATGCAGCTGGCTTTGGATTGGAGGGAGAATCAGCTCAGGAGATGTAAAGATCGGAGACGTGCCAGACGCTACCTGGGAAGAGGGAGACGATATGTATAATCGGCCTGAAAGTAAGCCCATGTAATAATCCACTTCAATTTTGGGAAACTAGCTACGAGCATGACTTGAAAGTGTCATGCAACTCTTCAAGCACGGCCATGAGAAGATTTATGTTGCAATAAGTTATCTTCACTACGGTTTGCGCCCTCAGGCGACTTCTACAGCTCGGGCTTCCTCCAATTCAGCCATCCGCCTCTCCAGTTCAGGCACTTGCCTCAGCTTGACCTCTAAATCTTCCCTCTCATCCTCGAGTTGAAGGCGCTTGTCAGCGTCCAACTTGGTAAACACGTAGTTCCCCTGACCATCGAATTGCAGAATGTGTGTGTGGTACTTCCACAGACTGCGGCGGTGGCTGACCGTCATCAGAGTGATCCCCAGTGCCTTGGCGTTGTCGTACATGGCCTTCTCGGTGTCCAGGGTGACACTGCTGGTGCACTCGTCAAGAATCGCGTAGCGCGGGCGGTGGTAGAATAGACGGGCCATGGCGACGCGTTGCTGGAGACCACCAGAGAGAACGTCTCGCCATTCAGCCTCGGCATCCCAGCCCTCGTCGTACAGCTCCACGAGGTGTTCCAGACCGAGTAGCTTCAGCATGGACAGCAGATCAGCATCGGTAACGCCACGAGAGCGCATCTGGCGCAGAGAGTCCGGATATATAATTTGCTGGCGCAAAGATCCCCGCGACAGATAGGGGCGCTGGGGGATGTAGAAGATCGCACTGAAAGGTGGCTTGTACACCGTTCCGCCATAGACTGGCCACAGACCACCGAGGATACGGAACAGCGATGACTTGCCGCAGCCGTTGGGGCCAACGATGAGAAGATGATCGCCTTGCTTGAGAGAGAAGGACAGGGCTTTCACGAGAACGTCGCCGTTGGGCGAAATGATTGGTCTGCAATGCGGTCAGTGATCAAAAGCACTAGAGTCCTAGAGCATGTGAAACTTACACATCAATAAAAGTAATGTCGCTGCTCTCGTGGATGGTCCCGCGCCCCTTCAACACGGCTTCGTTCCCTTCGACGCTGGAGGCCGAGACCAATTTCTTCTCAAAGTGGCCAGACTGAATGTCGTCCATGACGTCCAACAAGGAGGCGACTCGCGACGTGTAGCCAGCCAGCTCCATAATCTCACGGTAGGAGAACATGACTCTGCCAAAGGCATCCGATGCCGACAGCAACATGCGTCTGTTCGTGACGAACGATTCGGTGCGATCGCCCATATTCATCGCCACCTGCCCTGGGATCTTGACGAATACTGGGACGCTGCAGAGCACCAGGCCAAGCGCGCCCCAGAAGTACTTAATGACAAAGTCCTCCATGAACCCGTGGTAGAATCGTCGTCGCAGGATGTAGTTGACATGTTTGATCAGCGTGAAGTAGCCCTTGTCGAGTGTGTCCTTCTCGGCCGTATGTCCACCGTACAGCGCGACTTCCTCGCTGTGGTCGATCAACCGCGAATGCTGGAATCGGAACTCGCCTTCAAGTCTCGCTTCGTCGGCCACGTATTTGCCGAATGGGGGTGTAAGTGCCCGCATGACATTGGCAGATAGTTGTACGAGCAGCGTCATGAAGATGACACCCTCTCCTCCCACGCTCTTGGAAAGGGAGTATGTGTAGATAGTCTACTTTGGTAAGTCAAAAGCAAGCAACCGGAGGAAGCCTACACACCATGTCAAGAAATGGCTTGGCGAGGTTGCTGTAAAGTTCTGCCAAACTGTTGGAAAACTTGAAAACGTCTACTGCAATCAACTGATCGGGGTTCTTTATTCGGTCGTCCAACGCCGAAATCCCGTAGAAAGTGAGTTGCGAGAGATATTTGTCGTGGATATGTTGGGTGAGGCGCGTCCTGTATTTGAGCGAGAGCTCTGCTTGATGATATGAAAGCTGTGACCAGTCAGTGCAAGGTCAGCGATCGCGTCTGTTAGACTAACCATGGAGTTCGTGAATGTCGCCGGTACGGCAATAATCATCCACCAGACAATCCGCTTTAGAAACTCTTTGCCACGGCCCTTGACCAGCGCCTTGACGATCGCACCATCCATCTCAGCCACGCGAACACTAATCAGCGTCCTCAACACCAAGAAGAAGGTATGGCTCGTGATCAATCTGGCTTCTTTCGACCGCCAACCAGGTACCAAGATCTTCAGCAATCGGAGAAGCGAGCGAAAGAACTCCCTGTTGAGCTCGACTTTCTTCCTCGGCTTCCCGTCATCCTTCTCGTTCGAGTCGGTGGACGATGTGACGCCTCGCCGCGCTTCCCGCTGCGCAGCATCGCGTGCCGATGCAGCCTTCTGTTCGGACACGGCATGGCGAATGCGGTTTGCGAGGGCGATGAACAAGGTAATCCAGACGGCTCGTGATATGCGCGTTCGGTTCGATACGTAGAGACTGGTCAGGCGGGACACGATGGTTCGAAGTGTCCGTTCCGGAGGAATGGGGATCTTGGACTGAGCTGCCATTCTCGAAATGGTGCGTCCCTAGACGACGTGATGGTTCTTGAAAAGGTGCAGCAATTGACCTTGACTCGGAGTGACTATGTCGTCTGTGACGACATGGCACTGTCGGAGGAAGACACGCGCGCAAGAAAGTGTTCTGAAAGCAACAAACAATAAACACAATTCAGGAACTGAGGTGCACGTGGTCGCATGAAGTGTCTTCAGATGTCGCAGAGGTCCCGAGTCAGCAACGTTGGAGAAGCAATTGCTCGGTCCATCATGGGGTTGGTTGCGCTGCTAAGGTCCTCGGTATAATCACAAGGGCGGCCCCCGGATTTGCGAACGGCAACCGTCCCCACGCGGTAGCTCGACATGTGATCCCAGCCACACGTTGCGCCACAGACTTGTCTCCCACTGCTCAGCCACATCTGTGGGGTAAATTTTCGTCGCGGGACATCGTCGCGGTCATATCCAAAGAATTTCTGTCCTTCGCCATCGCATAGTGTATTACCTCCCAGATCGGTCCACCCACTCACTCTATCATCATGTCCGACGACGAGAACCTCTCCATCTACGATGAAATCGAAATCGAGGATATGACCTTTGACGAGGCGCTGCAGATGTACCACTACCCGTGTCCCTGTGGCGATCGATTCCAGATCCAACTCGACGACCTCCGCGACGAAGAAGATATTGCCGTCTGCCCGAGCTGCAGCCTGATGATCCGCGTCATCTTCGACTTGGTATGCCAGCACTGAACCTGTTCTGTAGGCGAAGCTAACCACCTACAGGATGACCTCCCTAAGCCTCCGCCGTCTGGCGATTCGGGGTCCCAGATTCCCATCGCCGCCCGAGAACATCGAGAATAAGATACACCTCCAAGACAACATGTGATGCTCAGCACAGCGGAAATCTCCGCTCAGGGCATCACTTCACGCTTCGCTTTGCGCGCGATTCCCATATTCAGGTTCGCACTGCGCCCTTGACCTGTGCTACACATGTGTACACCCGTACACGATAGTATTCCCACAGGGCTAGAGCAGCGAATTTTGCCAAGGACTTGGTCAGACTTCCTAGCCTGTTGATGCGGTCGGGCGTTCGGCGCTGCGAGATGTCTGTTGGGTCTAGTTGAGGGCACAGAAGACCGGCTGCTGTTCGGCAAGGTCGCACACTCCCGATCGCAGAGACCTAAAGGATGTCTTATCAGTGTGTCTGAGGGACATGTCTGGCGTTGCGTGGCCTGCATCATGCGGCTACGGAAATCACACACTTGACACGGAATAGAGCAGATAACATGTATCCATTCGGTAGTTGAAACATTTATCATTACCATCGAAAGCATTAGCAATGTGCTCGCTGATGCCTCATTAACGACGCTGTTCTCCAAAAATGTACCTTTGAAACGCCTGAACCCCGCTACCTGGTATCTAGAATGCGTGGCAACCGTGCCATGAAATAACGCCCCTCGTATGCGAATGTATCCTCTGGCGCGACGAATACTCAAACGTCGTGCTCAGCTCACAAGGCTATAAAAGCACTAGGCCAACGATGAAAAAGCCTAACAAGCCAGCCATTGAGCTCTTCATTGGCTGAGAGAAGGCGCCCATATCAGGTATGGATGGGAGCCCTGATCCTGTAGGTGCCGCAATGGTTGTTGTCGAGATGCCTATACGAACTTAGTGAAAGGTTCTGTACACACGTGGTTTTGTAAAGATAAGATCTTACCAGTAACATTGATGACACCTGCGGTCGGGTGGGCAGGAATGTCTGTCGAGTTGCCGGGTACGGCATGTCTGACATGCGTTGTGAGCGGCTCGTATTCCTCCACCGCTACGGTCGTCTCGACCCCTTGGGCAGGCACAAGTGTATTGGCCTGGACAGCAATGGCGCTGGATATGGCGAGAATGTGAGAGGGGCGCATTTTGAGAGAGGGCTTCCTTCGTATTGAACGCTGGCGGCGACTTGTGTTCTGAGGTGTGTGAGTGTTTGGTGATACTCAACACAAACAGTAGGTTTAGTCGAGTGATAGAGGCGAAGATGTATGTCGAGCACACAGGTGCTGAGTCGCCAGTGATTAATTATTGTGTAATAGTTAGGCTGATGATGTTGCTGTTCTGCGATTTGTGTGTTGTTATTATGGCCGCACAGCAGCTGTTGACGCAGGTTTCGACGGGTCCGGGTCCGGATGTTGATATACCAACTCTGCAAAGCAACAAACGAGGCAGCGCGATACCAGCAGATGCTGTGACGTCCTGCGGCACTTTTTCTGACACTCACTCGTCCGCAAGTTGGCAAATATGGAGGAGAGACCGGGATCAGTGAAGAAAAACAAGAACCAGGTCAAGGAATCCGGCTCTCATTGTAACCATCAAACCCACGGGGGCGCATGGACGGAGGAGGCTAGGAGCGCGATTAAGCCTGCCCACATCTGGGTCTCGACTGGCAAGCACTAACACAGACCCCTGAACACTTGTTGGGCCTGGCCCACCGAACCATCGACATGGAGCACGGCTGCACGGCCTGCACCGGGCCACTGAACGGCTGTTGCTCTCAACTTTCCCAACTGGCCCTCCCTCAAATTTCGGCGCTACCAGTACCTTCCTGTCAGTCGTGCAGCGCCCTCCATTGGCCGCCAGTTTGGGATCTCCGATGACTGGATGTTCACAACCTCAGCATGATAGCCAAAACCCAATTCGCAGTAGCTGTCAGAATGCCATCATGCTAGCTTCGCAGCGCGAGTGCAGCAGCCCGCGCTACTGTTCTATCATGCATGCAGCGTCTTCTTGGTTAATGGGTAAGGTAGACTGCTTGGCAATGGCGGGCCGACACTGGCTAAAGCCTGCGAATTCCGCCTGCATCGCCGATGCTGGTGGTGGTGTGGACCTGCCAACCACGAGAGAAGCCAGCGGCCCAGCAATGGCTAACTCTCCGTGTGGCTTTTCGCCATGATGGCTTGGCCTGATTAGGGGGAGGCAAGAACTCGAAAAGTTATTTTCCCGCTCTGCAAACTTGGATAGGTACAGACCACCACAAGAGCTCCTGCAGGCTGCATTGGCTTGGCGAGCGCCGAGAACAGTGAGATATTGAGTGCAGATTTCTCCTCCTTGCAGGCGATAGTAACCCAATTGCATGGCATTGTGGTGAAGCCAAATGACTGCTCGTCCGAATTAGAGAGACACGTCCAGAAGAGAATGGAAAAGGGGATCATCACGGGCTGGCATTAATAATAACGTCTTTCCCACCTGAGAACTTGAGTGAGTGCAATGAGTCCCCCTCTTTCCCTGAACCTCCTCTTCCCCAATCAGTGTCACCAGTGTGGGTTGGCTTGCGCGGCAGATTGCCTCGTCAATGTCAAAAAGTTCGACCAAACACGGGCGTGGGGGTGTGTTTCACGATGTTCACGAGTCACGTGTTAATAAAGTCATACTATCGTATCAATAAGTACCTTAATAATACTCCTGTCAAAATGAGTCTGCAAACTACAGAAATCTGACAGCAGCAACAATTGATTTGGCTATGTATTCCAAGTTCTAGCTCTTCTGAGAAGCTCAAGCTCAATATTTTGGTATCAGCTTCTTATCTTGCGCGGGGAGCTATCCCTGTTCGTCGATGCACAAGGGTTGATATGCCGTGCATGCTTCCTTTCTTGTTCAGTCGCGAAGTGACGTAGTGCGATGCAGCACCTTTAGAGCCGCGTCAGCCGCGCGACGCGTAAAGGATCATGGATGCAAGGCTACCAGACGGTTCAGACCTTGCTTGTTACCGAATGCCCCTAATGACGTTGAGGGCTTTCTGAATGTCTGGTTGGCTATCTGGAAGAGATCCATTAGCAACGTCGTTCTGGACACTCATGTAGTCGCAGACTGGACTCATCACCAATTGCTTAAGCTTGCAATCAGACAAGACACACGGCATCGCGAGGGAATACAGTACCCGTAAAGCAGACTCATTTTTTTTACTCGGTCTAGAACGGCCAATCGCAGCCATTTTCCATCGAGGTCATAGTTGTATACACAAAGGCTATCTTTTACGCATCTACCAAACATGCCATCATCTATCTCTACTCTATGCCTGGACATTCTCAAAGAAGAACGTTGGGTGGCCGGGGCGCGCATTCTCCGCCAAGGGCACCGTGACTTCCACCTCCTGGCCAGTGGCCGCGTTGACTCCCTTCTTCCCACTCTCGCCGACTTCCAGAATATCGCAAGCTGTCAGACCCGAGGTCCTCTCCAGGCCAGGCACCATCTGCAGCAGTGTCTCCTTCTCGTCGAACCCTAGCTTCTGTGCCAGGACAACGTCCGCTGGTTCACCGCTCTGCAGCCTCTTCTTGAGGCCCTGCACGTAGGGCATGGCCTTCTTCATCTCGCCCATCTTACCAATCTTGGCACCCAGCTCCTTGTCGTTGATCGACTGCGTGGCGGGATCCCACATCTCCTTGAGCAGGTCAATGTACTTGGCCTGCCACGACGGCCAGGTGGTGGTCATGAAAACGGTAAGCTTCCTGGGCTTGCGGGGATCGAACGAGGTCTCCTTGCCCTTGGCCTTCTTCTTCAACTGCTGCCCTTCGGCGGAGGTGACGCTGGAGGCGGTGTTACGAACGTAATCGCGCTTGGTCGATAGCGTCGCGTCAACGTCGGGGAGCACCGGGAAGCGAGCCCGGTGAATAGTCTCTGGCTTCTTGAGGACCTCTAGCCACATGTATTCGGCCCAGTGAGGAGCAACGACAGCCAACAATAGGGTCTGCAGCTCAACGTAACGCAGGACGAGATCCTTGTGCATCTCAATGCCACCGGCTGCGCAAGCCTCGCGGTAAAAGTCACGAGCGCTGATGAGCTCGTACAGAGCAGCCTTGAGGGCAAGCTTGTAGTTGGTGGCAGTGTATTGCTCAACGGCTTCGCGGCCAATGGCATTCATGTCGTTCTGGAAGAGGGCATCTTGGAAGCTGTTGAGCTCTCCGGAGCGACGCTGGTCCTGGTCCCTAACCTGCTCCTCGCACCACTCGCGGAGGTTGAACAGACGCAGAATGTTGTTATCGGCAACATCCTCCTCAAAGTTGGCGTCATTCGAGCCGTCGCCGGCGTCGGCCAGGGCGATACGCGAAGCATCAGCACCATACTTGGCAGTCATCTCGTGCAGCGTCATGAAGTTACCGGTACTCTTGCTCATCTTTTCGCCGTTGAGCATGAGATGACCGTTGGTGCGAACACTCCTGGGCCAGTACTCGGGCGGGAATATGGCCAGGTGCACGTAGAGGAAGAAGGTCAAGTGGTTAGGGATGAGATCCTTGCCCGATGTTCGCAGGTCGAGGGGGTAGAAGTACTCGAACTCGCGGCGCATGCTCTCCAGAGTCTCCTTGGGGATCTTGGACTCGCTGAGAATCTTGTCGTCGAGATCCTTGCGGCAGAACACGTAATCCCAGACTTCGTCGGTCATCTGTTCGGGGCCAACGTTACCAAGACCCTTCTCACGGCCGAAGATGTCCTTGTGAAGGTAGTGAGCGATCGTGTAGTAGGCCATGTAGATGGTCGAGTCACTCAGACTCTCCACGAGGAACTGCGGATCCCAGGGCAACTTGGACCCAAGGCCAAAGGAGCGAGCACACGCCCACTGGTTGAGCCAGTTCAAGGACCCCTCGAACATGTTCTTGGTCTCGACGTAGTAGGTGTCCATGCCCTTGCCATCCTTATTCTCAACCCACTTGAGGGCAGTCTGCTTCCATGACTCCTCGCCGTAGTCAAGGTACCACTGGTCCATGAGAGACACGATGCACTCGTCTGCGGAACGGGAGACAACCTTGCGTTCAGGCTCAGAGTATACAAATGCCTCTTCAGCCTCGATGAGCTGCTTCCTGACCTTGGGCTTGGCGGTCTCAACCTTTTCACCCTTGAATTCACCAATGACCATGGTTCCCTGGTAAAAGCCCTCCTTGTAGGCGAGCTCCTTGGCCTCTTCTAGCTGCTTGGTGTCTTTGGGCGACGAGATCTTGAGCTTCTTGACAAGAAATTCGGCGCACTTGTCGCCGTATGAGGGAGTGTTGATGATAGCAGGAATCTCGAGCTCCGCCCACTCCTTCTGAATACCATAGTATTCAGCCTTCTTCGCAAGGTCCATGATGGTAGCGTAGTCATCAGGGCTGTCTGAGGGCACCGAAGTAACGACACCAGTACCCTTTGTGGGCAGTACAGTCTCCATGGGGAGGACTCGAACACCCTCCTTGTGGATCGAGAGAGGGGCATTCACCAAGGTGCCTACGAGATCGGCACCCTGAATTTCAGCAACTTGTTCAATGTTTCCCTCCTTGGCGAACACGCCTTGGTACGCCATGTTGCGGGCAGCCCGGTTGGTGATCACAAAGTAATCGTTGTCGTTAACTTTGAAAACTCCGTAGTTGATCTTGGGACCGACGAAGCAGCAGGTCTGGCCGTACATCGTTTCCGGGCGTAGCGTGGCGGGAACCAGGTAGAAGTTGGCGCCCTCGAGCTTGAGGCCGTTGATGATCTCCCCAGCTTTGTCTGCCCATGTCTTGACTTTGAGCTTCAGGGCTGTGTACTCTTGAGGACCAACGCCTTCACCTTCTGCGCGGTCGTGGTCCATGCACGGCTGGCCATCCTTGATCGAGTAGATGGTGTATCGCTTTCCGAACTTGATCTTTTCGAGTTCCTTCAGACGGTTCATTTGCCATCGGACAAACGCATCGTAGTAGGGGTTCGCGTCGGTCGTCACGAAAGATCGTCTCCAATCCACTCGGCATCCAAAGTTGGTGAGGTCGCGTATCGTCAGGGGTGGGAAGTGCTTCAGCCAGTGCTGAGGGTCAGCGAAGAGATGAATATCTTCTGTCGGTACACCGACCGCCTGCATGATCTGGAACTGGTACTGCATCTTCACCTGCTTGGCCGCGGCCTTGCCTTTCTTCGCTGTGAACTTGGTGACATCCTCTCTCTTCGCCTGCTCCGGCTTATTCTCTTCGATAACAGCCTCGGTGGGTGCCTTGTAGCCCGAAAAGTCCTTGCCGAACATCTTGACCTCGTTCACTAGCTTATCTGCGCATGCCTTGATGGGCATGCCGGTGCAGTGGAAACCCATGGGGAACAGAGCGCGCTTGCCCTGCATGGCAGCAACACCAGCGCCAAACTCGACTTTGCTGACGGAGAACGAGTGACCTGCGTGCAGAGTGCCATTCATGTATGGGTAGGCCATGGTTCCAAACCACTTGGGCTCTTTTTCGCGAAGCTCGGCGGCAGAAATCGAGTGCAGGGGCACTTCAGTTGTCGTTGGCGCATTGGCCTGGAAGATGCCTTCTTCTTGCCATTTCGCTTGGTACTTCTTCTCGATGGCGATTAGAGTATCGCGCTTCTCGGTCTGGTAGGCGTGAGCCGATAAATCTTCGCAAAAAACAAATCCAGTACTTACACCTTTGAGCTCCTTGGTCTTGGAGATGTGCAGGTTCTCCAGAGCCTCGGGGACAGCACTTGTCGTAGCCATCTTGAACGTGATTCGTGCGGTAACTCAGAGAACGCACGTAAGGTTCGAAAGGTTACCGGAGCCAGAACCAAGGATGACTTGACTGATGGACTCCCTTGGAAGAAAATCTGAGTCACGAGAGAGGTCCTTCACAACCAAACAGAGCGAGGAGGGGTGGAAATTCATCGCGGGGCATTTTTGCAGGGGTTGAGTGGCGCTAAGGGACTAGGTGTGGCTGGTGAGCCATTGGTCAGCCACATCCTTGCGTCGATGCGAATCGCACGCAACGCGGCTTTCAACCACTGAATCCAAGTGTCGCTGGCGACTGTCGGCCATTCACCAAGATGTTCCGGACTACTCTTCGAAGGCTGGCGCAAGCAGCTGAGACATCTGCGCCGACGTCCGCGTCACGGTCGAAGTTGACAATCGCCAACAACCCTTACAGAGCGAAGAAAGTATGGCCGCCCAACTTTGCCGACTTGACGCCACAGCAGCAGCTGCGGTTCGAAAAGAAGTACAAGCGAAGGGTGGTGCAGTCGCAGTACTCTGAAAAATGGGACAGGGGCACGAAGATACTGCGGTTTACAATGGTGTCGGGTTCGTAACGCTGCTCAAGACGTACTCTGTTACCGTAGGTGCTGACCAGTAGCAGCTGCCTTGATCTACGCGCTCTTCTTCGCAGAAATGGAGTTCTATGGCCAGAAGTACAAGCCAGCTGACGAGGTAAGGAGTCTTTACATACAAAATGATATGTCCTATGCTGACAAGTTAGATTGTCGCGAAAGTCGGCACCATCTTCGGTGTCATGGACCCGGAGAAACGGTATGAGCGGCGTAGAGATGCGCCTCCCATCAACCCCAAAAGCTCTGAACCTGCGCCCAAGCCATAACAACTCCATGTACAATATTCTTGCATTCCCCGGCGTTGTGGTGTAAAATCTTATTTGTTGGTACGCGGGTATATATGACGCTTCGAGCAAATCGCAAATCATTATTTCTCTGTCACCGTCCGGTCCACGCGAAATTCGAGCCCATGCCCAGCCCTGCGCCGACACCAGTACTCCGGCCCTCGTTCACCGGTCTTTTCGCCACAGTGCCCTGGGCCTTGACGCCAGATACTATGCGGTCCAGATTTGTTTCGATGACCACCCCGCCTATGATCATCTCCGACAGTGTCGCGTGCAGCGTTTCGAAGTTGAATATGAGGTCCAGCTCGCACACATTCTCAAAGAGCTTATCCAGCGCTTCGACGTAGACTTGGATGAGATCGATTAGGGCGAGTGGTGATTCGGTCGATGTCGATATGATGATGAAGAATAGGGTCGCATAGGAACGGTACGTCACTAGGGTTGGAACGTCGTTCTGCTCCTCCGAGGAGGTCTGTGAAGTCCCCGATGCGGCGAGCAGGGGTGGTAGCGGTAGGAAGTTGCACGATCCAGCGGGTCGATTGTTTACAAGTGTAAAGATCTCCGAGATCAACCGCTGCTGTATGCTTGTTTCCTGTGAGAAGGTCAGTCGCATGTCGTGGCGCTTGGTTGCCGTTTCAGGAGCGGCGTACAAGCTGCGTGTAGAACTTTGTCAAACGAGGCTGGCCCTGTCCGTTGAACACTAGAAATGCGTTGATCATAATGGCAGAGGTAAGCGTCGTCGCACCTTGCGCAGTTCGGTGCCCTAAGAAGTAATGAATTAATTAACAAGTGATGATAGAGGGTTGGGGTCGACGTGGTGGGGTTGGTGAGAGCTCCTGCATGGAGCGCGTCACGCTTGGCGGCCCTTGTTCGGCACCGCTGATGGTCTAGGCACACTCAATTGCCGACAGCTTTGTTTCCTCAACTCATGACCGCATACGGTGTTTTGCCCATCCGCACATTCACGAACCGAACACAACGGGCGCATCTCAAACGATCTTTTGCCATGTCTCGCACGAATCTTCGCCCGTCGCTAAGGGCCCTGTTGCGCATTGCGCGGAACTCCAACACTGCTCGACCTGCCAACCTTTCATCGCACGCCTACAGGCCAGTCGCCTCATCAGCTCGTCTCTCTTCCTTCTCCACGTGCGCCCCGCGATTCAAGGGCATTATGCCCGATACCGAGCACCCTGCGAAGCACTCGACAGATACAACCTCCAGTGGTCCCGCGAAGCCAGTCGAGCTCACCGAAGCGGAATACCACGAAGTTGCAGACCATTACCTCGATCGTGCGCTAGCGAAGTTTGAAGAGATTCAAGACCAGGCCGACGAGATTGATGTGGAATTCGCCGTATGCCCCTCCTATCTTCCAAGGTAGCTCTACGTTGCTAACAAACATGTGATAGTCTGGCGTAATGACGATCCGCGTGCCTGAGAAGGGCACGTATGTGCTCAACAAGCAACCGCCAAACAAACAAATTTGGCTCTCTTCGCCAATCTCGGGCCCCAAAAGGTACGACTGGTGCATTTTTGGCGACGGTCAAAATGACAAGGAGGGCACCGCGACAGGACACTGGGTGTACGCCCGCGACGGGTCAACGCTGGACAGCCTGATACTGGAAGAGTTGGGCTATGACCTGCAAGAGCCTCTCAACGGTTAGAAGCCTCTGGGGCCTGCGGTCTAGCGCACATGTATCAATCGCTTGTATCACTAAATGGCATAGCTTGGAGTTTCAGCATGGCATTCGGAAGGGAGTTGCATCATCGAATGCACGAAGCCTCCTTCTAAATATTTGGTTCCTACAGTTCCGGTGAATCCCTTTGTTACCTGCTGTGCCAGAATTGCGCCAAGTGCCGTAGCAATGTTACATTGCAATGTGCTCGATCAACCACCCGCTACTCCGTATTTACCGTAGACACAAACCCATAGTCTTATTCAACATGGCGACTGTCATGTCGTAATGCAGATACGCATTGTCTTTGCTGATATCACTACCACGGATTAGCGCTTTGGGCTCCTCGCTTCTTCGTCTTGCCAACTTACGGCCTCTTGCTGAGACTCTCATTATACATCTTCCGCCACGGCTCCTTTTTGCCCCTCAAGCCTCGAACTTTGACCAGGTTTTTCAATATCTGGTGCTCAATGCCCCTCTCTTTCGCTGCTGCTTCAAGAAACCAAGTTGTTCGTTTGATGGCCTCTCTATCGAACTGTGCTTTCGGCTCACGAAAGGCAGAGCGCAGAGCTTGTATCACAGTGTAACGCGCGGGGCGGGCATATTGCACGCCTTGTAGGAGTTTCCGGTGAAGCGTGCGATATGCTTGTACGATTTCTGAAGTCGACATGGTCGTTGTCGCTTGAAGAGAAAAGTCTCGGGCTGTGGTTGAGATTCAAATGGAAGGTTGGCGGATGAGTCAGCACAGACATCCTCGCTTCATCACCATGAAAATGCAGACAAGTACAACACACACACACACACACACAAGTAATCGTCCTCATACAAAAAGCTATGTACAAAGAGCTGTACTCTATTTCTCTCTACCAGTATTCTCTACCAGAGTCTGGCCTGCTCACGAGTTGCGCAGGCGCGTCCACACCAACATGAAAATCCACAGTCTAAATGCGATCAATATGCCATCCGTCCCCAGACGCCTGGTGCACGGCGTCTCATCGTGGCGCCGCCACGCTCTGAAGCTTGTGGAAGTTGCGCAGCCCCTGGTGGCATTCACTTGCGTGATACCAGCATGCTGTGCGTGTCCAATATATTTTCTATATGCAACACGAGGGTCGTTCAGCTGATCCTTCGGCATCGTTAGATGTTGCGGCCGCTGGCACTGTCGTTGCGTCCGCCTTCTTCATTCTGACCAATCGCAGTGTATCGTCCCTGGCCACTGCCATTGCTGTCGGCGCGTCCACGTCCGACTACACGTGACAGCCAGCCACCGACGCTACGGTCCTCGCCCCCGGAGGTCTGGATCTGTGACTTATTGTCTTCGTCCATGTCGCCGTCGAGGTTGAAGTTGGGTAAACCAGCCGGTCCGCCACGGGCAGACTCAGTAGGCGAGCCTGGCATGAGCGAACCAGTCTCGTCGCCATGGAGAGACGGGGTGCCCATTACAGTGGATCCATCGCCGAATACGGAGTTCATGTTCTCTAGTGTCAGACCAGCCGTCTCGGGGTAGATAAACCAAACTAGCAGAGGTGTCAGCTACATGATTACATCACGGTGGCCCTTTCAGGATGACTTACCAATGACAAAACTGCAAACGCAGAAGAAAGCATGCACAAGATAGAGGCGCCATTTGATCCACTCTTGGAGAATGGGCGTCATCTCTCCGACCAGCCAGTTGAAGGCCCAGTTGGTCGCAGTGGACAGACTAGCACCCTTTGAACGGACGCTGAGAGGCAGGATCTCCGGTGGGTACAGCCAAGGAATCGGACCCCACGAATAACCGAAGGCGGCATTGTAGATCATGACGAACAAGACTACCAGCCTTGGCGTCCACTTGATATCGAGGTAGATGAAGTACGATATAAGGGAGAGGGAGACGGCCATTGCGACTGCACCTGAGAGCAAGATGTTGCGACGGCCCCACTTGTCGACGAGATACCACGGCGGGATGGTGGAGAGGAAGTAGGTGATGCCGTTGAGGCCTGTCATCAGAACAGCGTCGTGGCCTACCCAGCCTGCTGACTCGAAAACATAAGGCGCATAGTATGAGATGACATTGATGCCGTTGAGCTGAGCCAGACCTTGCGCAGACATGGCGATGAAGACTCGCTGAGAGTAGCGAGCGAACATGTCACGGTAAGATCGCTCACCCTCCTGGCGCTGGAGCAAGACGTTCATCTTGATCTCGCGGTACTCGTCGCGGGCCTTGGTATTGTGGATATCACCACCTCCGTAAAGATTGGCAATGACCACCATGCCCTCTTCGTCGTGGTCGTTGTCAAGAAGCCATCGTGGCGACTCCACAATGATAAGACTTCCCAGTCCAAGCAGTGCACCCATGATGCACTGCATGAACAGCGGTACGCGCCAAGACATGTTGCTCTCGATGAAGCCACAGCCGTAATCTACCCACACCGAGGTAGTGTAGCCAATGATGTTGCCGGAGAACTCAATGCATGCCAACTTGCCGCGGTTGTGTGGCGGCGAGATCTCGCTCTGGTATACAGGGACAATCGTCGACAGAGCACCAACGCCGAAACCTGCAATGAGGCGGCCCACCATCATGACGGTCATGTTGACCGCCAAGGTCTGGAGCGCACCACCGACGAGGAAAACGCAGGAGCCATAGAAGATGGTCCTGCGGCGTCCGATTACATCGCCGATACGGCCTACTGCCAGCGACGATATTAGAGCGCCAATCTCGAGGATGGCTACCATGGTGCCGACATGGGCTCGAGAGGGTTGGTCGAAGTAGTCAATGAAGTACGGGCCTCTGCGTCCAGTCAGCATGATCCATTGACAGTGTGTCAGCGAGAAACCTACGTGATGATACCCGACATGACGCCTTGGTCATAGCCGAACAAGAACACACCCAGAGACACAAAGATACTCGTGAAGTAGAGCAGGGGCTTGCCCGTCAGGCCATGCACGGCACCCATTCGTCCCGCCATGATGAAACCTAGACAGCGACTGGCGGCACTTGGTTTTTGGACGGTAACGTGAGGGACTTCGATGGCCTCCTTGTCAATGACAGCCGGGGGTGATTGCGGGCGCCTTGGATGTCCTGAGTGAGGATCCTGGATGCGAACTTTCTTCTGAGTCTTGATGCTGCGGTTTCGGTGGTTGACGCCCGCGAGAAGCTCGTCCTCAATGTCGTTGGAGAGCTGGAGCCGGACCGGGTCGTCGTCGTCCTTCTGCTCACCAATGTCCCCCGTGTCCGTCCACGATGACTCGGACCCCGACTCGGACAGACGGTGCCGTGATGAAGAGTCTGGCTGATGCTGGTCGTAGTCGCTGTAGCGGGCGTTGGAGCCCTGGGTGTGTTGGTGGGACGCTAGCAATGACGTCGAGGTGTGGTCGCTATCGTGGTGGCCCGAACGGGAGGGCAGGGTGCGGAGGGGGATGTTGGAAGGAAGACGGGAAGGGTTGTGCGAGGGAATGATGGGTGGTTATGGGGCTGTAAAGCAGCAGCGCCCGCCTGCAAAACAATAAAGAGGGAGAAGAGGGAAAAGGGAATGGAGAAAAGATCAAGCCAGCCCTTGACGAAAAGGACGCTGCAGCGGACGGCGGAGAGGAACCTGGAGAGGACTGGACTGGCTAGACTGGAGCGGCACGCGGAGGCTGGAGCACGACTGGACGCTCAACGTCGGCGGCAGGTGCTTGGCGGAGACGAAATTATGGGCCCCGTGACGAGACACTGTTTGACCAGCTGCTATCGCTCGGCCTCAGCTGGTTGCTTATCTCTGTTAGCAGGTGAAACTATTCGCACTGTCTTCCCTATGGGTATGGAGTGTGTGTGCACAGTGCGGGAGGCAGCCGGCTATCTCAGGTGAGCCGAGAGACCTCGACCGATGACCACCAGGGAAAACGCACTGGTGACACCTCGCAATCGCCCGACAAGAGCTCCAGGTACCCTGCCTGACCAATGGTCCGGGGTCGTGGAGGTCGCGTTGACGCCTGCACGATGATGCCCAGAAGCGGAGTAGACGCACAAGGCTAATAGGGAGCTGGGAGCTGGATCTGGGGGTTGGGGAACTGATGAATAAAAAAAGCGCGACTGACCTCGAAGGTCATGAGACGTTGAAGTGGGTTGGGGCGGTCGGGGCGGTTAAGACACGCGGATGCCACAAGTGCAGGAAAGATTGACTAAGGGTGAGCTCAGGTGAACCACTGGACGCGGGATCAAACGGTGTTGCGCATGTGAAGAGACACAGTTTCTCGAGATGAATTGATGAGGAAGAAGACGTTTCTCAATCTCTCAATTTCAGTGCAATGAACGAACGGGACCCAGTCTGAGCTGGCTGCTCGGCGCAAACGGCGACGGGTGCGCACTCAGGGGACGGGATGGCGTTTTTCCACTGCGACAGGGGCTACGCGCCTCAAGCCTTGCTGCCACCTCAGCGCAGGCAGTTGTACAAGTAAATCACAGATAAGGAAAATTGGCCTCATGTCGTGTAATTAATTTGAAGCCCGTCGTGAATACATATTCACCGGTTTGATACCACTATGCTAACGAATAAGGCTGACAGACTAACGGAAACACACAAGCGCACTACGTACATGTAGACGGTGGCCTAATTAGATTGTACTGCTGGTTCGAAAGCAACAATAACGTCGTCGACAGGATGTTGGTCCCGCATTAAACTGACAAGCGTGACACACCGTGAAAGTCTCACGTGGAGCTTTGAATTGAGGCTGAATGCAGAAAACTTCATGCCAGAGCACAAAGTCGACACGGCCTGAGTCGCGTGTGGGGGCGTCGACGTCAGACTGCAGCAGCAGCTGTGGCCCTTTGGGATGCACCGTGAGGAGTCTGTAGGTGTAGGTAATTACCATTGAAGTACGTAGTAGGGAAGGTGTCTTTTCATTTGACGACGCTTCAGCACAGTGACATTACGCAGCAAAACATGTGTCAACGTGGAATCCACCTTGGTGCCAAACTGTCGTTTTAAAACATGAACGTCGGCACAAATATGCATGTGCGTCGCGGCACTGGGTGAACACGAAGATTGCCGAACGGGCCTGGTCCAGAGATACCTCAGGGACTACTCCGTACTAACAGGCTAACAGCCGTGTGCTATATAGATAGGTGGCTTCGACCGTTGAGAGGAAGAACCCCCGGCTTATCGGTCTCATGCCGTGAACCTCCGTATATTCAACGGGCCGTTGCCGGGCCTGGTTTCCGTCAAAGCGGGGCCGATATGCCGGGCACTTGTCTACGTCTACCGATTTGATATCAATATTCAACTAAACACGGGGGATCATGGTGAGGCCATGTTTCACTGGAGATGCCGTCTTAAAGGTTCAGTCGGAATTCGCATGAGCATACGTATGGTGGTGGCACCACGCCACGAGCAGGTGCTGGGATTCTTGATCTGCGGCAAACCAGTGCCACGTGGTTCTACATTCCCGATCCAACTTGAGAGGATTTACTGCCGCTATACACTTCTGGGGGATATTTGGCTCAATTCGGAAAGCTTGGCTTCATGTTGAGGCGTGTGCTGGCCTACGGCTACTCACCGCGGTTTCGACAAAGCGTACTATGCTAACACAAACTTAAATCAAGTGGATAGGTTCGGCGTCCATCTATCCTCCAAGCTCGGCCTTTGCAGACAAAAATTCTTCCCAATAACTATCCGAGTTGGCCATAAAAATATGCGGCCATCCCATGGTGATGGTTCATATATGACATGTTGCTTTACAGTGTCCTGGAAGCAGTCGTGAATCACAGGCCAGACACTTGCAAATGAACCTTTGTTGATCAGATTGAATCAACATCTCATTGTGTGTCTACCCTCGGTCTTGATCAGCGCATAATTCGCTGATTGTGTAAATGCTGGCACGACTATTTCATCTGGTTGATGTTAAATCAACACAATGGTGTATGATCCCCACGTTTGACATTTCAAGCTATCACCCTGCTTCCGCTTGTTCACTTAAAAGCCACAACTTTAAAATCCAGGAGAGGCATCCATACATTCTGGTTATCATGCGAGAGATGCCAGTTAAATTGTCTTGTCTCGTGTGCTGTGCTCCTTGGAGCAGATCAATGTCGAGCATAGGGTATGTCAAACCGCAGCGCACTAGGTGAAGCCAACAGCCCCGCACCCGTGCAGCACCCCAGAAAAAAAGTCCAGAGCCTTTGCCTGGAAAATTTCCAGAGCCTGCAGCAGAGAGCGTTTCTATCGACCACACCAAACCCCAACAGAATCCACGATACCCCGTATCACACATTCACAATGAAGCGCAAGCTCGATCAGAACGACCGGCCGGCGACTGTACCCGAATCCGACGAACCAAGTAAAGCGCCCGTGTCCGAGGAGAACATCTCGTTCGCCGACTTTGGCCTCGATCCCCGACTGCTACAAGCGGTCGCCAAGCAGAACTACGAGAAGCCCACGCTTGTCCAGCGCAAGGCGATTCCCTTGGGTCTCGCTGGTCAAGATGTCATTTGCAAAGCCAAGACGGGCTCGGGGAAGACGGCGGCATACGTTCTGCCGCTACTCGCGTCAATCCTGAAGAAGAAGCAGAGTTCATCAGCACCATCAACCTCGGCGCTCGTGCTCGTGCCCACGCGCGAGCTGGCAGATCAGGTCTTCAAATCCATAGAGCAATTCTCCGCATTCTGCGCCAAAGATCTGCAGACTGTCAAGCTCACGGACAAGCTGTCCGATGCTGTGCAAAGGAGCTTGCTGTCCAACTCGCCCGACATTGTCATATCGACGCCCGCCAGAGCATGGAACAATGTCAATTCGTCAGCTCTCTCGCTGGAAAACCTGAAATTTCTTGTCCTTGACGAGGCAGACCTGATCTTGTCTTATGGCTACACAGAGGACATGGACAACCTATCGCGGTCGATACCCAAGGGCGTGCAGACTGTCATGATGAGCGCAACCCTGTCTTCGGAGGTCGATGCGTTGAAGAGCATATTCTATCGCGAGCCAACACTGCTGGACTTGGAGGAACCTGAGGCCGACGGCGAGGGCATCACCCATTATGTTACCAAATGTGGAGAGGACGAGAAGTTCTTGATGGCCTATGTCATCTTCAAGCTCCAGCTCATCAAGGGGAAATGCATCATCTTCGTCGCAGACATTGATCGATCATATCGTCTGAAGCTTTTCTTCGAGCAATTCGGCATTCGCAGCTGTATTCTCAACTCGGAACTCCCAGTCAACTCCAGGATCCACGTTGTCGAAGAGTTCAACCTCAATGTCTACGACATCATCATCGCTTCCGATGAGAAGAGTGAAATGCTCAACGTCGACGCCGAGGATGATGACGAGGATGGTGAAGGAGGCAAGGTGGGCGCAGAGACCGAGAAGGATGCGGACGGCAAGCGACCCTCGAAGAAGAGAAAAACTGCCAAGCGCGACTCCGAGTATGGTGTCTCGCGCGGCATCGACTTCAAGAACGTCGCCACCGTCATCAACTTTGATCTCCCCACGACTGCTTCGTCCTATACTCACCGCATTGGCCGCACAGCTCGTGCCGGCAAGAATGGCATGGCGCTCTCGTTTGTCATTCCCGAGAGCCTCTACCGCAAGCACATGCCCACCACAGTCAAGACGGCGGAGAACGACGAGCGAGTACTCGCCAAAATCATCCGCCAGCAAAAGAAGAAGGGCAAGGAAGTCAAGGACTACAACTTCAACAAGGAGCAGGTGGAAGCTTTCCGGTACCGCATGAACGACGCATTACGTGCCGTCACCAAGGTCGCTGTCCGTGAGGCGCGGACGCGTGAGCTGAGGCAAGAGCTGCTCAAGAGCGAGAAGCTCAAGAGGTTCGTACAGCCATGGAAATGATACAGAGTCACCTCACTAACAACAATTCTTAGATATTTCGAGGAGAATCCGAACGAGCTGAGTCACGTTCGCCATGACGGTGAGCTACGCACGGCGAGATCGCAGCCGCATCTGAAGCACGTACCCGAGTATCTCCTCCCCAAGGAAGGCAAAAAAGGCTTGACCTCGGAAGAGATTGGTTTCGTGCCGATGAGAAAGAAGGGAGACAGGAGGCAGAAGAAGGGCAAGAAGAGTTTCAGAGCCGGATCACGGAAAGGGGATCCCTTGAAGACTTTCAAGGCGAGGAGAAAGACGAAATGAACCCAAGCACCAACCAAAGCACCAACATATTAATGCTCATTGAATATACCCTGTGGACATTTACACATATCGACGATTGACGAATGCATACTGCGCTTGAGGCACTGGGATCTGTACTGCACTCGTCAAGGTCGACTGTGGCTTTTTGTCATGGCCAAGCATGTCGTGCACTGTATCTTCGGATATCTGAGACCAAAACCATTGATTTCTTGGAGGAAACTCCGCTCCTGTGCTGTGGCTGAACATTGGCTGTGATAATCATGGATGAGATCGAGCTGCGCGGCTCATGATGGGCGATCCAGCACATCGTGCATAAAATATGCCCTATGATGTTACAAGACCTCCAAGTATCAGAGCGGTGATGCAGTGTCAACTCGTCAGGCAACTACAACAGATAACACGCTTCATTTGGGGCTGAACGCGTTACGCAGGTGTATGAGTACAATTGACGCGTAGCTCGCGCCCATATTACATGGCAATGATGCATTCCAAGAGGTCGAAACGATGTCATGGCTGAAGATTGTCTCACGTTCCAAGGATCCCACCTCGCCAAGACCGGCGTCTAGTCTTCACAGTGTGAACGGCAACAATTCAGGCACACTGGAGTGTCGACCCTGACCTTAACGCTGCTCCAATATCTTTGGAATGCGCCAATGAGCGTGCGTAGACACGATTTTAGAGATTGCTGGCAACGTTGATCAGCCACTGAGATGGTCGTTCCTGCCCCAAAGACCCACCGTCCACGGTGCCTGGCGGCCCTAGCCTGTGTCGTTTGGCAGAAGCCAAGGACATGGAGTCCACACCAAGAAGTTTACATCGCCCAGCAACCGATCAAGCAAGAGCTGGACTTTATGAGCTCAGAAACCGGCTTTTCTTCTCGGCGGCATGGCCCTCCCTGTCCTGTCCTGTCGCCCATCCATCCACATTGAAGTGTTTCGATGCGCGGCTTTCCTTTGCACAGCTTGTCTCGTAACTCTGTCCGCACTTCAATCAATCACATTGAACGACAATCGCTTCACCATCTTGTACATTGTCCAGCTAGATTTCTCACCGAACCGTGTTAAGCGACAATTGCCGTATCGAGTCAGCCTGAGACGGTGCGAGGAACTGTGGAACCCACCCCGGACGGATCGAACTACGGGGCCAGTTGGGAAATTACCACTTCCCAGGAGCGATCTGTCTCTGCTGCGCCTGAAGAAGTCCCAGTCGTGTCGCTGAGTCTCTCTGGACCAGGACGGCACGCGTGCGCCCCCGTTTTTGACTCTCCTTCACTCTCCTTGTGGTCCAGTCTCCATTCGCATCCGCCGTCCAAAGCTCTTCAGCAATCGAGTGGCTTCCTCACGTTGACACGCTCGTTCAGTCGACTGAGCAAAGCTTCTCTTGTCGAACAACCTATACACACTCTCCCGTCTCCGATCAGGCGCGCGGCTGCGTCTTGTTGCGCCTCGGGGGGCGTCTGCAGTCACGATGGGGTCAACCGAGTTTGGCAACTTTCACGTTCGTCGTGCCTCTCCATGAACCTGGATCGCCTCGTGAACCGTCAATGGCTGACCTGGGCCCTTTGCGATTATAGGACTTCTGCAGAGACTCGACCCTACCAATTTGCAACGTACGTCAACCCAAAACTCGAGACCACTTCGATCCTATACTCCCCCAGTCGAAGCTTCAGTGTCGAATTCCACAATCATAGCGCGCGCGAGCCCCTTGTGCTTGGAAAAACTCGTTGGCTGATCATTTTGCATAACAGATCTTGTCAAACCAAAATGGTCAAGATGGACCGTGGGGTGGCTGTGAGCTGAAGGGTATATCGCTATCGGGCGACAGGAAACTGGGCAACCTTGGCGCTATTCTCCTCTGCGGCCTCGCAATCATTACGTCTCTTTTTCTGCTGCTCAAGTCGGAGAAGAAGAAGGCGGCTGTTGGGCGAAGGTTCTTGATACCCTAGCTGGCTGGGCTAAACAACCGCAATACTAACATACATCAGGGAAATGCAGCTGTTTTTGCTGGGCTACATCATTATCAGCATCTGCGAGATTTTCTCGGTCGGCGAATTCCCCTTTCCCAAGAGTGCTCGCGATGTACGTCAGCTTGGTGTTGCTTTGAAGGGACCGAGACACTGACATAGACGCAGGGATTCACCGCCGTGCACATTGGCGCCATCGTTGCAACTACGTGGATTCTTGTGATGAACGCTCTGATTGGATACCAGTTTATCGACGACGGCACCGCTTTGTCCCTCGGTCTTTGCCTAATCACGGCAGCCGCCTTATTCGTCGGTACCGGTTACATCGCCCTGGATACAGGATTCGACTTCACTGGCTATTGGGAGGACAGCTATAAGGGGGATAACCGCCACATTGCCCTTTACGTCCTCTACCAACTGGTCCCTCTTATCTTCCTCGTCGCCTTTTATGTGCTCGAGGCCATCCTCGTCCTTCGAGTACTGGGCGAGACTCGGCCCATGATCTACCTCACTGCTGCTGCAGTACTTTTCGCCGCTGGGCAGGTCTTCAACTACGTTGTCAGCAAGTACATCTGCGACGGAACCAACGGCAAGATCGACGGCTCCATGTTTGAAACGCTGTTCACTTATCTGTCCGTGGTTGCCGTCTGGATTTTCTGGTCAAGCATCACGGAGGACGACTGGCCGATGCCTGTCGGTACGACATATCCTTGAAACATTGGAGAACACGCAGCCTCTATCTCTTTTATCTATTTAACTTGGCGTTTATGGATGGTAGCAGCATCGACTCACCGTTCTCACCAAATGTCCCTATGTAATCGCCGGCGACAACGAAATTTCACACAATCATGCTCGTTTCGACAACGCTTGCAAGGCATGCCGGATTTGTGCCCAGGGACGATGCGCATCGGCGCTTGAAGGAGGACGTGGATCCACGCGCGCAGCTCGCACAAGGACGGTCCCATGAGTGGAAGTATAGTATTTGTGTGTGTCTGGATTTGATGTCTATCAGCAGGGCTGGCTACAAGATGGCGGACGAGTAACGTAGTATACCCAAGGAGGCAGATCGTGCATGACTTACGTCCTTTCAGCTAGGCAGCAATGTGCTTGAACAAATAGTAATATCATTGATGGGCTTCTCATGTTGTAACATTGTATTTTGCCCACTATTTGCGTGCGTCCTGGCCTGGGTGGCGTCAGGTACAATGTTCTATTGCGATGCCTCTCGAAAATACCCCTCTGAACAGGATGGGCAGGAAGTCGATGACTGAAGGCAGCATGGCTGCGAATTGTTTGAACCGCTCTCTTGAATGTTGTCTGGAACAACGGCAGATAGTTTCATGTTGATCACTTCGTGGCCTGCCATGCGGCGCTGTGCCGAAGTCATGGTGGACCCAGCGGCAAGGCTAGCATGATCGACAGCCTTGTCACAGACGTGCGCCGACGTACGTGCCTTTGCAGTTCGTCACGCTGTCCAGCACCCAAAGAGCTTACTCCCCCACATCCTGAACCTAAAATATACAGCCTTTCCCCTAGGAACAAACTTTCTTTCAACAACATATTCACCTGCGGCACGATATTACGAGCTACGCCGACTAGACGCCCGCCATGGCTGCCGACTCGGATGATGAGTTCATCGACGACAACATGTCCGATGACATGCTGGACCATGACGTGGGCGCGCCCGATCCGGATGACGATCCATCCGACCATCCTCGTGTCCTGCACAGCTCGAAACCCTTGTCGCGTGCTCCCAAGGGTCGCAAGAAGCGCCGCGATCGCAAAGACCAGGCGCGCGAGTGGGAGACGGCGAAGCGATCATGGGAGACGGACCTCCCCGACGAAGACCAGGACGGCATCCTCAACCTCTCCGCCCTCGAAGCGGAGAAGCGAAGACGCGTGCTACGAGATACTACGCCGCTGCAGAGGGGTATCATTCGACATTTGATCCTGGTGCTGGACATGAGCTTTGCCATGGAGGAGAAGGACCTGCTACCGAATCGATACCGTCTGACGCTTCGATACGCGGTCACGTTCGTCCGGGAGTTTTTCGAGCAGAACCCCATTTCACAGCTGGGCATCATTGGCATGAAGGGCGGCGTTGCGGTGCGGATCAGCGATCTGGGTGGAAATCCCAGTGAACACATTGACAAGCTGCGCAAGCTGGAGGAGGAAGAGCCGAAAGGACACCCGAGTCTGCAGAATGCGCTGGAAATGTGTCGGGGTGCTCTCTTGTGAGTTTGGTTTATTGGTCACCAGTGGCACAGGATCCCTTGCTAACAGTTACTACAGCCATGCTCCGTCCCACGGCACAAGAGAGGTTCTGATCATCTACGGCGCATTGCTGTCCAGTGACCCTGGCGACATCCACGACACCATCTCGTCCCTCATCACCGATCGAATACGCGTCTCTATTGTTGGGCTGTCGGCACATATCGCCATCTGTGCCGAACTCTGCTCTCGGACCAACGCCGGCGACGAATCCCAGTACAACGTGATACTTGACGAGGTACATTTCAAAGAGCTCTTTCTCGCAGCTACGACACCCCCCGTGACGCGCACGGCCGAGCAGAATATGGCGAGTCTGCTGATGATGGGGTTCCCATCGAGGACACTGGCGCCGAGCGGCTCTGTGAGCCATTGTGCCTGTCACTCGAAGCCGGTCAGGGAGGGTTACTCGTGCACGCGCTGCGGCGTGAGGGTGTGCCGACTGCCAGCCGAGTGTCCGTCGTGCAGCCTCACTCTCATTCTGAGCACGCACCTGGCAAGATCGTACCATCATCTCTTCCCTTTGCGGAACTGGAAAGAAGTGCCTTGGGCCGATGCTGGCAAATCAACCGCGTGTTTCTCGTGCATGTGCCCCTTCCCGGAGGTCAAGTCGGGAGCAGACGGGCAAAAGTCTGGAGAGAAACAGTACAAGGGTGTCAGCGAGAGCGGACGATATGCGTGCGAGGTGTGCGGGAATCACTTCTGTATCGACTGCGACGTCTTCGCGCACGGCGTCGTACACAACTGTCCTGGGTGCCAGAGCACAGTACCAGCACAGATAGAAGACGGAGTCAACGGGGGCCATGAGCCCATGGCGGTGGACGGGTGACGAGAATACAGCATTTACGGGTCGCATCTGATTGCATTGCGTTGAGGAGTTTGGAGCATACAGTAGTGAGCATCACGTCCGGGGGAGACTGGGACTTTTGGGAAATATTAAATGAATTATCGCTATTTGCATTTCTTCTCCGTGTATGAACAAGGTACCTCAGCTAGAAGGAATGGTATCGGAAAACTAAACATAGCAAGTATGCTACCGCTGCGCCATCAAATGTGCCCCTTGCATATCCTCATCTTTTCTCTCCTGCCATCGTTTACAGGTTACCACGCTCGGCCTGCTCACGCTCAATCGCCTCGAACAAGCTCTTGAAGTTGCCCGCGCCGAAACCCTCAAACTCGTTTCGCTGGATGATCTCAATGAAGACGGTGGGCCTGTCCATCAAAGGCTTGGTGAACAGTTGGAGCAGGTAGCCGCCCTCGTCGTAGTCGATGAGGATGTTGAGCTTCTGGATGGTCTCAAAGTCCTCCATCAGCTCCCAGTTGCGCTTCTCAGTCTTGAGGCGGTGACGCATGGTGTCATAGTAGGTTGGCGGGACGTTGATGAATTCCACGCCGCGAGCGCGCAGCGCAGAGACCGACGTGATGATGTCCTTGGTGAGAAGGGCAATGTGCTGGACACCGGGGCCAGAGTTGAATGTGACGTACTCCTCGATCTGGGACTTCTTCTTGCCGGGTGCAGGCTCGTTGATGGGCATCTTGACGAGGTTGTTGGGGCTCGCCATCACGATCGAGTTCAGCGCCGAGAACTCCGTGGAGATCTGAGAGTCGTCGACGGACCAGAAACGGTGGAAGGAGAGACATTTCTCATAGAAGGCACACGCGGACACCATCTCGTTCCAGGACTGGTTGCCGACGCAGTGATCCACACGGCGAAGGGGTACCTCCGGCATGCTGACAGAGGACTGGAGCTTCTTTCCCTCCCTGAAACCAGGCAGGAAGGGCCCTGTGTACGAGTTGCGGGAGATGAGAGTGTGTGTGGTGTCGCCGTACGTGCAGATGGAGGCGGTGGTCACGGACCCATGGTCCGCGTCCTTGTGTACTTGCGGGGGCTGAACAGCTTTGGCGCCTGCTTCAACGGCCGTGTTGTATACGGCTTCCACATTGTCCACCTCGAAAGCGACGTCCTTGACAGCATCACCGTGCTTCTCCAGGTGCGCGTGCATCTCCTTCAGCAACACAAGATCCGACTCGGAGATGGGCTCGTCCGCGGGCAGGTGCACGGCGGAGCGGATGGGTGAGGTGAAGACGAAGCGGACATCATTGTTCGCAATAACGTAGGAGGTGAAGTACCTGCTCCCGGTCTCAAGGCCGCGGTAGGCAACGTGCTTGAAGTCGAAGAGAGAGGTGTAGTACGAGGCGGCCTGCTTTGCGTTGCCAACCCACCATGTGACGTGGTCGTACCCAACGAAGTTTGCAGGAGGCTGGATGGCAAATGTTGTATCATTCGACGTGGCGAGTTCCGCCGACCTTGATGGCGGCGAGTTGGAGATCGCAGAGGGAGCCATTGTGGTTAAGGAGAACTGTGTAAAGGGGATGTTCGACCGATGATTCTGTGATGATTGCTGATGTTGTTTGAATCACTGAGGGGGTTCGAGAGTCTTCTTTAAGATGGAAACACTGCTGCTTATGATTCAGGATGATTTCTTGCTGATGGTCAGACGTAGCAGTTGTATATAAGTGACTGGTCAAAGGCTGTGACATGCCTGACCGAATCATCCGCCGGCGATAGCGGGGCCCTGTAGGCCTAGAAGGTAACCTTTACCTCTCGGAAATGGTCCGCACATAGCTTTGTTCTTGGGGGATGGATCTCGTCGGCATCTGGTGATCTCTTCCTTACAGGTGTTCGAGTGTGGTGGTGGTGGTCGCCCGGCGGCTACTGACGGGGCTTTCGCGGCTCAGCGTGGGCCCGCCGAGAAGCCCGTGAGATCATTCTTGTATTCATCACAAGCAATGGTCGCAACGATTGTAGCATTCTGCTAGTACCTGCTGCCGCGATGTGCAAGATAGATGTCCCGTGGCATGCAAATCCTTGCCAGCAAATCGGCACTCAAACCACAATTGACAGCCTCCAGAGCATCTTTGCGCAGCCGTTCTTGGTGGATAATGGGCAGTAGCAGCGATAGCAAGCCCGAGCTCGATTAGTGACGGACTGGCCTCGGACTCGGAGGGTGGGAGGCGGAACCACGCCGTGGACCGCGCTAACCGACCGAAGCCGCGCCTGGCCGTACTGCGCTGCGCGTTCTTGTCGCCGCATTAATCATTGCCTACGACATAGTGCTGCTTGATTTCAGCGCTTCTGACCGATAGGCGCTGAAGGCGGAATTGCTGTAAAATGCAGAAGACGTAGCGCTTCCTTGATGATAAGGTAGAAAGTGACCCGACCGACCACGCTGTTGTTTCTTTGCACCCATAGCACATTTCGTGAACTTTGCTTCGCTTCGCAACACGCAACGTCCCCAAGTACTGAACCATCATTTGGTCGCGATAACCACAGAACGCCAGCATCATGGCAGCCGTCACTCTCACCTCGCACGACATGAACGTGCTCGAGAAGATCAAAGACCCCGACTTCAATCCCGCGGCAGGTGTGCTTATAGACGAGGCCCTGCCGCGTGACCCGAACATCGTCGACACGAGTGTCTACGACAGAGTTGTCGCCCAGGAACGCCGCATCATCCAGAACATCCAGCGACTGGAAACCGAGCTCAGCCAGTCCATGGCGGAGGATTCATCCGACACGGCCATTGCACAGTACAAGCAGTGCGCTTTCGATTTCGATGCCCTGATTGCCGAGTACCCCGATTACGCCAGTGCCCGGAACAACAGGGCTCAGATCGCTCGGAGGTTATATGGCGATGCCATGCTCATGTCTCAAATCCAGGGGATGCCGATGCCACTAGTCGAGCACCCCGATCATAGCGAAAAGAAGATGGCCGCAAAGGCGGCTTTGCAAGACCTCGACACCTCCATTCGATTGCTGTCCCCTGCATCTGTGAGTGCGCCCATGTCGCCGCAGGCGTCGCGGACACTGTCGATGGCGCACACACAGCGCGCTGCGATATATCTCAAGACAGCAAAGCTCTTGCCGTATCGAGACCTAGATATGGATGAATCGCGTCACGAGGCAAGCTGGGACAAGTTGAGGTTCGAAGAAGCCGCTTCGCGAGACCTGGCGCTAGGAGGGCGTTACGGAAATCCAATCGCAAAGGGCCTGGCCGTGAGCACCAATCCAACAGCCAAGTTGTGCGGACAGATCGTGAGAGAGGCGATGAAGAAGGAGTACGGCCCATCATTTGGCGAATGAATCATGTTTCTTTAATGTCGGATACTAGCATAGCAATCAAATCGGGTATCGTAGGGCAATTGAGTCGCGATCGACTACGGAGACGTCTTTGACAAGCCAATACGACTATTTCATGTAATCAGCATAATGAGAAGCAATCGAGCTTAGTCTCACGTACCGTAGAGCTGTTTGCCATGTCTCGCTGCTCGTTTTGCCCTTTTCCTTCTCCTCGCGGTTGATGCGGGTGGCAGCAGCACCAATACCAATCGCGACGGCGAAGATCGGATCAGCCACCCGGGAGATGATGTATGCTGGTACAGCCATTATGTCGTGAAAGTGTCGAATGGGCGACGGCCTTGACAGGAGCAAGAGACAGCTGGTGCTTCACGAACGTGGTCCTCCTGGCCCAAGAAAAGCATCGTGAGTGCAGCCCCGGATCGGAGCTTGGCAGCGACGGAGAAGCTCGAGCCAGGTATGGGTGGGGCGCTGCACCAGCCACAGTGCCAGGCTCAATTCCCGCTCCAGCCACACTTCACGTGACCCTTTTCGCAGCCGCACGCGTGCCCCAATGCAAAGCCCACAAACCCGTGAATTTTCCACCAAATTCCCCTGTCACGGATTGGCGACGGACTAGAGCAAAAAACTCACCACCAGCCCTCATCACACCTCCGACCTTACTAACCACCACAACACCTCAGCAGCCATCATGAAGTTCCTCAAGGTTGGCCGTGTTGCCATCATCACCCGTGGCAGGTATGCCGGCAAGAAGGTACGAATTCCTCGAATGTTATCCTTGAATTGGATCTGGTCGACGTCGAAACGAATGCGTATTGAGGGGCACGGGTGACGGACGAGGAGACGAAGAGACCGGATGTACATGGAACAAGAGCAAGGAGACCTGCACAAGCGCTCGCATACGACGTCGACCGATCACGTTCATTGCCATATAACTACAAGATCTCAGAATCGCTGACTTGGACCCTTTTTGTAGGTGGTCATCATCCAGCCCCTCGACAACGGCAACAAGCCTCACCCCTTCGGCCACGCCGTCGTTGCTGGCATCGAGCGCTACCCCGAGAAGATCACCCGCCGCATGTCCAAGGCCCGCCAGGAGAAGCGCTCGAAAATCAAGCCCTTCATCAAGGTCATCAACTACAACCACTTGATGCCCACCCGCTACACCCTCGAGCTCGAGGGCCTCAAGGGCACCATCTCGGCCGACACCTTCAAGGAGGTCAGCCAGCGTGAGGATGCCAAGAAGACCGTCAAGAAGGTGCTTGAGGAGCGCTACACCTCTGGGAAGAACAGGTGGTTCTTCACCCCTCTGCGTATGTCCCTTCTGCCCACGCGCACCCACGGATCACCACCACTAACACTCGGCAGGCTTTTAAAAATATCGTTTCCTCCGTCATGGTTAGGGAGTTTTGCGGGATGTATAGAGCATCGGGTGGCTTTAACGGAATCCCACGGTTTATGAACTAAAAAGAATCAAAGTTCACAACATCACCCTCCACATACACATTGGCTGTCGCGTGAACGCATGTACATGATGAGGAGGCATGAGCAACGATGGCTTCCGAGGCATGGTGCTCCCACAGGAGTGCCTTTATGATGATGGAAGCTCGGACGGATGGGAAGGCCAAGTGAGTTGGGAATCGCCAGGCTAAATAGGTCTTGGCTACGCAATTGACGACTTCTTCGAATTCTCCCGCGTCTTGGTGACCTGTCGGCTCTTGATGTGTGCAATGGGGAACAGAGATCAATCTGTCTGTAGTTCGACATTGCTAACACGCCTTGTTGCGTCGCTGGCTCTTCGACTGGCTTTTACATTGGTTCCCACACAACAACCAGTTCACAGCACACACCACCCAAGATACCGCAACCGAACCCGTACCAGTTGTTGGAGAAATACACACAATGAACGAGAACGTGAAGTTAAAATTTCGTTTCTACGTTTCTATGCTCGAAGACTACAACGCCGTCTAGAGTGTTGGTTTATAAGGGATTAGAAAAAACACCCATCCCCCAGAGTTTCATGCCGACAACCCAGAATGATTCCGTTCGTATCCCTGTGAGCCTTGTGCGCTCTGCGCCCAGCTTTCTATAGCTATACACTTTCGTAAAACAAAGGACTCACACACACCAATACATCGTGTACGTCCAAACCAAGCAGAATTTCTCAACAGTTCTCCAAGAATTAGAAGAAAGAAAATGTAAGCAGTGTCTGTGCCGGCGGGCCTTGCAGAGAGACAGACGGAAAGAAGTCTTTTTTAATGTTGAAAACAGGTCTTGACAATCTCGCGGCGGAGACAGACATGCAGTGCAACAGTCCCTCGCAGTCATTGCCTGCACGACGAGAACTTCTGTAGTCAAGTGACCCCCACTCTAAAAGGAGCCAGACTCATCATGTACTCAGTACTTGTGGGCGTTCATGCCAAAGCGGTTCGACGCTTCGTTGGCGAGCTTGCGGGGGTCGTACTCGGGCGCGTATGTGGGCGCCAGACCTCCAAAGAGAGTGAAGATGAGGAAGGCGGAAGCGATGATGATGGTGAGCTTGCGGAGGACTGGCTTGCGGTTACCAAAGTCAGCCCACTGGCGGTTCATCTCGCCAATGTGGCCCTTCAGCTGCTCAAAACCAAGCTTGTAGTAGACCATGCCGCCCAGGGCAATGGAGTAGCCGAAGAATTGGAGACCGGACACCTGGGTGCCCCAAATGGCCATGGAGGCCAGGACCAGGAGAATATCCTTGAGGACACCACAGAGAGTCAGGACAACGGCGGAAGTCTTGCCGATCTAAAAGTTCAGTTAGCCATGTTACGATTCTTCGCTTTCTTGGCATGCAAGACGTACCAGCAGAACGACAGAAACGTTGAGCATGAAAGCACACATTCCGTTCAGGAAGAAGGTGAAGAAGCCGACGTTGTAGACGTCCTGCATGGTGCAGTGGGGGACTTCCCAGATCAAGGCGACAACACCGTTCATCAACGCGCAGATGGGCGCGAAGTAGTAGACCGAGACGAGAGGGTCCATCTTGTAGTCAGCCGAGCTGAGCAGACGCTGAACCATGGTCAAGCGGAGGGCCTCGAACACGACACCAGCGATCTGGTACAAAACACCAATCAGGACAAAGTGAATCTCGCCGATCGAAGCGATGATGACACCAACAACGATCGTGGAGACGTTGAGGAACTGCCTGAGGTTGGGCTTGGAAACACCAAGGATCCAGCTGGACATCAACACGGCCACGGGTGTGGTGGCCTTGAGCATCTGGATGAAAGCAACCGACAAGTAGAGGTACGTCAGGTTGCCGCAGATCAAGCTCAGACTGAAGCAGATACCAATAGGAACCACTGCACGCATGTAGACGCGACCAGTCATCTTAACGCTCTTGCGTCCGTCAAGCAGAGTAGTGAAGCGGGCCATAAGCTGGGTCATGAGGGTAGCGAAGGACAAGTGGTACGTGGTGAGGATGACGGGGTAGCCTGTTCGAGCAGTTCGTCAGCAATCGTCCTCAGATTATGGTAGACTAGCCACGCGGCGGTTTCGAGAACATACGGAAGTTGAGCGTGTCCAGCAGCCATTTGTTGAAGAGAATAACGGAGGAACTGCAAGAGATCCAGATGCTATTCGATCGTTTGTTAGCCCAATGTTCTCCGATGGCGTTCCGCCGCAGCCTCCGAACGTCGAGGACTTACATTACGTAGAAAGTTGGGTGCAACGAGAAGCCAGGCTGCTGAGTCTTCTCGGCGCTGGGGTTGACCGTCGGCAGAACAGGGCCATTGCTCTGACGGGGCGCATCGCCAGAGATGCGGCTCTTCTCTTCGCCAGACATTGTGACTGATGTTTTCGCGTACGGAGGGTCGTTGTTTCGGGTTGAGGAATGATTAAAATCGTCGTCGCGTGGTATCGATGTGAAGTCGTTAAATTGATGCTCTGGTGCTGGCGTTCGCGTGGATGACACGAGGCGAAGGCACTTTGCTGAACAGAGGCAAAACCTGTTAGGGGTGGACGCGCAAAACGAGCGGACGGACAGACAAGAGTCCTGCAACAGAGTTCAAGGGGTCGGATAAAGGAGGGGCGGCGAATATGCAATTGGCGGGGACTGCGTTCGAGAACAGGCACAGGCAGAGACACCGAGATCAATCCTGCAAGCGTCGTGAGAGCGCAACGTGCGTGTCAACAAGCTTGTCTGAGGGAGCAGATTTGAAGAGAAAAAGAGAGTGAAAGAGGAGCCAACGTCTTTTCTTCTCCAACGCAGCGTATAAGATGAAGACAGAGAATCAAGGAGCCAGGCTAGGGGGTCGACAAGGCGAGCAGCAGAGGCAATTAAAAGCGGTAGCCCCCCTGGAAATTGATTGCTGCACGCTGCCTGCAGATACACGAGGGGTACTTGCGCCGGGCGCGCTCGATAGGGGATCGAATGCGGCCCGCTGCCCTTGAGCGTGTACTGCATCTGTACTGCACTACTAGCCCGCGAGTGGGCTCCGGTCCGCAGCTCAGGGGGTGGGTGGGGCCCTCTCTGGCATCCCGGATTCAGAAACCTGTCCCATACGCACAGCCAGTGAGTGGCTGCTGCATTATCGCAGTTGACTCGTCCGCAGCTGAAGAACTTCGAGAGACATTGGTCTGGCGAATCAGTGGCCCACGTTGGGTGATCAGCCACCAGCCGCCAGTCGAGAACAGCTTGCGTACACCAGTGTCTGAGAAATTTTTGTTCGAGACGGCTTGGCCTCAAAGGGTCGATCACGTGGAATGACACAAACCTGTACAAGTATACTCGCAAGATCCCCCGTGGTCAGTTCAGTCATGCGGAACGGTTCCTGTCCATATCATTATTAGGTACTCCGTACACATTATCACCCGCGGGCAACAATCGTCAAAGTCAATCTCGTCTTGCGTGGGCTGTGGCTGTTTTTGGTTGATTTCATAGACCCTCCACGCTACTATTGGCGCAAGCGGCATGCCAAGCGACCGTGTTCGCAGAACGACGCTACGTTCCGGACACGCGATCTTGTCAAAGAAGCTTGGCATAGATGGCCTTGTCGGGATTTTTGCCATGTTAAATTCCCATAATGCTTTCTGCTGCTTGTGAGCAACAATCACACCTAGAGTGATGTGAATTAGATTGATCATGCTGGGTTCATGGACGTCATGGTGAGACTTTCCTCTCTCGATGGCCGACGATGCTCCCGCCGCTGCTCACCAAGAACGTTCCAGGTTGGTAGCGCCGAGGCCATTTGCCAGCGCTGTCGTCACGCGCAAACACAGGACTGAGCAACAAGCGTGGACAGGGCGAATCCTCCAAGCTGGTGAGTGCGCTTTCGGCTCACGTACGTACGCACTCAGAGGATTACGTGGCACATCGGGAGCACGACCTAACGCAGATCTTCACTACAATTACTCGTTCGATTGCCGGCGTCAATCCAAGCTTTTTGGAGGGTGGGGAATGTTACATGGAGCCAGCATGATCTGCTCTTGTTTCAGGATAACGGCTTTGTGCAGGAAGACATGCCCATAAACCGTGGCTATGTAGATATTTGAACTGCTGATCAGACAGTCAAAGCCTCATTTGTACTCTTGCTGATCGAATCAGTGCCCCGGACCGGCGGCATTACCTGAGTGCGTGTTTTTTGTCACTGCTTGTTGATGATCCCTCGCACCGTCGACAAACAAACGCCTTGGAAATGAGGTGCAGTTTGCCGGCGCACGTAGAAGAATCTCGCTCTCAATATCTCAGACGTCACGGTAGTTGATTAGTGGGGTCAAGTCTCAGCCTGTTAACAGTAGGGCGCAGGCTATGTGAGCTGGTACACTTCAAGTTCCTACATGTATGCACTCTGGGCAGAGCAACGCTTCAGAGTCACTTCCGACTTCCTTTTGAGGCGATGTCACGACGCCGGTGATTCTTGACTAAGACACTTTCGGAATCTCGTTCCCCGCTGTCGCATGGTTAGAGGCCAAGACTGCGGATATGGCCAAGAAGATGCCTGGCATCAAGCTCGATCGACTCGAAGCTTGTTTCACATCCGGGGCGATCTGTGGGATGGATCAATGACGGCTCTGCCGTTGTTCGCAGCATTTAGTTGATACTTATAAGTAAAGACCGCGTTGCGTCCTTGAGTAGTCGATACCATTGCATGTGACTTCATGGAATGGCAGCGTGTGCATATACGTAAAAGCATGGCAGGAAGATGGCGATGGATTTTCTTCGTGTGGCTTAACGTTCTCATTTACTTCACGCTCAGTTGGTTTATGAAACCCCCCACGTAAAATCAAGAAAACAAGAACTCTTATCATGTCGCTTAGCTTATTATTCCTGGCTTGCTCAAGCCTCAGATGTGATGGTGGGATTGTCCTCATCTCAGGAGATTGCGTTAACAAGGTCATGGAGGGGCAGCTTTCGCGCCAGAGCAGGTAGTCAGCGGAACCATTGTTCAACTCAATTCCAAAATGGACTGGCTGTGATTGTCAGCAAGATGTGGTGACAGCGAAGGAGATGTTTTGCTCTTGGACCGCGCGCTCTCGAGCTTGGAGCAAATGTGTTATACACCTCCTGGTGATACCGAATGCCTGACACCGAATGCCTGATACGTACCATCAAGGGAGGGTTCAACAGCCTCGCGGCTGTTTTGAGGCGTCGGCACCGGGCGGCTAGAACGCAGGAATCAAGGCGCTAAAATATTAAAGCGGGGGTTTTGCAGGCCAAGCTTCGGGTTCATGGCTTGCTACCCGGTTGTGCAAGAAATATTACTGTTAGTGGTAGGCTGGAAGGGCCAGGAAGGCTGGTAATTAACTAGACTAACTTAGAGGCTGGCATTAGCCTGTGTGCGGGCGAATATATAGCTTCAGGGGCGGTGAGGGTCAACGGTTGCTGCGAGCTCTCATGGGCATCTGATAGCCAGTCAAGCCATTGCGTGCCGCCACGAGTTGGCAAGCTATCGCCGGTCTCCGCCGAGTAATATTCGGCCACTCTACTGCAGTTTGGCAGTGATCCTCGATAGGGGACCGCACATAGGAGTTGTGATTGTCACTGCTCATGTCCCGCCACCAGCGTTTTTGGCATCAGGCTCGCAGATACCTCAGCTCGAGCCCCGCGCTCCTAACCAGTGGAGGAAATCCTCGCGGAAGATCCAAGCAATAGGGGAGCTGGTAGACCGTGAGGGCGCCATTGGTAGGAGACCAACAGATTCAAGATACCGCTAATTAAGATGTTGCTGATCAAGGATAGTGAGAATTGAGGTGATTAGGTGAAGAAGTCAGGGGTGGGCTGAGTGGATCTTTGTTGGTGGTGCGTGTGGAGCGTCACGCGCATTAATGTGACGCTGGCCCTTTTTAATGTGGAAGTTTGGCAGTGTCCTGAAGGGCCCTTGAGCCCCTGGAAGCGGTTGCCGCATGGACGATGCGTTTGCCCCCTTCCCTCCTCGCCAAATGGAGACCCAGAATAATATTAGCCCCTCTATGGAGACATGATCAGACCGCTCCCACCAGAAAGCCACCACCCCGTCTCCGGTCTCCTTTTTCTGCCAGCAACCCAACCCCATCGTCTCGGCCAAACCTCCTACGAAGGTTGCCTGCTTTGCCTCGCGAACCTCGTCCTTGATTATACCTCCCAGCATCTTTTCGCATACCTGTTCTTGGTACGTTTTGGCGCCTTCACGACGACGCCCTCTCGTCTTCGCATCCAAACCCCCACCAAGCTCTACCAAGAACACCACTCCCCACCATGGGTGCCGACATGTTAGTACCAACCCCTTGAACTGGAACGCAGCAGGTCCACAGAGAGAATGGTATATGCGTCAATCGACAAACAAGTATGCTGACATGGTCTTGTAGCAATGTTGACGTCCTTGTCATTGGCATGGGACCTACTGGTCTCGGTGCCGCCAAGCGTCTGAATCAAATCGTGGGTTCTCACCGCTCGCTTGCTGTGGCGCGCGACAACAGCTAACACAAGCTATAGAACGGCCCTTCATGGCTCATCATTGATTCCGCTGAGAAGGCCGGTGGTCTTGCTGGCACTGATGTTACTGATGAGGGTTTCGTAAGTTAACGCAACATTCTTTCTGGTGGCGTCAGTAGGCTAACCATGGTCCAACAGCTCTACGACGTCGGCGGCCACGTTATCTTCTCCCACTACAAGTACTTTGACGACTGCCTTGACGAGGCCTTGCCCAAGGATGACGACTGGTTCACGCACGAGCGTGTGTCATACGTTCGTTACAAGGGTCTCTGGGTCCCCTACCCCTTCCAGAACAACATCTCCATGCTCCCCAAGGATGACCAGGTCAAGTGCATGGATGGTCTCGTCGATGCTGCCTTGACCGCACGTGTCGCCAACACCAAGCCCAAGGACTTCGATGAGTGGATGATGCGCATGATGGGTGAGGGCATCTGCGACATCTTCATGCGCCCCTACAACTTCAAGGTCTGGGCTGTCCCTACCACCAAGGTTCGTTCGCTGCGCTTTCCCCCAGGATGTCCTGCGCTAACTACTTCAGATGCAAGCTGCTTGGTTGGGCGAGCGCGTTGCTGCTCCCGATGTCAAGTCTGTCATGAAGAACGTCATCCTGAACAAGACCGCCGGCAACTGGGGCCCCAATGCCACTTTCCGCTTCCCTGCCCGCGACGGTACTGGTGGTATCTGGACTGCTGTCGCCGACACCATCCCCAAGGAGAAGAAGCGCTTCAACAAGCAGGGTGAGGTCACAAAGGTTGATGCCGAGGCCAAGACCGTCACTCTTGCCGACGGCACCACCATCGGCTACGGCAAGCTCGTGAACACCATGGCCGTCGACCACCTCGTCGAGAAGATGGGCAACCAAGAGCTCGTGAAGCTCTCAAAGGGCCTCTTCTACTCGTCGACTCACGTCATTGGTGTTGGCATCCGTGGTGAGCGTCCCGAGCGCATCGGCGACAAATGCTGGTTGTACTTCCCCGAGGACAACTGCAACTTCTACCGCGCCACCATCTTCTCCAACTACTCCCCCTACAACCAGCCTCAGAAGGATGCCAAGCTCCCCACCCTTCAGAACGCTGACGGTAGCAAGCCCAAGTCTACTGAGGCTCAGGAGGGTCCTTACTGGTCCATCATGCTCGAGGTCTCCCAGTCCTCCATGAAGCCTGTCGACGAGGAGCACATTCTCCGCGACAGCATCCAGGGCCTCGTCAACACCGAGCTCCTCAAGCCCGAGGACGAGATTGTGTCGACCTACCATCGCAAGTTCGACCACGGTTACCCTACCCCCTCGCTCGAGCGTGAGGGTGTCCTTAAGGAGCTCCTCCCCAAGCTCCAGGACATGGGCATCTACTCTCGTGGCCGCTTCGGCAGCTGGAGGTACGAGGTCGGCAACCAGGACCACTCGTTTATGCTCGGCGTGGAGGCTGTCGATGCCATTGTGCAGGGCGGAGTCGAGCTGACGCTCAACTACCCCGACTTTGTCAACACCCGCAAGAACACCGAGAGGCGGTTGACCCAGGACTTCACGTACGGCGGCAAGACCATGCCTGTTCGCCCCAAGGCATAAGGCGCCTTGGAGAGAGAGCCTGACCCCGGGATACCCGTTGTCTAGATTGAATGTTAGACGAGCATGATGTGAGCTTATGAGCGAGGGTTTGTTAGCGCATTGCGCCGGAATTGGATGCACGTTCAGGAGCGTGGGCAGGCATCAACATTGGGCAGTCATTGGCACTGTCGCATGGGCTTAAGATATACACTCGCAAATGCGATAAACAGACTCAAATAGAGATAGACGTGAATGCTGTGATTTCTTCGCTTTTTCGCAGGCCCTTAGCTCGCGTGCACGCTTAACTGGGCTTGATGGGATTTCTGGTGTTGATTCAAACGACGTTATTGTATTTGCCAGCCACAACGACATGGAACTGTGTCGTCCGCAACTGCCAAAAGCAAAGTAAGGTGCAGTTTTGGCAGGCGCGGGATGCTGTCAGAGCACAGCATGGCCGGACAATATCAGAGACACTGACATCATCGCTCAGCTTTGCCGAGTCCAATGGAGGAGGTGATGCAGCTGCAAAATCACGAACCATTCATGTGTTATGTTTCTCTGATATCAGATTGTCCACCGGCTACACGTGGCTAGGGATTCATCAGTAATGTTCTGGGCTAACTTGGACTAGCATCTCTTGCAACCGCGCTAGGTGTAAGTAGGTTTGCTTTGGTGACGCTTATTGTAGGCAGAACTTTGTGTAGCTGCCATGTGATTGTGTCGACACGCTGCGAACAGACGCATACCTGGTGAAAGGAAGCACTGTATTGTAGGCCAGGAGAAGTCGACAGTGAGGGGACATGAAGCTAACAGCGTTACTCCGTGCACGCAGGTCCATTCAAAGGGTAACTGAATTGAAGTTCCCCCTCCAGTTTTGACTGATAGCACCGCAGCCCGCCCGCCCAGGCATGAGGGTCACTTGTGAACCAACCAGAGCCGCGCATGGAACACTCGGATCCATCCACTTTCAGTATTCCATTTCATCTCCATTCCCACGGATGCAGTCCAGTTCAGTCTGCTGCTTGGCTGCCATTTCCCATCTCCAGTGACCCGACTCATCTACCAGACGAGGCGCCAGTCTGACAAGTGATTCCAGCGGAGGTTGTGTCGCAATAGTCCAACATCACGAATCACCTCTCGTGCCTCGAAGCCCGGCGCGCCCGACCGTTCGACGAGGGTGCTTGACAACAGCACCTCGCTCACTTCTGATTACTGCGAGTGCACCGACGATTTCCAACCGAACGATTCTGCAAATTACAACACGGCCGAGAATGGGCGCATCACCGGGTCTTGGATGAACGCCGCTACAGCATCATAGTTGTAAGAGTGTTCGAAGGGAAGGTATTGTTCCGCTACCATTGCGGAAGCAAGCAGAAGGTGCTCGCCTCCCCGCGACATCTGAGCGTGGCAGCGTTGCAGCAAGATGGACAGCACCACTCGCATACCTGATGATCTCCTCGATCCACCGCAACGTATCTTCGAGCGTCTCCGTCACATCGCTGGCTACACCTGGGACGAGCAAAAGGACCCGTTCCATTCCACATACGACTTCTGGTGAGCAAAGGCAAGCACAACGATTGATGCCATGGCTGACCACTCTGCAGGCACATATTCGGGAGTCGACATATGTCTACTGCTTCGGCATTTTCGACATCGTCGCAAAATGTCTCCAGCCCAGCATCTGTGACGAGGCTCCCCTCTGGTGGACCGTCCCCTTCAGAACGATCAGGTTCTTTCGATTATCCGACTTCGGCCGCTTCCCAAGACGCTACACCCGATGAAAGCCCCAGCTTCAGTGGTGATATGTTATCGGTCGACGAGCCAGTCGTAGCGCGGATTTCCTACCACGGTCTCAGAGAAGAACGGGCTTTTCAGATCACGAGAAGCTTGACGACGTCCGCCGACCCTGAAGGGAACCATATAGCTAAGCCTATTGACCTCGTGCGACTCACGCCACTGCCTGGCGATCGCGGCCCGATTACGGTGGCCATATACCACTATCTTGGCAAGGATTACATCTGGAATGTGTTGGACATGGGCCCTGCCTTTTTCAGGGCGCGCAAATACAATGACGCGTGGAAAGGCTACCGGAATCCAAACTTCAAACTACAGCCGCCGATCAGCCTGGAGCACTTTCTTGACTTTGCTATTGGGGTCACAGAGTGTCTGGAGATACTGCATCATAGGCATGGTATTGTGCACGGCGAGATCCGCAGCGATGCTTTCCATTTCAACCTGGAAGAGAACAAGGTCAGGGTCCTGTCCTTTGGCTCGGGCATTCGTTCGTTTGAGCACGGGTTGACTAGCATCGGATGGTCTACCCTTTCGCAAGAGCTTGGGGCGCGGCACAAGTTACTTTACATCAGCCCGGAGCAGACTGGGCGGATGCCAGCAGAACCCGATTCCCGCACTGACATTTACGCCATTGGAGTTCTGTTCTGGCAGCTTCTTACCCAGAAGCCGGTTTTTGAGGGTGACACGCCGCTGGACATTGTGCAGGGTGTGCTGGGGCGCAAGATCCCAAGCGTTTCCGATGTCCGCATTGATATCCCCGATGTTATAGGGCGCATCATCCAGAGATGCACAGCCAAGAACATCTCTGATCGGTATAACTCAGCGAGCGGATTACGGCACGATTTGATGGCAATACAGCACCTTCTCGGCGTCGGTGATGTTGCGGGCATCGAGCAATTCCAAATTGGGAGCAAGGACGTGTCCTCCTTCTTCATGCTACCGACTACGATGATTGGTCGACAAAAGGAGAAGAATGAGGTATTGAGGGTCATTGATCGTGTTGCAAAGAGCCATGCCGTGGGGAGGAAACTTGCTACGAGCCGCTTTGCAGACGGCTCCGTTCTGTCGACAGACGGCCAAGGCGTGGACGACGTTTCTAGCGAGGGAGCAAGCTCCTTGGATGGCGTAAATCGTCAGAGCGGATCGTTCACCCAGACTGTCTCCACGGATCCTTCGAGGCAACGGACGCCACAGCAGTCTTTCCAGTCCGACGCCCACACCATCTCGGGAGACACCGCATCCAGCCAGTCAACAGCGCACGCCCGAGGTGTCCAACCTTTTGAGCGCCATCATTCCATATCCATCGAGGCTCGCAGTCTTGCTGATAGTATTGGAACCGATACCCGGCCTAGCATCGGGGAGTCGTCTGTAGGTGGGCTATCGCGTCAACTAGGAACCGCAAAGTTCAGGCGGCGCGGCCACTGCGAGGTCATCACCATTGAGGGTGCCGGAGGGCTGGGCAAGAGCTGCCTGGTACAGAACGTCCTGAGTCAGGCACGCCGTCGAGGGTACTGCGCTACAGCAAAGTTCGATACCTCGAGACGTACACCTTTCGGGCCCCTGATCAAACTCTTCTCAGCGTTGTTCAAGCAGGTTTGGGGCGAGAGAAACACGGAGACGCCCTTTCACCAGGGTTTGAAGCAGTACATTGGACCCGTCTGGCCGTGTCTGTGGAAGACACTCGGATTACCCGAGTTCCTCTTTGGGCCGCCGGACGCATCATCTGTCGTAGCTCGCTCAATATCCTCGTCACAGGGCTCTCTGTCCCGTAACGGCCGTGGCGCAAGGCAACGCCGTGGCTCCTCGCCGGACAGGTTGTCACCCGCGCCTCTCACGAGGAATCCTAGCATTGCTTCCCAATCAACACAGGACTTCCTTCGTGCTGGCGCGGCGACGAAGAGTACCCGACTCATGAACATCTTCTTGGATGTTTTGAGGGTGTTCACCGCACACAAATTCATATGTTTCTGCTTGGACGATTTGCATTTCGCAGATGACGAGTCACTCGAGCTGATCAGCCAAATTATTGGCACCCGCATGAGGATGGCCATTATCCTGACGTACAGGCCTGACGAACTACCGGCCGAGAAGGTGCACCAAATCCTGTACTCGTCAGATGTGGACGAATCTCGGCGCCAAGGGGCTGCGAACATTACTCGCATTTCGCTTGCCTCTCTTACTGAGGCCGACATCGTGGAGTATGTTTCCAAGACCCTCTGCAGGAACGAAGACGAGGTACTCCCACTGGCTCTCGTGATACAGTCCAAGACGGCTGGCAATCCATTCTATATCCGCGAGATGCTGAGCGCATGCCATCGCAAAAAGTGTATCTGGTACGACTACAAAGACAACATGTGGCATTACGACCTGGACAGGCTTTTCGAACAGTTTCGAGGGGAAAAGGACTACGATGTTCTCGACACAGGATTCATCACTAGTCGGCTTGACGAGCTACGCTCAGCAGCTCGCGAGCTACTGGCATGGGCAGCATTGCTGGGCAACACATTCTCTTTTGAGTTGGTATCTCGGCTAATGAGTGGCGAGTTTCCTGTCGAGGACCCGGACAATCCCTCTTGCTGCAGCACAGGCCGCAAGCGCAAATATTCGCAGCACGAAGCTATCGCCGGGCTGCAAAGCGCCATACAGGCATATATCATTGTGGCCACCGAACATGATGATCGGTTCCGTTTTGCCCATGATCGATACATCCACGCCGCCTCCAAGCTCAAGGAATGCAGTGCGCGGCGCATGCACTTTAGCATTGCCCAAACGCTGATGAAATACTACATTGACGATACGCGACTCTGGGACACCACCGCTTTCCACATCTGCCAAGCAGTGGACATTACCAGGGCGCAAGTGTCGATTCGACGCCCGTTCCGCAAAGTTCTCATCGACCGTGCTCTGGCTTCTGCCGAGAATGGAGCCCGGCCTACGGCATGCAGACTGTACGAAAATGCCATAAAGCTGCTACAAGACTCCCCATGGGACTCGAGCCAAGAGGATGGATCCTACGAGGAGACTATTCAACTGTACCTCCGCTCTGCCGAGTGCCATATCTTCATGGGGCAACACCAGAGAGCACATGAAGTGCTCGCCGTGATCTTCAGGAATGCAAAGACTGCCGTTGACAGGGCACCAGCATACGTGCTTCAGTCCAGGGTCTTCTCGCAAAGCAGCAACGTTGAGGCCGCCGTTGTCGCGTTGAGGGAATGTTTGGCGACTCTTGATGTTGAGCTCGATGACGAACCGACATACGAGAAGTGCGATGAGAAGTTTGAGATCTTGTCGGCGAGGATATTAACGACGAACCGAGCCACGCTCATGAACCTGGATCATGCGGAGGACTGCAATTTGGCATCCATTGGTGCCGTACTCTCGGAAACATGCAGTACTGCCTGGTGGAGTGACTGCCTCCGATATTACTACCTTACCATGGTCATGATGGAAACACATCTCGACAAAGGCGCGTTCCCGCAATCGGGCATGGCATTCTTGCATTTTGCTGTCATCGCCCTCGCCCGGTGGAACCGGGCGCAGTTCGCGGTCGATATAGGTCGTATCTCGCAGGAGATATTGCACAGGGCCAAAGACCCCTTTTCCATTGCCAGAGGCCTCATGCTTTACCCCTGTCTCCTGGGTCACCTGACAAACTCAATGCCAGCCTCGCTCGTGCAGATGGAGGATGCTGTAGATTTCGCTTCTGCCGCTGGGGATCGCATGTCAACCATCCTCAGCTACGGTCTGCATGCCGTCATCAAATTCTACTCCAGCGAGAATTTTGCAGAGTTGGAGGCATTCTGCCAGTACGGCTGTGAGGATGTCGCGTCGTGGACGAACGACACGCGCGGAGGCGTCTTGCTTCTTGTCATGCAGCAAGTCTGCCGGGCTTTGCAAGGCAAAACACATACAGATAACCCATTGGATGTACTCGGCGACGAGCATCATAACGTCTTGAAGTACAAGACGTGGTTGGACGCGACGGTTCATCACAGCAACAGATCCACTCTCTTGTACGAGAGTTTGGAGCTGGTTCCTCTCTTCCTGTTTGGCCACTATGACCAGGCCGTTCAGGTCGGTGAGCGCTGTGTTGCCAATCTGTCGATGCTATGGACGGTGCGCAATAGCCGATTGATCCTGTTGTTCTACGGCTTGGCCCGTGCCGGCCAACTCTTCAACAAGATGCAAGACCCCCGGTACCAGTCGCAAGATCACGGTGCTGAGATTGAGGATGTTCTTGCAGACCTGCGGAAACTCACGCAGATGATCAAGGACTGGGGCGCAGTGTCTGACATCAACTACTTTGCATGGCATACACTCCTCGACGCTCAAACAGTCGAGCTTGCCGGCTTTCACGGAGAAGCTGTACGACACTATGAGGAAGCGTTGGATCATGCCACTGAACATGATTTGACCTTTGAAGAGGCACTGGGGAACTACCTCATGGCTGGGTTCTTCGTCAGGCGCAAGGCGCGTCGTTCAGCACGTAGCGCTCTTGTCGAAGCCCTCGGTCTCTACCGAAAACTAGCTGCCACGGGCGTTGCGGCGGCTATCGAGGAGCAGCATTCACTGCTGCTTCACGGACCGACCCGCAATCACATGATGGTCGATGCGACCGCCCAAACAGACTTCGTTACTGATACGGCGCCCGGTCAATTCCGTCAAGCCAACGGGGAGATTGGTGCTGAACTCGCACCGGCAACCTCGAACAACAATCTCACAGAGATCACTGGAGAGCGCGTGGCCGATTGGGGAAGATCCGTCAACGTACAAGCTGAAGGTGGCGCTGGACTGCCAACTCTCGACATGATCGACCTGCACGCTATTCTGCACAGTTCCCAGGTTATTTCATCGGTGCTTCGTGTCGATCACCTGTTGAAAACCATGTGTGACATTATTCTACAAACCTGTGGCGGCTCCGCGACGCTCGCCGCCATTGTCGTTCGGGAGCAAGTCCATGCGCCGCACGATCCGAGAAAGGACAAGTGGGTTATCGCTGCCAGCGGTGACCCTGAGCAAGGTGCCTCGTCACACCAGCCAGGGCTTTCGATGTCTGAAGAGTCACTTATCGCCGAGAATGTGGTGCTTTATTGCACTCGCTTCATGGAGGTTGTCTTCGTGTCAGATCTTGGTAACGACGAACGGTTTGGCAACGTTAGCGAATCGTGGCTGCAGAAGAACCCAGCCGGCAAAGCCATCATTGCCATTCCTATCACACACGGCAAAGACGAAACGGGCAAGGATATGCTTCACGGCGTGCTCTACCTGGAAGGCGAGTCTGGTTCCTTTACAGACCGCAATGTCAGTGTTGTGCAACTGCTGGTGATGCAGCTCGGCATCAGTTATTCCAACGCCGTCGCCATGATGAACATTGAGAAGATCTCAGCTAAGAACAAGTCCATGGTCGAGGTGCAAAGGAAGGCCTTGGCGAAGGCCGTAGCTGCTGAGCAAAAGGCGAAGGATGCCGAGGCTGAGGCCAAGCGTAACGTCAAGCTGGCGGAGGAGGCGGCCAAGGCAAAGTCAATCTTCCTTGCGAATGTGTCGCACGAGCTCCGGACTCCCCTGAATGGTGTCATTGGCAATTCGGAGCTCTTGCGCGACAGCCAACTCAACAGGGAGCAAATGGAAATGGCCGACTCGATCCGCGTGTCCGCCGATCTTCTTTTGACGGTCATCAACGACATTCTCGACTTCTCCAAGATGGAAGCGGACAAGATGAAACTCTACGTCATTGCGTTCAATCCTGAGGAAATGATCAAAGAGGTCGTGCGGGCTGTTTCGTACAGCAACCGAGAGAAGACCTCGAAAAAGAATGTGTCGATAGTGCAGAGTGTTGATTTGCCTTCCATGCTCATCTTCGGTGATCCTATCAGGTTGCACCAAGTGCTCGGAAACCTCATTGGCAACAGTCTCAAGTTCACGGAGAATGGCTCCATCACCATTGGCGCGAAGCTCGATTCCGAGACGGAAGAGAGTGCCACGCTCACTTTCTGGGTTCGCGATACGGGCATCGGCATTCCACCGCAGCAACTGGCGAAGCTATTCCAGCCGTTCAGCCAAGCAGACGCCAGTACTGCCAGAAAGTATGGCGGTAGCGGCTTGGGTCTCAGCATCTGCAAATCGCTCATCCAGACCATGATGAGAGGTAAGATCGAACTGGAAAGCGAGGAAAATGTCGGCACAACGGCCTGGTTCACTGTGACGTTTGACAAGGCCAATTCGAATGTCTCAGCCGGCGATGTGCAGTCCAAGTCAAGGTCCAACCATGCCGAGCGCTCGTCAGCGGCTACGGCTGTTGAGGGTGGCCGCTCAGCCTCGCCAAACCCTTACCTCGATCTCTCAACAATGTCGAAAGAAGACCTTCGTATTTGCGTCGCCGAGGACAATCCGATCAACCAACGCATTGCGATCCAGTATACCAAGCGCCTGGGCTACACCAACATCATGGCTTACGAGAACGGCCTGGTTGCCGTCGAAGGGCTTCGGCAGAAAGCCAGAGAGGGCAATCCATACCATGTGGTGCTGATGGATGTACAGATGCCCGTGTTGGACGGATACGAGGCAACGAGACTCATACGCAAGGATCCCCTGGAAGCGGTTCGCAAGGTGCTTGTCATTGCCATGACGGCATCGGCAATCCAGGGCGATCGCGAGAAGTGCATTGCAGCTGGTATGAACGACTATCTGGCCAAGCCGGTCCGGGCCGATGTGCTCAAAAACAAACTGGACGCGTATCTTACCAAGCAGGTGAGTAGTATTGGAGTAGAGAGAACACTCACTGACTAGTATCCAAGCACCCTGACATGGAACCCGAATCGGAGACGCCTGACAGTGCGACACCTTCGTCCCAGCCCTCGTCCCAGCCCTCGGTCGAGTTTGTCCAGCCTCCGCCTCCGGCTGATGAGGGAAAGCCAAATATAACCGTTGACGACCCGATGCGGGATGGAGCTGTCTTCAACCAGCCAATCGACGACTCAAGCCTGCAGGCACAAGACGCGCCCATGCTCGAGAAGCGGCGGACCGACTCGTCAGGCCCTGATACCAGTAAAAGCCTGGCCCCAGGGAACGCTTCGAGCATTAGCCCCGCTGAAAGTCGTACATCACTCGATAGCCGCGTGTCCAGCAGCGAAGAAATCGGCACACAGCAACAGAAGAGGCAGCCTCGCAAACTGGTCAAGAATCGGGGCAACAGCGACTCGACACCCGAGCCGCGAGACGTCAAAAAGCCTCAGAACCGCTCCATCACCGACTTGGTGAAGAGCAAAACAGCCCCTGAGAAGGCAAGCGAGCGGCCTCGGGGTGTCCTAGTGAAGAAAGACCGCCCGCTGAAGGGCACAGGCACGCCCACGGAAGACGCAGAGGGCATTGACGGGACGCCCTCGGTTGTTACGAACGGGGAAGACGAACAAGACGGGCCAGCGCAAACGGGCCCCTGATTGCGAGACATTGTTTTCCCCAATACTTGTCAGTAAAGGAGCGCCGCGTACCATACACAACATGTCCCTTAAATAATCAAGGGCTATCACCGCAGAAGTAAAGGGTCTGTTTGATTGTTTTCATTTCACACATATATAAGGAGCATCAGAGGTATATAACATGGGAAAATTGCCGGCGTCAGTTAGGTGTCGTGGAGCTGCGGGCTACTCTTTTCCATTGGGATCTCAGTATTGTCAGTTGAGACGAAGACTACACAGGCATCGGATGAGCACAATCTTTGGAGGCGAATTTCGCGTTGTTGCCAGCGTCTTTTTGGGATTGATTGCGTCTGAAGGTGGATGAAGGAGCTTTGTAGTTCTGTTGGCAGCCTACTAGATGAGCGATTTCAAGACATTTACAAAGGTCCGTTGAAGATGTACGTGCATACACATGAGTAGGATGTGAAGTGAAATGACTGCCCCATGTAGGAAGCTCTATCACATCTTGCCTAAGCTGTTACCGAGCGAGCTCGGTGGTCAGAGGTAGCCCTGCCTTCTGTCATGCATCTTCTACGGGACACGGGACGTATGCGCTGCGACATTGACGGAGACACTTTATTACTCGCATGAACCAAGGCCCGGTTGACCTGCAATGAGCATGTACAACCAACAGCAGGAAGACTACATGTACTTGAGAAGCGCGCGGTCAAGGACCTTTTGCCCTTGCATGCACTACGACACTACGCTCGAGGCATAAAGAGGCGCAGTATTACGTCGCTCTGGCATCGTCCATATATCTGCCAGAGAGTGAGGGGGCCGTAGCCTCTAGACACGACGAGTACATGTTGAAAGCTTTGTTGACCGCAGAATCGACCGAGGTATCCCTCCGCCCTGAGGAGAGAGGCCTGCTGCTGCGTGGGTTTGATGGGCCTCTCTCTGACATCGTGATGCCAACATTGCAGCCTTGTTAGTATTATTATGATGCCTGTGGGCACCGGCAAGCTCTCGGCCTGATCGACATGCGATGGCAGGCAACGTGCAGCCGGGGAATCCAGCCGTGCGTACTCGCTATTAGTCTGGCATGGATAGGTCGACGCCGAAGACTCTTTGGCGAAGGGATCGGACTTGGCAAGCGGATGAGATGACTCGAAGCCGAAGGAAGATTCTCTGCGGACCATGTGCCAGGTATTATACCTTACTGAGGCACTCTGTGCAGAAGCTTGCGCGATATTCATTATTATTATGTACAGGAAAGGACGCACGCTCAGGGTCAAGTAGGATTTGTGCGCGCTTCTGCATGAACCGGTCAGCCTGCAGAACCTACGGTTAGGTACCTTATATTAATAGGTACTCAGTTAGATGCGCAATATTCAGTCCGAGGGTCGCAACTGTCTGTGAGCCAAGGTGCTGAGGTTGTTGGTTTATGAATACTACCTTGTTCCTGGATCGGTACGATGCATATTCCCAGCCGTCCTGATCATGAAGCTCAGCCACCGCAGAATGTGGAGGTCCTTTCACGGAGTACGTAGTAAAGGATGAAGTGCATTAGGAGGCGCTGGAACCTTTCCAGACTGGGTTGCGTCCCGAGCCGTTCAGCCCATGGCCATTCGGTATTATTATTTATTATGCGCCAGAATGAGACGAGCACCGGAGCGAGCATTGTTGTTCGGATCGCACAGCCTCGGAAGAGACCTGTGCAGGTGAGACCGCCACCAGATTACCGTGCGCCTGATGATGTGCAGCCATTGTCGAGACTTGGCTGTGTCTATTGGTTTCATGATTCCGAAGTATCTCACCACTTCGCCCGGACATGTGTCTCGAGCTGTCTGCGGACTCCCAATGTGGCCATGTGAAGCATGTGAAGCCGTGCCGCGGATGAAAGAAGAGTTTCCGCTCTGGGTCGAATCTGCCCCTAGTATTGGGTCAATTCATAATAAGGCGCTGACCGTGGATATAGCGTCCCAGGCAGGCCTCGTGGTGACAGATTATTAGGCAGTCTAATTAGAATATGGATAATCCGACCGCTTTTCTGAGTTACTTTGCGATTTCTCGATCTGAAGTTCTGAAACGCATCATAACTACGAGCCATGCATGCTCGGGCCCGAATGCTAACAGAGCATCCTTGTGGTGCCACGACGGTGATCAGGACATTTTTCTTTCTCCATCTGCTGACTGAGCTGTCATTTATCAGTGATGGCCCATTGTGCGATTTGCACGGCAGTTGCAACGACTGCGCGTATGGCGATCCTGACTGGCCGTTTGGTGGCAGTCGAGGCCTTGGGAGCACCACGATGAAAGTCTGGGCAGCTCTGTTGGTCGAGGTCCATCGTCAGGCTGCGTTGGGTCTGATGAAGCGGCAGATGACGAGTCACAGCGACTGGGCAAGTGCAAAGTCGTAATCCGTTACGAATTGTTGTTGGCTGGCGGTCGCGGCGATGGACTCAGCCGCGCTGTTTCAGATGGCCCAGTTTCGACGTGGCAGGGGTCCGAGAAAAGGCCACAGGGCGCAGAGTTGCATGGCTGTAGCTGGAAACGTCCTAGCGCGTCCTCGACTATCTGCAATACGAGCTTATGCCGCTGTTGCTGGACCGATTTGGATTGTTGACGGCTCATGGCGTGGAAGCTCGCGGGGACGAGGGTGCACGGCATGGTTAACAACCGACAAAGAATGGCGATTGTCGTATACGGCCATACTTGTTTGAAGTATCATATGTGCTCCTACTTGCAAAATGCTCGGAAATGCATCACGAAAACTGGAGTCTGTACGTCCACCGTCATTCGGAATCGGTAAGTCAGCCTACCCTGTGGCACCTGATGCCCTATGTGTGCACACCGCCAGCTCAGAGCAATGAATGCTGAAAGGGTCTTACATATTGGCGCCAAGGAGAGATCGGGTCTTTGCTAGGTGGAAGATCACAATCCTTGCTTGCGGTTGGACCGGTGCAGAGTGGTCATGCTGTGTTTCCTCGCGGATAGATGCATGTGCCCTCGTATCAACTGTGCGTAGCTTTCCAGTGAGCAAGGAGGCGACTGGGCCCCACAGCTAGTCTTGTGGTCTGAAATGATAATCAGTAGATATTAATTGAGATGCCCGGTCGTAGGTCCATCTACCTAGGCAAAGGAGCCGAAAGGCTGTGATCATCTAGGCTTCGAGAGGCACGAACGTGCGCTCATGTCGTTTGATGCAGTCACGTACGGGCTGTGTCACCACTGATGATGTTTCGCTTCTACAGCAGGCGCCGCGCCGCGCGCTGGAATGCAATGGGCGATACGTAGCTCAGCTGCCTCGTGGTTTGCAGCCCAATTAGGCAACGGCGCTTGCCTGGAAAGAGAACCGATCGAACTAAATGTCTGGAAGGAGGCAAGCAGCTGAGCGTCGACTTGCAAAGCTGAACATGGTCCCCATCCCCAGTGCCTACCTAGGTAACTAATAATGAACCCTGTTCTTGGACTCCAATCCTGCTTAGCTAGACGCAGACTGCATCGACCAGAATAGAGCAGAGACGACTCGAGACCCGCCCACACCGCGTCGACCGTGACGGCTTGATACCCAGTGCCCACAGCTGCATCGCAGCGAAAAGACGCACGCAAAGTTGGCCATCCAACAAAGGCTGCATCCGACAGAGGCAGGGCGTGGCAGTCCTATCCGGACCTTAATTCACTTGTGCATCAGCGCGCATCGTCCCGATTGCACAGATCACACAGCTCGACCTGCATCATGGCAGCTCGGCGCGCTCGAGTTCGTGTTATGCTCGTACGCGTGCGCATGCGCTGTGCACCGCCGCACGAGGCGATAATTCATCAGTCATGCTGTCTCCATCCTCTATCCGGTCCCCGTACGACAAGCCAACAACAACAAAATGGCGCGGGCGCGGTTGTGGACGCGATGCAATACAGGACGCCACGGGCCCACTGAATTAGAGGCTTGCAAGCCTGCGTTTCTGGGCGACGATCTTTTCGTCCACTCTGCTCAGGAAGATTAATAATTAGTTTCCAAAAAGTGCTTCTTTCGACGGGCCATGGTGGAAGCTATTGAACTGTGGCTAAAACCGACACTATGACCTTGGTCCCTGACCTATGTAACCCAAAGCTCGGTAGCTCAACCGACTGGACTTGGCACTGGTACTGGCATAAGTACAACCTTATTGGAGCCGGCAATTGACTCTTTACGGATGGTCTGAAGCGTCACATGGGCCGGAACGTTGTTGGCCTTGACCCAGCCAAGTCCCGGCAGCTGGCTAGGTAGGCCTCTGCCTCTGCCTCTGCCTCAGCGCTCCGATTTATTTGATACATCAGCTTGGGTTGAATGGCACCGACAAATGTATCGGATCATGCATCATGGGGCCCCTGCCTCCAACAGTAGCAGATCGCCTTAGTGCACCCAATGAGGCAATCGTTCCATGGTGCCTAGGCGTCTGCTGCAGACACGCAAGCTCCTGATTGCTACATGAAACCTCCGGCCAACAAGCAAGTGTCTAGGGTGGATTAGGAGACTGCGGCCCAGCCAACACGGAGGGGATGCAGACTGCACAACAGGAATAATAAACCTGTCCGGCATTTGTGTACTACAGTACAGTACTGCATTTGCCAGAGCCCTGAGCTTTGTACGTACCTACAAGCAAGTTCCATCAGCAGCCATCCATTGTCGCCGCACTCGAACGAACACTACCTTCAGTGGCAAGCTGGGTGGCTCACGCCAACCTGTGGTTCGGGAACCCCTCCAACCAACAACTCGCAAAAAGACCCCCCTTCACAACTTAAGTGTTACGGGCGGACCAGCAGATCAGCCCCCACTACCTTCACCAGCCGGCCCCAGTTTGAGAAAACCAGGCGTCCAGGCGTCAAACTACATGCCCGGTCCTGGGCCAGGCTTGTCCCGACATGGTCAAGGGGTTTTGTCTGTGCCTGCTATTCAGTGGCATTAACAGTGGGCCAAGGACGCCGGTGGCTTAAGGCCGACCTAAAGTCAAGGTCCAGTCGACGTTTGTGGTCTTTCCTTCTGTCTGTTTGACGACTGGACCCCATCCATCCTTCCCAACGTCCCCTCTGTGCCTGCCTGCCTGCCTTGCCTACCTCGCACATCCCCCTTCGAACCTTCCTTTCCTAATCCGTGACCGAAGCTGCTCATGACGAGGGCGACTGGTGCACTTTTGCTACAGTAACATCCTTCATTCCCGTCTCCAGCCTCCAGGTCGGTTTCCTCACCTTGCCGCCACAGCCCCAAAGCAAGCAAGCCCCTTCATGCGCAACCCCAGACAGACAGACGCCAGCACCGCCCTGTCAACAACGTCAAACCCCAAGTTCGACTCTTGAACCTAAACAAGCTGGGGGCAACCCTTGCAGTTCTTCCCATCTAAGTAATTCGCATCGCGCGGGACTTGGATCCATCCACCAAGAAAGACGACTCCCCTGCTCAGTGCTGGCTGTCTAGTCCTGCGAGACTGTCTGCCGCGCGTTTGGCACCTTGCCAGTCCTGTCTGTACAGGAAGAAAACTGTCATGGGTCTATCCTAGCTAGCTACCGCGATCCCCAAAACTGCCACTTGATGGTCTCTTTCCTCTTCGAGGACTGCCGAGTTTGGGAACCATAGCTCGCTGAGCCTTCTTCATCCCCCCTCTGCGATTCTCATCTGCGGTCTGTATGCTCACTGTCGTCACGCAGCGGACGAGCATTCTCACATCCTGCTTATATCCTCGGTAACGACCCAGGCAGTCCTTCGCCGTCACAGGTACAGCGATTGAGGCAAAGGGGAAATCCATTCATGCTGAGCAGCCCGTCTCAGTACTACCTTGCCCATTCCCCTGCTTGGCCACGGGCGACGTCGATTAAGCCACAGCCGTCGAAACCCACTGACATCCGTGCCATCGGCACCCTTGTGATAGCAAATGAGGTTGGATCTGCTAGCTAGCCCCTCAATCCTATAGGCCCTGCTCGTCCCGACTACTACCCTTCCTGAGCTGGTCGACCCATCCAGCTCGCTCGGCGCATCACACTCTACACAAAGGTTGTAACCGCTCACTTATATTGTCTGCTTTCGACGTATCTGATCTGTCCCGCAAACCTACTCTTCGCTTCGCATCATTTATATTAGTCACAGGCCCTCTCTACCCACTGGAGCATAGCTCTGCCCCCAGTTTGGATTCACACTCATTGCCCTCGCGTCCTTCAAACTTGCACACACCCAGACACACTCACCTACCTCACTACCATCTTCTCAGTCGATAAGATGCTTACCGCAAAGCAGGCCTCGGTGTTCGGCTACACATCAGTCCATGACCTTCCGACGCCACCATCCACCAGACCGTCACCTCCTGGGACGTATCAGGACCACCCATACAAGCGGGCTAAGTCGGCAAGACAGAGTCATAGCCCTCCTCCACCTCCACAACCAATGTCAAGTTCTCACCGTGGCTTGCCCCCACCGGCAGCAATGGCCTTGCCTCCCCATCAACAACAGGGACCATCGGTGAGCTCACACGCGCCACCGCATGCTCCTCCTCCCTCTCATCACCACCATCAGCATGTCGTCCAGCAGCAGTCACATCCTCATCAACAACCCCCACCGCCGCCGCCAGGGGGCCAAGGTCTCCTCACTGTCGCCCAGGGGCCATCGACTTTACCAGCACCACCTCCCCAATGGCAAGGCTCAGAGGAGTCCATGAGAAATTGGTTGCAAGCACGAGCAGAGGAAGAGAGGACGAAGCAGGAGGAAGAGAGAACCAGACAGGAAACTTTGCGCCTTGAACAACGGAAAATCGAGTCCGACATGTTGCGAGCATCTCTAAGTGGCGGTATACCGCCCCCCATGGTACCGCTCGTCTTTGCTGGCATGGGAGCGGGTGGCGTCCTACCTCAGGCCGCTCTTGATTGGGCTCAGCAATTCATGAATACCGCTCAAAGCCAGCATCTACAGATCATGCCGCCGCAAGGTCAAGCCTCCCCTCGCCATCAGCGAGACCCTTCGGGTCAAAGTTTTGGCCCATACGGATCTGGAGTACCAGCTCAGGCGACGCCCCATCCCTCAGCCACGTATCAGACACAGCCAGGCTCTCCGTCTCGAATCAGGTCGCAAACGATAGGAGGACCATCGACGCATCAGTCCCAGCTCATGGCGAATCCGCCCAACACAAACACGAACGTTGCGAGTGGCGGGCTCGCATCAGGGCCACCGACACAACCACCACATGGCCAATTACAAGGGCAACAATCGTCGCAAGAAGCAGGCCCCGGGTTGTATTTCCATCACTGGCAGCCCCCGACGTCGCAGGCCGGTGGCTCGACAAGCGCCAGCACCAATCGGCCCGGCAGTCCTCCTGGTTCGTCACAGATCAAAAGGAAGCGAGAGGCCATTGACTAATGTGCAACGCGCTATTAGGAGACATACCCAAGAAGCGAAAGGCGGGTTCTTCGACGATGGATCAACCACCACGATCACCCCCATCCTTCACGTCCTCCCATCTGCAACCGTCATCCAACAGGCGAGGCCACAAACGCCAGCGGAGCGATCTATCATGGTACCGATCGAATACGACGCAAGAACGGGCAGAGGAGTCGGACCGATCGGTGAAAGAAAAGTCGCCGGTGCGAGTCTCAAGGGAACGATCGCGAAGCGAAGTTGGGAAACACTCGGTGTCGTCCTTGCTGTCAGGCGATCCGGCCGAGCAGTCAGCCGAGACACGCACACACTCGTGGCAGAGTCCGTCTGCTTACTACGGCGGCGGTGGGAATGGCCGTGGCACACGACCAGGGTCGCCCGTCGAATCTGACCCTCGTTCCCAAGGGCATGATTCCCAGCGAGGCAAGCGTCAATGACGCGGCCATTGAGGTTGCCGAGCTATTGTAATCTACCGGAAACATCTTTTTCCTATTTTCTTGTCATAAATCTTCCTATTTCCGAGATCTTAGACAATTTTCTCTTTTTCTTGCATTTTATAGGTATGCATCAACGGCGGTTACGGTTAGGGACTGGGGGCATGGAACGAGAACACGACACAATGGATAAACACGACGACGTAAAGGCTCAGGCAGCGTCGTCTGTAGCATATTGGTGGAATTCAAAATCAGATGTCACATATACAAAGATGGAGCTGAGCTACACGCCTGCGCAATGGCTACGTGACCGCAATGGACATCGCTGAGGACCTCTCCCGCCGTTGACCGATCTATCTCCGGGGGGAGAACAGAACCCGTCCGCGGGGAAGCTGTCCTCTCGATCCGCGCTCTTGGCTGGGGGGTCGGTCACAGCGGTGTGCATCCTCGGTGACTCGGTCGAGGCTTTCAACGCGTGCTTCCTTGACAATGGGGTAGGACAGTGCGTCCATTGTGGCTGGCACGTGGTCGCGTGGGTCGAGACTGGAATGCGGCTTTCAATGGGCCTTCTGTGGTGTAACTCAATCAGTGCACGCACACACATACACACCAACCGACAAGGCCATCATTAATTGAGCTGGAGCGCAAATCATCGCAGCGGGCTCGGTTCGGCGCCGGGGATGTGTGGATCCCACCTAACATGGATGGCATGCGGCACCGATGGCGCGGAGCGCACGGACCCGCCGGTTCTACTAGTATGGGTTACATTCTCACGGGGTCTTCAACAGCATTGTGCTCTGATAGAATCAGGTCGTCAATTACTCTATTATCGCCACCTCCGATATGTCGTTTTCTGCATTCATTGACAGAAAGAGTCCAGCCACCCTACCTTCGTGAAGCCCTTTCCGAGCACGTGTTCCACCGCCCTGTCGTAGCACGCCACGCCGCCAACACTCTCCAAAGGGGTATATTCTGTAAAAACAAGCCCAGCCCAGCACGTGCGCTCCCCAATAGTCGATGCTGACATACATACAGTCGTCTCCCACGGACAAAGGAAAACAAGAGGCTGCCGTCAAGGCGCGTGCAGCTAGCCGTAGCGCTGCGAAGGAAAAACAAGAAAGTAGAATTTCAAACAAGACAAGCGTTCCAGGGGGTATCGAGAGCTTTCGCAAAAACAGTTGGGCGATGCCCCATCCGTCGCTATTCCCAAACAAAGAAGCAAAAAGAAGCCACAAGACGAGAAGAACATGACTCTTTCACTTTCGCCATCATCACCGGTTTCGGCTCGGTGGGGAGGTAAATGGCAGGAAGGCCTGCTACGACCTTCGCTTGCCTTGACGAGCCTTCCATTCTGCCTTTGTGACCTTCATGAGTAGATCCTCGTCTTTGATGGTGACAAAGGACGTCAACGCCTTCATGGCGTTCTCAAAGTCCGAGTCGAGCAGCAACTCGCGCATGGCGTGGATCAGCGCCGCGCTGGTGGCATGCAGGACATCGAGGCCCGTGGGTGGTCCCATCAAGGTCTTCGTAGCCTTCTTGGACGGCTTCATCTCGCGTTCACCTGATGTGCCAAGCAGCATGATCACATCCCAGACACGAAGCTGCGCGGGAAAAGGCAGTGACAGGTTGAACAAGGTCAGGTACCATTTGGTGCCGTATGCTGTTGGGTCTATCCCCAACTCCGCCTGTGCCACGGTTAGTATCGTAAATCAGAGAGGCGAGCGGCCACTTACCAGTTTCTTGGCAACGTCCTTGTTAAGCCAGAACATTTCAAATTCTTGAAGGCCAGTCATCAGCCCTTCAAAGCCGTGGCGGTAGAGACGGTCGAGCCCTCGCAGCTCCCACATGCGGACCATCATAACGAAGCATTTCTCCTCCTCAAAATAACACAAGAGAGTCGCCGCCAATGAGGCCATGCCCTGTACATAGCCGGTCTCGGGAAAGTATATCGAGATTGCGTGCAACACTCGGAACAATAGCCGCTGGCCGCCCTGGTATCGGCGACGGAACATGATATGTCGGCCAATCGTCCTCGGAACGTCGAGGTCGATCTGCACGTCGTCTGGAGACGGTTTCAACTGAAGCTTGTGGAACTCGGCGATGATCTCCTCCACAGATCGTGAGTTCGGGTGATTCTTGGCGCTGGTCTCGAGAAAAGACCACCATGCTGCTGTCCGCCAGCGGTCAGGGATGCCTTTCCACGTCCTTTCAATGAGCTTTGGGTTCTTGGCGTCGAACTCGAACTCCATGCCCTCTCCTTGAGCACCTTTCTTGATATTTTTGGCCATCTTTTGCCACTTCTCTGATCTCTCCCACTCTTTCCGCTTCAGTGCTTCCGAGATCTTCTCGACTTGCGCTTCTTCAGCAACGTTTTGAAGACTCGGTGAGACAGTAAGCATATCGCCCGCTTCGTCCATCCACCGGCGGTCACGATTATGAGGCAGCAAGTTGCTTGCGTGGCGCATGGCAGAGCGCTGTGATCGGAAAGAGGTGGTCGACATCTCGGAATGTTGGGTGTTGAGCGACCTCGCCGACACTTTCCGGCTGGGTGGCCGTCTTATTGTTCCCAGGGGAGACCCGACACCAGGTGCGTCCCTCTTCTGCAGTACGTTCCTCCCTCTTCTAGGCGAGAATAGTGCTGACTTCATCTCTGTAGGCGTGCCGACTCTCGATGAATTCGGGCGTTTCGTCTCCCTGATAAACCCATACCGGTCAAGTTCAACACCCTCGAATTCGTCCCAGTCTTCGGAATCGACACCGCTCTCCTTGTCTGTCTTGTACGCGCTGCTAGGTCGGAGCGAAGAGGATGCGCCGGAGCACGGGGTACTTCTGACGGGACCAAGGCGACCATGAGATCTACACGACAGAAAAAGGGGGCAAGTCAGCTTGTAAACTACCATGAGACACGGGAGACAAGGAAATCATACGGGTCGTTCTCGTCCTCCTCGGGCGACACCTCCTCGATGGGAGAGGCCGTTCGCCCTGACAACGATGGCAGGGCACCGTCTTCCCATCGAAGGGTCTCGTCAGCAGCGTAGAGCGATCTCACCTTTCGGGACTCCTTCTCAACGTCGGGCTCCATAAAGCGAGTATCCGGCGGTACGTTCAGGTATTGTGTGGATTGTTGCGCTTGAGGGGGTGGCACAGATGGTGTCTGCGACTGGGGCTCGGCCGGTCGCTCAGGTTCGGAGGTTTGCGCCGGCGTAGTGGCATCGGGAGTGGCATAGCCAGTGTCTGGTGTCGCGTCGCTCGTAGGCGTGCCTGAGCCAGGAATTGTCTCTGATACAGGTGTAGCGCTTGGCGATAGGTTTGTCGCGGGGCTAGGCGGCGGCTTGGAATCGTTGTCGACGCTCGTGCGCGTGTGTTCGTGGGGTGGTTGCGCGTGCGATGTTGATTGATGTGCCATGGTGGCATCGTCCGCAGCTAGAGCTCGCTGCCCACCAAACATGACACTGCCGCGCTGAGAGAAGGATAAGCTGGCTAGGAAACCATCGTCGAGCAAGCCGTCCGTGGGAAGTGACAGATCGAGAGGAGAAAAGTGCGTGGCTTCGGTGGTCTCGACTGAGTCGCGTTGTTGCGGTTGCGATTTGGGAGAGGACCAGATAGACTTGCGGGCGGCGGCCTTTGGCGTTGAAATTGGCGTGCTAGGGGCCTTCTTGTTAGGCTCATCGCCAGCGCTGGTGACGGGCCTGACGGCGGCTTCAGGGGACGGAGAGCCCCACATTAGGGGCTCCTCCACGGGCTCGGGCGTGACCTGGTCCTGCATTGGCGTGGAAGTATTACCCCGAGCAGTCGCAGACAATCTTGGGCTCTTGGTGATTGAGAAGACTGAGCGAATGCTCAGGCCTCTGGCGAGCTTCTTTGGCGGCGATGGTGCTGATACAGATGGAGAACGCGATGGGAGGAGGATGGACGTGTCGGATGCGACATGGCAAGCGAGCATGTGGACAGCATCAGATGCAACACGATTGTGCGCCTGATCCTTACCCTGTTTGGCCTGTCGGGGATGATTGCCATCTGCCGGTGGCACGGCAGGTGAGCCTGAGTCTGACACGGAGACTGACGAGAGCCTGCGGTTCTTCAACAGCGCCGAGTGCCTGTCAAACAACGACCCGTCTTCACCGTCTTCCTCGTCAATCGTTGGCGTTTTGGACGACAAGCTATTCGCCCCGTGGCCAGAGTCGCGCTTCCACACGTCTTTGCACTGCTGTTGCACTGCCTTTCTGGTGCGCAGTGCCGGGTGTTCGTCAATGGACGGCGCAGTCCTGTGCGGCCTGACTATGATCGGGCTGCCGCCAGTGATCGCAAAGGCGCCCGACGATGCTGATGATGCTGACGATGTTGGTCGCGACGGCGAGCGGACAGGGTTGATCGTCGTGATGGGTATGGGCATTTCACCCTGAGATGTCTTCTCGTAGCGGATCCCAACAAGGCTGTAGTCGTCACGGAATGACGGTCTGCGCACAGCTGGTCGATTCTTCTGACGTACACTGCCGGATCTCGAAGACATGGTGAGGCGTCGTCTGGTACTTCTCCAGCTGAGAGAGCTCGGATGGCTTCTTGACTGTCTTTGACAATGCAGCGCGCAGGGTGGTGAGGTCGAATGGGGCTCTGCTGTGTAAGTGAAGCCAAGCGATCACCCAGCAGTGGCTTCGCTTCTGACAAACGCAAAGTCGAGAGGCCGGTAACGCAAGTGAAATATCGCGAGTTCGTGCGTGAGCGACAAGAGAAGGGCGCTCTTTCTCTTTTAGTATCCGATTCCTGACTTTTCCCACGGCAGGTGCGTTTCCGTGGATGCGATGCGCGTACAGGTGATCTTGCTCGGGATGGACAGGTCCGGGAAAAAACAACGACGATGCTGATGCTCTACAGGCACAATAGAGTGAGAAGTGGCTTGCGATTAATGCAGGAACAATTCAAGATGGCTGCGATATTATAATCCAGACCGATCAGAAGACGGCATCAGAAAAGAAAGGTACCTTGGGTTGTACCTTTCCCTACGGACTACTACTCACAACTACGGTGAGGACTTCGTGTATCGGACGGCCATCCACCTACTGCCACATCATCGCGTCCTCCTCTCGTAGACACGCTGAGCGCACTGGCAGATCCGGACCCTGAGGGACAAACACCCGGCAGGGCCCAAGCGCATATGGAGAACGAACCACAGGCGACGTGCGTCCTTGCTTCACCGCACAAACGCATCCGCACCCAATCTGAGCGCCACATCATCAACGAGGCCTCGTCGAATCACAATGCAAGGGAGCACCGGAAGAGACTGCCTGTTTAACAAGACTGCAAGGTTCCCGCACCATCGAAATGTTTTTCCCAACTTAACTTTGCTGGACAGAGGTCTCAGGGGGAAGGTCAGGTGGGTGGGTTCTTGGACAACGAGTTGCTGGTCATCTGAGGTGTAGATGGATGGGGCTTCAACCAGCTGGTCCTGCTGTGCATCGCTTCTGCAGTTCCACCCGCGGCACCTAACATCATTATCATCAAGCAGAGTGTTGTGCGCGTCCTACTGACTGAGCGGCAATACTTGTTTGTGTCATCCAACGGGTGCAGTTGATGAGTACGGTGTCAGGTGGCCCGAGTCAACGACATGTCGACACGACAGGTAGACAAACACTTCTCACCGTTTGAACTGCATCAAGAAAAGATGCAAGAGGCAGAGCCAGGGCGGTGCCCGAAGCAGCAAACCGATTTCTTCTTTTTTTCCTAGCTGTTGCCCAAAAGGAATCTCATGGGGCGCCCACGAGTCCTGTTTGGTGGCATCCTGCAGCTGTAGCTCGACGTGGCGGCAGCCAGCGCATCATTGTCCAACCTATCATGGCACATTCACCTGTTACTGCATCCGTCACCTTGGAAAAATTCGGAAGCGAAGGAAGGGGAAAAAAGAAAATGGTGTGCTTCGACAGCATCATCATGTCCGGGCGCACGTATGATACATCTGGACAATGCCTCTTCAATCTATTGACTCGCTTGGCCGCGCCGGCCGCGCAAAATGAAGAGAGCGGATCTCTTTGCTCTAGAAGCCACGAGATCTGGTTAAGGCGTCCCCGCCAACAGACTCGTCCTCGGTTCGCAGCAGAAGCAACGAGATGACAGCTTCTTGCGGTATCCACGGGCCTTGCGCTAGAGGCATGGGCTGGCCGCCACATTTCCTGTTCCTTGCAGCATGCAGCTCGGCTAGGCCCTCCAGATGTAGCATTGACGTTTCTGGTCCACGGGAAGCTCTCTGCAGACGATAGAGTCGTGAACCCGTCAGACCTCCTCGTTTTCCCAATCCTTCTCCTGGAACATTGGCCCCTTCCTTGCACCACTGACCTCGAGCTTTTCGAGGAACTCGGGGGGCACCGTTGGTATATACTTACGTTCTCTCTCCCTATTGACGCCGCCGAAGCCCGCGCCGTAGGAGACGAGCATGTCTGTGACGGAAGGCAGCGTAAATGGTAGCATCATGGCGGGGTCCATAAGAAGGTGCTCGGGAGCATCGTCGTCGTCATCTGACCCGTCGTTTCCGGGTGTGCCCTGAATGCTTCCCGGTGTCTCTAGATGGGCGCCGTTAGACTTGTTGCCCTTAACGGGCGTCACGGGTGAAGTATCAGGCATCGGTGACATGTTCCTGCTTCGCCGCCGATCCCGCTTCATTGCCGCTTCTTTTTGCAGGGAAAGCAAGTACTTCATGGCGCTTTTCGGAAGCCCCTTTTCTCCCACTTCGGGTCTGTAGTGGTTGACAGCGTGGATCAGCTGCTGTGGTGTCAATCGTTTGAGTTGTTGCAGGGTCGCAATCAGTGCTTCAAGGTCGTCCGGATCTAGCGAAGAGAAGCACTGCAGCCACTGTAGGAGCTGTATAACCGGTGCTAAGTGTTGGCGAGCGGCATCTGCCGTTGTCTCACCCGTGGCCTCCGTGTTGCCCGCCTCGTAGTGCTCAGCCTGCCGGTTGTTTGTCCGCACCCACTCCTCCAGTGTCGAGATGTTCATTCGTATTTGCATAGCCTTGGTTCGCGCGAGGTATTTCCGATTCGACATGATGCGGTTGAAAAGCTCCGCGCTGATCCAGTAAATAAGCTGCGACATGATTTGCGCCGTGATTACAGAGTGAATGTCGTAAAGGTCTAGGACGAAAAGGGTTGACGACAATAAGGAGGTGACATTCCGCGGCGCTGGCTTAGCACGCTGCTTCGGCGAGGGTGGTCGAAATCGTTTCTCGAGAGGCTCCTCTTTGACAGTGGTTTTGCGTTTGAAGATCTTCCACTCGTTCTGGAAGGCAATATCCTCGAATCCTGGGATAGTCTCATGGTCGAGCATTGCTGGGTCGAGCACCTTGTCCAGTCGTCGCTCCGCATCCCGGACGATCAGGATAAAGATCTCGTTGATCAATTCCGCGAGATGTGCCTGAAACTCAACCGTCGCTTCGACAAGTCCTGCATCCTTTTTCAGATAGTGCAACAGCAGAGTCGCGTTCGATATCCAAAACGCAAGGATCGTCATGTCCCATTGGCATCGCTCCACCACATCGTTGATCCGGTCCATGGCAGATACTAGCAGACGACCCAAAAGCTCTGGACTTGAGTGATAGTGCGCGTATCGTGCGCTGAGGAAGATCATGTTGGCGGGTACGGGCTTTTGCGACGGTGATCGTTGGGGAGTCATCTTCGTAATGACAATATCGAGGATATGGTCAAGTTCGTGCTCCTGGAACACAAACATCTGATCGTGCAGACAACGGCTCCAGTCAAACTCCTGTTGTTCTTCCTCGAATTCCTCGACGGGCTAGTTGATCCGTTAGCGTGGATGTAGACGATGCGTCTGGTGACCTTACCTCTGGCTGGTCGTCCATGCCCACATTGCCCAGGTCGACCTCTAGATCACGAGCGCTTTCCATCATCAGTCTTCTCCGTGTCTCCATCTCGGCTAGTTCCTCCTCAAATCGGTCTTGGCCGAATCCTGGGTTGTAGAAATCGTCATCCATGCCGGCGTTGCCAATGCTGTAGCCGTTGCTGCTGAGATAATACGACATCTCGCTGTCAGGCGGCACAAAGTCAAAGGCAGTGCGCCCACTTGATGTTCTCTGGTCCCCTGATGCACCGTTGTCCAGCAAAGCCTTGGCGATCCCTTTGTGTCGGTTGGTCATTGCCCACATTAGAGGACTCCATTGATTTCGGTCTTGCTTGTTGACATCGGCGCCCTTTGCGATTAGAGCCTGTACCACATTTTCGTGTCCCTACACTGATTAGACTGCGTATACACCACCGATACTCGGAGACCTACAAAGCAGCTAGCGTATATAAGAGGCGGCGTGCCGTCCTCATCAGGTGCGTTGACATCCACAAAGTCCTTGGCACTGCCATCGAGAAGCTTGTTGAGTCTGTCAACATCGCCGTTACTTGCCGCCGTATGCAAGGCCTTTTGTAGCATGTCCTTCTTCTCTGAATCGGAGAGAGTGTCGTTATCGATGATTGCCTGCTCGTCTTCTAGCTCGGTAGAGAGGTGGTTCGCCTGCGCTGCCAGCATCTCCATCAGCCGAGTGTCGCTGTCTTTGGGCGCATTGCTTGCATCGTTCTCGTATTCGTCATCGTTGAGAGACAGGTTGCCAAAGTTGAGAGGCTTGGCCAAAGCGGGCGTTGTGAGAAACTGTGATTCTCCTTCCCAGCCAGTCAGTACGCCTGCTTCCCATCACGCGACACAGGGTGAGCCCACCTTGCCAACCGTCGTACATCTCCGTGTCAGGCACATAGCTCTCTTTTGAGGCATGCCGTCGGTCATTCAGGGATTTCGGTAAGTCGTCAGGAAGAGGACGAGGCCTCTGCTCGCCCTCATCGGCGCTTGACACCCCAAGGTCCATAGCTATGGAAGGAGGGGCAGAGCCAGGACACCTGGCTCATAGGCCGCGTCGTTCGACTATATGGCGGGAACAGAGGGTCTCCTCAAATTGATCGCAGCTGTCGTCGTGGGGGCGCGCATCAAGCGCGCGTCGGAATCGTGTGAGTGCTGTGCCACGTCAGGTTGGTGATGGCACTTTCGTCATTCCAGGAGGGAAGCCCTATGTACCAGGTAGGTATGGAGTAGTTCGACGTGCTGCTTTAGTGGCCCTCCGGCAGACGGGTGGTCCGTGCGCTTACGTCAGGACTTAACCCCATTTTCCAGTACGCCGTACCCGGCCTTGTCTCTTAGTATTCACTCAAGGTTATATGTAATATTGTCAAATTACATTCACGCCTGACGAAGCCTAACCTCGTTCATTTTCACCCGGGCGCAATATGACACGTCATGCTATTGTATTGCGCTATATTGTTGGCAGGTGAGCGTGCATACTAAGCTCTGAACCCGTCGCGCTTCTTTTAAACGACCCGTTTACCATACGCCCTTAATCGCTTGACGCCACCGTCGGGAATCATGATCAACTTAACATGGGTGAACGGTTTGGAGCTGGCGGCGCTCTCGAACTCGTGCTCACGGTCAGGTCCCGTTTTGCTCGACGCGACAGCTTCCACCCAACCTTCAGCATCTGCGCCCGGGTCGCCGCCCCCTTCGTGGTTGATGCCCTGTACCGCCACCTTCTGCGGAAAGTTCCCTCGAAAGTGCGCAGTGTCGACCACGAACTTCTCGATGTAGCCTGGCGCCCCCAGGCGGATGATAGCCCAGTCAATGTGGTCACCTCGCGAGCGCTTGGTCTCCCAGCCGTCGCCCATGTCTTTTCCGCGCCCTGGTAGGAGGAGGTTATCCTTCGTGCCAAAGTGTTGGTCACTGCAAGAAACCGCGACGCCTCCATTGACCGCAGCAGCGAGGTCAAATACGGCATTGGTATCTTGAGGGAAGACTGGCACGGCGTGTCCGAAGAGACGGAAACGTGCGATGCCACCGTCAGGGTACATGTTGAGCCTCACGTGAGTGTACTGCTTGCCAGTAGGCGAGTTGAGCTTCCATCCTAGGCGCTGCGAGGGACCTCCCTCTTGCACGCCCAGGATAGTCTCCCACTTGCCGCGGCCGCCCTTCCAAGAGACAACCTCATCGTCATTGTCGCTGAAGCAGCCCTCAACTGAGACGGCGGGCGCGTGGTTACCGTTAAAGAACGCAGTGTCCACCTCCACGCCCTCGACAGTGCCAGACGCGACACCAAGGCGCACGATGACCCAGTCAAAGGGCTCTGGGTTGTGGCGTCGAGTCTCCCACCCATCGTACCAAGCGCCAGTGAAGACCATTTTGCCTGGCTGGCTGATGGGGGGCGTGGGCGTCAGGAGGTTGGAGGCTTCAGCAAACCATTGATCTGAGAAGGCCAGGATCTTACCACCCAATGTCCCAGAGATCAGATCTAGATTGTTCAGCTGCTGAGTCTTGCAGGAGATGATGTGTGGTCATACCGATGGTGCTTGAACGGAAAGTCCCGTCAATCTTGTCAGCCGGTACAGGGGTGACCGGGACATTGTCGAGCTTGTACTCGATCTCGTCTACAATAGAGGCCATGATTGAATTGTCCGAAAAGGTGTGTCTCGCTTCGCTCAGCTTCGAAATGTATGCTTGTAAGACTGGGTTCGCAAGCATGAGTATATTCACGCAGGCAAAAAAGGTAGCAACATGACGGGCGCTTCCGATGGTCGCTGGCCGCCGGCCATCGGCTGTCTGCCGGAAAGTGCCTTGCTGAAGCCCATCTCAGGCCTCCACTGGGTGGATTGACTCGATACTATCGAGTAATGATAACCTTATAGATGGTGCACCCCGGGCAGTCTGTCTGCATTTTGAACCCCTGCCAAACACTCTTGCCGCGAGGACATGTCTTAAACAACAACAACACGATGACATGGAAGAAGTTCTCGTCTGGGCATTCAGAATCCGCAATCATGTTTGCTGGAGAACCCCGCCATGCCCCGCATCATCACCGGCGGACTCGGACGGCATCGGACCCTTCAACAACCTAATTAAACAATTGTTCGCGTGACGAAAATGCCCAACTAGGAAATTTGCTCGTCAACCGTTTCAAAACAGGGAATGACTCGGGTTATTTGGGCCTCTACATGCGACTTGGCGGTAGACCATGCGTACAGGTATATCGCTGTTGTTCCTGGGATCTGGAATGAGTGCGTGCCATTTTACCTACCCTACTAATCAACGTGTTCCCCATTCGAGAAGGCTGAGATGTCCATATGCTTCCTGACGAGTATGATATACAAGTACGTAGTGTCATGGAATAAATGTATTCAATCAGTCAGACTATTGTTGTGATGCAACGTATCAAGGACTATGCTTACTACGGTTTGGCCTACATGGCAATGCGTCACGGTCCTCATTCTCATCAACATGAACCTATACATGTTGTCCAATCTGACGCACAGGAACACACACATCATCATGTTCGGGGCCTAGTGATGCATGCCTGGTGCAACATGCGGTCACAAGGACAAATGACCCCCTTGAACAAACTACGCAGTTATTCTGAAGCAGTCAATCGCAGGTGTCACTTACGGCGATGCCCCCGCATTCAAATGTCAGCCAGCCTATATATCGGCACGCGCTGATTGGCCAGAGCTCACATGAAATTACACAACACCCCTTGAGCCGTCATCGATCCCTTCATTCCCTTGCAAATCTTCGGCGTTGATTCGGATTTCACTGATTCAAATCTTGATATATAAATCCGACGCGGGACCCATCAAGACTTCGGTGGTTGAACGCTCACGAGACGTGAAAATACCAGCAACAAAAACTGCCGACCTAGCCCAGCATCTAACCGGTGCAGACAGGACGACGCCAAGGGTCCGATTCGACCAGCAAATACTACCATGAGCGCCACTGGTTTGCCGCAAAGGCCTCCAGGTCAAGACAATGTGATTGTTCCCAACGGCAACGAATCTGAGCCCTTGCTGGGCAGACCCGGCGACGCTGCCCAGCCTCGTCGTGGCTCTATCTTTTGGAATCTCATCATCGGTAAGGCCCAGCAAGACATGGATCTCCAGTTGGACTAACGTCATAATTAGGAACCGCTGCCATCACCCAGTTCGGCGCCATTCTGCTGTTTATCATGATCTGGGTAGCTGTTTTCACCAAACCCGTGACCTTGTTCTCAGGTCACCCGCTCCTCCAAGCCACAGGCGTGCTGGTCTTGATTCAGTCGATCCTATCCGTCCAGCCGACACACACGGCCGACCAGAAGCGCATCGGTCAACGCGTTCACGCTTCACTCAACCTTCTCGCCTTGCTGTGCCTGATTGGAGGCGTCACCATCATCGAGTACAACAAGATCGTCAACCACAATGATCATTTCCACTCCGTGCATGGCTACCTTGGCGTCATCACCTCGATCTCCCTCGCCCTGCAGTACTTGGTTGGCTTCACGATGTGGGCAGTGCCCTCACTGTACGGAGGTGTGGACAATGCGAAGTCCCTCTATAAATACCATCGCTGGAGTGGATACATTATCCTCGTCTTGCTCCTCGTGACGGTCATCACGGCGACTCAAACAGAGTTCAACCTGAATGTGCTAGGGCTCAAGCTCTGGGCGACAATACTCCTGTCAATCCTGATTCTGACGGGTACCCTGCCTCGGATCCAAAAGCAGAAGCTTGGAATTTGAAGATCGCCTTGCCGCGGCAAGGTCAGGGAAGGAAACTGTGGGCTCATTGCTTGTTTACTTGAGCGTGTATAGGCGTTGAGGCTTGCGATTCAAGCGTTGAACGTTGTCTGTGTCATCCGCGATGCGGGAATCTTTCTTACCTTACTGTTTGGAGTTCTATGCACACCACACTTTACAGTTATTAGTCCGGCACACAATTCAAAGCAGCCTCACTGTTTAGCACTGGGGTCTTGAAGTCATTAGGCCATGCACCTCAATACTGATTGGTCACCTCAAGGCGCTCCCTCGTTCGACTATCGCAGCCTCACGACAAAAGCGAACAAGATGCTCTCAAAGAGGCGTTAAAGAGTCGAATCATTCGTCAATGGGCCCATACCGCAAGCCACCCAACGCAGGTGTTTATTAATCGAAGATTGCAGGCTACGTACTTATTGAAAATGTCCGGGATCGCCGATCCTGGCACTACGTATCGGTCCATCATGACCAAGCTGCGTGGGGAGACGACACGCATCGCCGCCAGCGCGCGTCGAAAGAAGCGTCGACAGGGGGCAGTATGTAGTAGCATGAATTAGCATTGCGAAAAATCCACACGCACCGCAAGGGGCTTCGAAAATTCCATGTCGACTCATGGGGCTTTGGCTTTCTCCCTGACTGTTGGCATGCGA